>NW_026691844.1:0-307935 GCF_020826845.1 Diceros bicornis minor | reverse complement strand
TTATTATTTCTAGGCACATCACACCTCTTTCTACAAGAAAAAAAGAAAGATTTGAAACTCCAGTACTTAACTATCTCTTCTCTTATAAAGAAAGTCTATGAGAAAATAACGTTTGCACTAATTTTGAGGACAGTCATCTGCTCACAGCAGGGAATGACTGGAAAGAATACTGAAAAGAGAAGCAAGAATGGGCAACGAGATCACTTCCTGGTTTCTCTCCAATAAGTCTTTATAATTTTAACTGAAATAAATTCAGAGGTCATTAGATACTTCTGCATTCAAAGATAAATGCAAGAGAAAAGTCTCCAAATGACTTCTTGATTATCTGCAATTTGGGATCATCTACACTTCTACTAACAAAAAAATAAAGAGGGAACGCTACCAGAGTTTTCTCAAAATGAAGAATAAAAATGCAATAAACATATCACTGGGAAAATGTTTAAAAGAAAAGAAAACCTCTGTATTTCGGAATGAAATATTATCTGATGCAGAATATATACAATAATTGCTCTATTATAAACTCTTTTTTCAAAACCAGAGTTCATCACAGAAACATGAGTTTAAAAAATTAATCATCAGGCTATGAATTGTATTGTCATAAAAGAAAGCTATTCTTTTCCGCTTATAAACAACAAAACGACCACATATGCAGATGCATGCCTCAGTACCGCAGTGCAGTGGTGTGGTTACTTGTATAAATATTTAAAGTCAGACCTTTGAATTTATAATGAAGTAGTGTACCACTTTACAAAATAAGATCCTAGTAAATTTAGACGTATGACAAATAGAACTCTGTTCAGAATACTCATTGCTGCTGTTGATATTCTAAAACTAAAAATGTAATGATATTCAGATTCCAGCTAAACAAGCGTAATACATGTGCAGAAATCTTAATAGGTCTTGATGAAACGTTACTGCTAAAATTTTTAAATTATCACATGGGCTTTGTAACTGAGGCACAAGCAAGCTTCTTGTCTGGCATTTTTTTTTTTCCTGCTCTTATTTTAATGAGACACATTCAATTATCACAGGAAAGAAAAGAGTAAAATCAGAAACAGCTGTAGTTGGCCACACACTGGTGTTCCCCACGGAGACTGACGTTGTCACACAGACGCAGGTGCTGAAAGGCTATGTGATGGGGTGCTCACACGTGTAACTGTGTAACATGATCATGAAGAATTCAATAGGCATGCTTATTTTCCACCTCAGTTTCTGCTAATGTAAGCGCACACATCATGCTCTTACAATTAATCGTCCCCTCCAGCACGTAGTAGTTGAATATACTTGCTCTTAGCAGAGTCCACACACCACTAACCTAGAATGTTCTGATTATAAAACAAGGTTGAATCCTGTGTTTGAAACTCTTAGGCAACCATAACTTTACCTGTGATTGGAATCTTTGCTGCCATGCTCTCTTCCTTGCTCTCGTCTCCGCAGCCACTTGAAACGTCTAAAAATCAAACACAAGATAATAAAAGTGTATTTCAAGGTTATATTTACGGAATAGGCCTTTGCTTTTTTTTTTTTCTTAACTGCCATTCCTTTTATTTTCACTGCTTCCCCACCTCCTTTCTTTGCTTAGTTTATTTCTTGTCTGAAATAGTACTGTTCCTAAAAAGAAACCTATTCTAAAACTAAGGTATCTCTATGTTGCTTTCATGCAAAATGATTTAGCCTGACATCTATCAAATTTGACTGGGGCTTAAAACAAGCGAGCCTCAAATCCTGTGCATGTGTATCAGCTTCTGAATATATCCTGAGCAACTCATAGCTCTCTTGGGAATACATTATAGCGGTTTATTGGCATGTCTTAACAATAACGTTAAAATAATCACAATTTTCGGGCCGGCCCCGTGGCTTAGCGGTTAAGTGCGCGCGCTCCGCTGCTGGCGGCCCGGGTTCGGATTCTGGGCGCGCACCGACGTACCGCTTCTCCGGCCATGCTGAGGCCGCGTCCCACATACAGCAACTAGAAGGATGTGCAGCTATGACAGACAACTATCTACTGGGGCTTTGGGGGGAAAAATAAATAAATAAAATCTTTAAAAAAAAATAATAATCACAATTTCTGGATACTAAAAATTGGTTATTAAGTTTTGGGGGGCATAAACTCTGATTCTTAATCATCTGTTTAAACTTATAAAAGGTTCTATTATAATTAAAAAGAATGTTTACCAATTATGAGTAAATTCTATTAAGTGATATCAAAAACTTCACAGTACTCTATGTGAAGTACTTGATGGACTCATTTTCATAGAATCATCTTCATCTTTGTGGGATGATAATAATTATCTACTGCCAAGTGCTTAGTCCTGTTAAGATTTCAATTTATAAAAACTTATTTTATTGGAAATTCAGCAGGACAGCAGATCTACAATTAGGTTTCCTATTCCTGTTAGACTGAATGAAAACATATATTTATTGGAAGGTGGTATAAAACAAATAACATATTATACATATTAAAATTAGAAGTGTTCTTGAGTCTGCTTTTTTATAGGTACACCTTGAGAAAGGGTGTTTGCGTTGACTCTGAATGCGTTTTTGCTGTGGACAGACCCTTTAACAACAGTTACCTTGTTCCCTTGTAAGAACACTGTTGAGCCATAGAGTGGGTTTCGCTTCCTTTATTCCACTACTGTCATTCAGAATAGATGGCAAGCTGCAAGATGATTCATTACTGTGAACGGCCGAACTATCGTCACACTCTTCTGTAGGGGCTTTTTTCAATAACGCTGCTGCCTACAGTGTTTAAAAGAAATAAAAATAAACTCTAGCCACATTCCCGTTGGTCTCAAAGACCCAGCCTTCAGACATAATTTTAGGTTAAGCTTTACTTTGGATTTAATTTGCTTCCTGACATTTAATTGAAATTAAAATGTCTTCAAGATAAAATAACATCTGATTATTTTGCAGCATAATTTAATTCTTTACAACAACTTACACTTGTAATAATACATTTTTTTGTGGCCTGAATCTTATGTCATGCTGAAGTGTTCTGCTTGTGAAGTACGTATGTGAAATGTGACCACTCTTGTGAACCTGGGCTGGTTTATCCAAGATCGACTCTCTCATTGCATGAATGCTGTTGGTTTGGATTGAGAAAGAGATGTGGAAAAATGTGACCTTGCAGTATCCCCATCCTTCCAGAAATGACCCCTGAACTTCCCTCAAATGAGAAGACTGTAGAAAAACTTGGTGGCTGAGAAGGAGACACTAAGCAAAAAGAGAATTGCCCTTATTTTAAAGCATAATTGTCAATCAAGGATAAACACACTCTGCACTTTGCTGCTAAGTCTGCTGGGGAGCTCAGGAAACTTACTAGCCACACTGCCTATCTGTTTTCAAAGGGCACCAAATTGTCTTACCCATATCGCCTCATGTGTCCTGGGCAGGGAGGTGGGCACAGATTTTATCACAGCCAACTTGAGAGGCAGAGAAAAAGTAAAAATTAACAGGACAGGTAAATACCCATGTCTCTTAATTTCTAGGTCAACACTCTTCCCCCAAGAAATAAAACTATACTGGTAACAAGAGTTAAACAACCAATGATGACATTGTCCCGCTGCCAGAGTGTGTTTCTCTCTCATTTCCTACTTGGAAGTGGTGATTTGCCCAGGCTGCTGGGAGAGGAAATCTCGGTGGTGGTGCTGACCTTTCCCTGGTCTCTGGCAACAGTAGTAAATACAAGGAAATGTCCAACTCAACCTGTAGAATGGACACGAGACTCTACAAGTTAATATGAAGAGCAAAACTGGACAAAGCCTCATAGGTCATCTTTAGTTTGAGAGCGAAGGGGTAACAACAGAATTCTCTAGTGAACAAGGGGGAAGATAATCATCTCTTCTCATGAAGATGCCCTGACAGGAAGAATCACAGAGGCAGAATATGGAAGATCTTGCCTTGTAAGTTTGGCTTTGAACATACAAGGCCACTGCCATCGGCCTTGATATCCCTGCAAGGCTCCTGCCCTCTGCCCTCCCCTGGACCAGCTGGCCACCTGGATCCACGGCCTATCCTAGGGGCCGGAGCAGGTGATTTTAGGGGATTTAAGGAATTCTAGTCTCCTCGGCCGAAGGACTTGGTGTCAAGTTAGCCTTGTAGCCAGCACCTGTCTGTGGTCCAGTTCTAGTAACCAGGAGCTCTTCCTCTATTTACATAAAGTAGTCCCTGAATTTTACTCGAGTTGTGACAATTCTCTGTTGGGATGACCTGCACTGTATCCCTGTTTCTGCATACTGGGGTTCAGGTGTAGAGTCCTGCCCTCGAAGCTCAGGCCAGGGCTGGTTCCCATCACTGGCTGCCATAATGCCTCAATCCCAGCTGCCTACATGGACCACTGTACTGCACCTGCTTCCAGAATCTGTCCAGGAAGACAGGTGTGAAGAATAGTGTCACCTCCTTGACCTGCCATCTCTCAACTGTCAGTGCGCAAGCTGGACCACTGTGGCCTGTCTCATTTCCAGACCTCCACCTCTCCTGCTCTAGTCTGTCTGCTTCCACAGAGAGATAAGCTCCTATTCTGTGTGCCCAATCATCCTGGATCTATGAAAAGCATTTTAGAATATGAACAAAAAGAACTGACCCAAATTCTGAAGTGAAAGTTATAATTTTCTTTTCCTAAAATAATTCAAACATTCTGAGAGAGCCTCAAATATGTATTTCTTCGTCGTATTACCTTATGCAATAGCTGTAACTAATAATTTCTTGGCATGACTTCGTAAGAGCCACTGTTTTAACACATATTTTAAGAATAAAATTGTTAAAGGACTTTCTACACTTTTTACTGTAGAATTTGCAGATAATGGAAACTGTTTTGGATTGTCAATGACTCAGATTACTTGTAACTGGGCCCTCAATGATGACACACAATTTATCTCACTGTTTTGTGCACCTCTTTCATATTAAGACCCTCTTTTGCTTTAGCTGGGTTCCAACTGGGTTTCAAAAGAACACAATAAAATGCTATAATAATCCTGCAAATGTCTTTCTAATAAGTCCTTGTATACTTGATAAGAATACCACCACTGCTACTAGTTCTACACTCTGCCCTCTTTTTTTTTTTTTTACCATGGTGAGGTAAATAAAGTAGTGGGCATACTGCAGGTTTTCACTTATTTCATATATTTTATCCCATTTATCTTCACTACTCAATACTCTTATCTCTAGGATTTCTCTTACTTTTTTGATAGAGATGTTTATAAAAGGACTCATCTTTTAAGATAATCCTAGAGATAATTTCTCAAAGATGAGTCTTTTATTTTATAAGGATTTTGATGGATGGTCAAATTACATGAGAATGGTTGGCTTCACTTTACTGGACCACAGAGCCAAGAAAGAGAGCAGCAGATCTGCCCAATGGGTCATTCATAAGGGAACCCACAATATAAATCCCTAATAAGCAGGTAATAATGATAAGCAGAGACAGAAACAAAAGTCAATCTCAGACAAGGAATGGTTAGAGGTTTCTAGTCAAAAACAACTTCTGCAGAGTCAGGAAAAACATCTGTAATACATTCTCAGGATGTACTGTTTGCAGATGCTTTAGCCAGGCATATTTCTAAGGAAGCCCCCAATTTGAAGGAGCTTGCAGTCTGAAACTGACAACACTAACCCATACCTACAAAGAAACAAAAGCCCAGAGAAGAGGGAACAAGCTGCTTTACACAGCTCATGCTGGGACTGAATGGGCTCTGCAAATTGGAGCTCTCTATCTGAAAAATGCCACCAGACAACACTTTTACCATGGGCCTCCTGATGGTGCTTATGAATAGACTATGCTTGGGTCTCAACTTATCTGTTAGCTAATAAAGGCTCTCTTTGATTTCATACATTTGGAGCCCAGGAGGGAGACTGGGGACTGTCTCACTGTTCTCAGCAGTCTGGAGCCTAAGTCAATAGAACAAACTAGTTCCTCACTTTTCTGCCTTCCCAGGAGCCAGGAGAAAAGGCTTAGAAATTCAATGCCAAGGCACACACTATTTGTAGAATGACTGATGGTCATATTTGACATCTTAGAAAGGCAAATCGTCCTATGATTTACACTTAGCAGGACACTTAGAATTACTGGCTCAATTCTACCAGAATTTTTCTCAAAGGTCAGTTACGGTTCCTGCTAGGTCTAGAACCCCAAGAGTCATCTAGGCTGCCTCTTAATTTATATCCAGAAACTTAACTGTGATATTCAAATGCATAAATAGACAGATGAAGATAATAACGGAAAAGACTTTGTGTCCAAAATATCATTAAGAAAAATGAAAGGCAAAAATCAAACTGCTCAAAATATTGCAACAAATTGTACGAATTTATATAAAAACAATTCTTACAAGTCAACAAGAAAAACATTACTAACCTAATAGAAAAATGAGCAAAGGACACGAACTGGCAAATTATAAAAGAAGAACCACAAAGGGCTCACAAATAGGTAGGGGAAAAGTTTGACCTCAATGGTAAATATAAAGGTCAAATGAACAAAAAAATTGGATGTCATTTGCACTTCTCAATTTGGTGCTCAAAAAAAAAAAGGTTGATAGCACCCAGTTTCATAAAGAGCTCAGATTATATATATATATATTTTCCTCCATTCCTTGTGACTTTGATGACCCCTCCAGAGTGAGATCTGGCAGTGCAGAGCAAAAGGCTGAAAGACACGCATTCCCTTCGACCTAACAACTCTACATCTAGGAATTCATTCTAAGGAAATAGCATGGATATTTGTACAAACTGAATTGCTCAGATGTTCTTTGAAATTTTTTTACTACAGGAAAAATTAAAAACAACTTAAATGTTGAACAAGAGGCTGGTTAAAGGGACAGTGGAATAGCCACACAGGGGTCTCTGCACAGCTGTTGGAAATGATGTAGAAGAACATGTGATGGTATGAAAGGAAGTTCACTTGTGACAAGTGGGAAAAAAAGAAGCTATGGACACAAACAGTACAACCCATGTTTGCCAATATATTAAATATTAAAAACCATGCACCACAACGTCAACGGGCAATTTTATTTTCTCCTTTTTGTTTACCTTAATATTCCAAGTTTGGTTTTCTTTTTTTCCTGCTAGTTTTTTAAGAAAAACACATGCTAGCTCCAAAGGAATCTGATTTCTGCGATGGATGGTACAAATACAAACAGAAAGCGAATGTGAAAGCATTTAATAAAATTACATTTCCTTCTGTACGTAAATCAGTGCTGTTAATGCAGAGACAGAAAAGCAGGAGAATTAAAAACCACGGATGTAGACAGCAGATGACAATTTCCCCTAATACACAGATTTAACTGACTTTTTCCTCAAGAACCTTCCTCTTGCACACCAGAAGTAATTTTTCAATGTTTAAAGAGAAATGCAAGCATCATCACCTAAGGTATGTCTAAGTTATAGGAAGGGGATTTTATCTGTGCAGCAATTAAAAGAAAGGGGAAAGTATTCATATGAGCCAGCAAATGAGTATTCAAGAGAGAAGACCAAGAGAACAGTCGATCCTTAGGGAGAGATGAAGGTATTTCTGTGACTAGTCATGTGTCTTTCTGGTATGTGTGGTGGGGGCACTCTATGAGTGCCACCAGTAAGCCACTCTGCTTTCCCTGGAGAAGTTCTCCTCGGTGGAAACAGACATTACTTAGGAGAGAAGGAGTATTAAGGCACTTTGTGTTTTAATGAAGCACCCAACTCATTTTTTTTTCCACATAAAGTAATTATAAATTTTTCTGATTTAAAAGCCTGCAGCTCAATTATGTAATTGCCTAATAGGGTATGCGGATGCTGTGGATCTTATCTGGTCTCAAGGGGACATAATCTGAGTTTCAGCGGCTTTAATGATGTATTTACTCAAGAGACAGGACTGACTCTAGCTGACAGCAAGGGGACCCACAGGTAAACATCATTTACACGTGACTGTTTAATTAGCCATTTACCCAAGAGATCAAAGTAAATATTTCTGAGCTGCATTAGACTCTTAGCCAAGTAATTTTTAGTAGAACTTTCTTAAATTTTGAAAATCTCTTATTTTTAAGATTTTTATCTACAGAGAAATATGTAACTCATGCTATTTACTAAAGGTGTATATTGTTTCAATACAGGGAAACAACCAAAGATACTTGATTTTGCTAATAGTAAAAGCATGACATGTAAATCAAAGCAGTCCTAGAACTCACAAAAGCATTTTGTTCTAAAGTTCGCAAGGCTTGCCCTGCCCACGTCATTTTGGTAACATTGTTCTTTACGGCTGTGCATTTCTTCAGTCACAACCTAACCGTTTCAGAAACTGCCTGCTTACTTCGATTTTTAAGGACAGATTTTGTGATTAATTTATTGGTAATTTTTATGATTGTCACTAAGATGAGATCAGGATGATTTAAAAGGGAACAAAAAACCTACGAGGGGAGGCAGAATAGCACTTGATTCATAAGTTATTAATTGGGCAGCCCCTTCTCATTAATAATGGAGTTATTGGGCCGGCCCCGTGGCTTGGCGGTTGGGTGCGCGCGCTCCGCTGCTGGCGGCCCGGGTTCAGATCCCGGGCGCGCACCGACGCACGGCTTCTCCGGCCATGCTGAGGCCGCGTCCCACATACAGCAACTAGAAGGATGTGCAACTATGACACAACTATCTACTGGGGCTTTGGGGGAAAAAATAAATAAATAAAATTAAAAAAAAAAACAAAAAACCAAGCAACACTGAGAGATCCTTTAAAAAAAAAATAATGGAGTTATTATTTGAAAAATTATGAGTGGATTGGTTGTCTGGAACTGGGAATATGTTTTCTAATATAAACAACACCTTTTTAAAAGAAGATGACTAGATAGGAAAGGGCAGTGGACCACTGCTTATTTCAGCCTTGACACGGCTGAGATGCGACCTACTCGAGTGAACAAGAATGGAATACAATGTTGTTACAAAATGGTACTAGAGAAAATGGACAACAAAACCGGAAAACAAATCCTTCTTAGGATCTACATTTATTGGGCCAGCCCAGTGGCAGAGTGGTTAAGTTCCCCTGCTCCGCTTCAGCGGCCCAGGGTTCACAAGTTGGGATCCCAGGCGTGGACATATGCATGGCAGGTGCATCAAGCCATCCTGTGGCAGGCATCCTACATATAAAGTAGAGGAAGATGGGCACGGATGTTAGCCCAGGGCCAATCTTCCTCAGTAAAAAGAGGAGGATTGGCAACAGATGTTAGCTCAGGGCTAATCTTCCTGACTTAAAAAAAAAAAGAAAGAAAAAAAAAAAAGATCTACATTTATCAATAGGTGTGGAACAGATCTAAAAAACACAGGTTCTGTTTTTCCTCAAGAACATGGTTCTTTCTCAAAGAACATTCACACAACTGGTATCATACCTCAAACAAAACAAAACTATAGGTTATTTATTGAGTCACAGGAAGTGCAGTGAAATGAAAATATGTGTGGGAAGGATAACACAAGATTACCTCTGAAAAGGGGCAGGGGCTTGAGGAGAAGCGCACAGGGGCTGTATCTCCGTAATAATTTATTTCAGGAGAAAGAAATTGGGGAGGAAGGAGGTTAGAGGAGGGAGAGGAGGAGAAGGAGAAAAGGAGGGGAGAAGAAGAGGAGAGAAAGAGCAGAAGAAGGGAGGGAAGGTGCGTGAAAGGGGGAGAGAGAAAAGCCAAGAGGGAGGGGGAAAAGGAGGAGGGGTAGGAAGATGAGGAGAAGGAAGAGGAGGAGCAGGTCTGAGATAAATAGGGTGCAATGGTAACAACACATGTGAGTCTGGGCTGGTAGGCGTGGGATTCCTGGGTTCATTTTATCACTCTCTGTTTGTATGTTTGAAATGCTTAAAAAAGCACTTCTACTCTCTTTTAATCAAAGGGGCAAAGAAAGGGGGGCTTGAGAAGGACTGAAGGTGCTCTGAGAGGCTTGAGGGGTGATGGCCGAGGCTCTGGACCGCACAGCCACACAGGTGTGTGACTTCAGTGCAGAGATGGCAAGCCGCGCCTCCGGGAGGGGCACATGCAGAATCCTCGAACTTTGCGCACGATAAAAATGAAAAGCATCAAAGCCAGAAAACCCTATATTGCATGTAAGGATGAGAAAACATACATGAAACTAGACACGTGCACAAGACATTAAATTTAGGAAAGGAAAGGCCACCTCTCTGAGGATATGGCTTCTCCAGGGAATGACGAGGACCACGACGGGAACGCTCTAAATCTGGCTCCTGGGCGGGAGCCCCTCCTGCCTTCCTTGGGAGTCTGCTCCATGGGTTCCCTGGTCTCTTCAGCAGCTCACGCTCCCTCTGCGCCAGCTCCTGAGTCAGGCCCCTCCTGCCTTCCTTGGGAGTCTGCTCCATGGGTTCCCTGGTCTCTTCAGCAGCTCACGCTCCCTCTGCGCCAGCTCCCGAGTCAGGCCCCTCCTGCCTTCCTTGGGAGTCTGCTCCATGGGTTCCCTGGTCTCTTCAGCAGCTCACGCTCCCTCTGCGCCAGCTCCCGAGTCAGGCCCCTCCTGCCTTCCTTGGGAGTCTGCTCCATGGGTTCCCTGGTCTCTTCAGCAGCTCACGCTCCCTCTGCGCCAGCTCCTGAGTCAGGCCCCTCCTGCCTTCCTTGGGAGTCTGCTCCATGGGTTCCCTGGTCTCTTCAGCAGCTCACGCTCCCCTCTGCGCCAGCTCCTGAGTCAGGCCCCTCGCTGTCTTGTCTGGCCCACAGCAGGGCCCGCTCCTCCCCGCCTCAGTCCCACTCCAAGCAGACAGAACTCCCCAAGGCGCAGCAGAGACCTCATGACAGCCCCGCTCGCAAAGCTCTACCGGCTTTTCAGAATCTACTCAATTAACACCAACTCCTTAGCCTAGGCTGGACCCGGCACAGCAAGGCTCCACTCCCTCGGACCTTCTCGCCCCCAGCCCACACGTCAGCCACGGAAGACGGCTCTGTTTCCCGGGTCTGGATGGAGTGGAGAAAGAAAACCAGGATGCCACAAGAGGCTTCTAAGTTCCTTGGAAAATGCTGTGGTAGATATGCTTAATTAGGTTAGCTCCAAAACCTGAATCAACGTTATGTAAGGAGTTGAGATTCCTACATAAAACACTATGCAAAAGGCCTGAGAGCAGAAAGTTAAAACCAACCATAAAACCTCACTATTATTTAATATTTTTTCAAATATGTTAACCATTGTTAAGAACATGACTATTTCCTTAAATGAATAATTTGTACATCTTGAAACTTATTAAAAAAAATAAAAATTACTAACCCCTGTCCTCTGGTCCACGTTTTTGACTGGAAAACTTCAGACTTCTTAGCTACCTCTTCTGTGATAGAATTATCACGTTCTTTCAAGGTGGCCATGTGCTGACCCAACTGTGCCCTCAACAAGCCTGAGGCTGACGCTTGTTCAGATCTATAACACAGAAATAGGAGACACATTAGAAATTTGTAGTATTGGGTTACTTATGAGATTCCCATATTTTCAAAGGCCCCTTAATCAAGTTGGTAGAAGATAGTTCATCCAGAAAAGTCTAGAACCTAATATATTCTGGACTAAGGGAATTTCCAGAGTCTTGGTATTTCTTTTTTAATTTTATTTTGGTTATGATTTCATTGCTAGATGAGCATTCTCAACTTTGGCTGCATACTGGAACTACCTGGGGAGGTTTGCAAAATCCAGGTGCCTAATGCCACCCCTACAGAGTCTAATAAAATTGGCCTGAGGTGTGGTCCAGCCATTGGGATTTTTTAAGGCTCACAGAGCGATTCTAATGCGCGGCCATGGTTTCAAATCACTGCACAGATAGTCACCCTCCTCTTAAGTGTAGTTAAGAGAAACAGATCACATTTCCATCTCAACAACAGTTGATTCCTGTTATATACTTACTATGAAATTTTTTAAAAATTAAGGTATTATTAGGAAAGAGTTAAAGGGAAGCCTATATTGCTGCCTAGACTACGGTATTTAGATACTAAAAGGAACCAGGTTCCCTTAGGGAAATGCCCTGTTCTAGTTCTGGGGCAGGAAATGTACAAGACGAGCCTGGAAAACCTTGTCATACTAGAAAGTACGGAAGCTATCAAAGACCACTGAGTCATGTCAAAAGGCCTCAGAGGCCATCTTGAAAGGGTTCCTGCTGGCCAAGGACGGGACAATTTGAGCACCAAAAAGAACAATGAGTGCAATGGACTTAAACACAGCAAATATATAAAAATCTACAAGTTCATTTAAAAAATAAATAATAAAAAGTTTTAAAAATAATAAAAAATCTTTGGATTCAGCCTCAAAAAGGAAGGAAATCCTGTCACATTCTACAACATGGATGAATCTTAAGGACACTATGCTAAGTACAATAAGCCAGTCACAAAAAGACAAAGACTGCATGATTCCACTTACATAAGACACCTAGAGCAGTCACATTCACAGAAACAGAAAGCAGAATGGTGATGCTAGGTGCTGGGAGAGGGAGAAATGGAGAGCTATTTAATGGATATGAGTTTCAGTTTTGTAAGACGAAAAAGTTCTAGAGATCTGTTGCAGAACAATGTGAATGTACTTAACACTACTGAGCTGTACACTCAAAAATGGTTAAGATGGTAAATTTTATGTCATGTGTGTTTCACCAAAATTAAAAATATAAACAAATAAACAAACCTTTGGAGGCTGCTAGGGAAACAACTTGATATTCTGAAAATTGGTAAGTAAAGGGAGAGAATCAAGCATTTATCCTGCCTTTGTGGTCAAAAAATGCATTTCACAATTAACAAGTAGTTGATGGGAAAAGTTCTTCCAACTAATAAATGCAGAAGAAATTAACAAATTAGAAAAGTCACCATTTTGTAAGTCCAAATTAATGAATGCATCTAGGAAATGATCATAATTTTGTGGAAAATGCATAACAGTAAATTTTATACTGAAGCATCAGTCTATCAATGTTCAAACCCACAGACCAGTCTTCCTAACAACATGACAACCAGACATCACATGCGGCCTGAGGGGGGTGTAATAAGAAGTACAAGCACTGGGGCAGCCTGGTGGCGCAGTAGTTAAGTGCACGCACTCCGCTTTGGTGGCCTGGGGTTCGCAGGTTCGGATCCCGGGCGTGCACCAACGCACCGCTTGTCAAGCCATGCTGTGGCGGCATCCCGTATAAAGTAGAGGAAGATGGGCATGGATGTTAGCTCAAGGCCAATCTTCCTCAGCAAAAAAAAAAAAAGAGGAGGACTGGCATCGGATGTTAGCTCAGCGCTGATCTTCCTCACAAAAAAAAAAAAAAAAAACGAAGTACAAGCACCACCTATGACATTGTCTTGCCAAAATAACTGGGCTGGAGTATCATCATGTATCTGGATTGAACCAGCAGTTTACAGGTGATAGCATTTCGATCCTGATACAAACAAAGCAAATGTAAAATGACTTTTTTGAGATAATCAAGACAAACTCACAAGAAATAGGTATCAGATAAAGTAAAGAATCTTGGTAAATGGTAATGTATTACATCCTTATATGTTAGAGATATAAGTATTTGTGAGTATTTATAAGTAAAATATGTTGTCTCTTTTAAACTACTCAAAGAAAAAAGTGTGGATGAGGGAAAGATAAAACAAGACTAGCAAAATGTTGACAACTGGTGGATCTGGGTGAGGGGTACACGGGACTTCATTATGTTATTATAGCGGCTTTTGTGAATGTTTTAAAAATTTAAAAGTAAAAAGTTAAAAAACAGTATACTAATGTCTGCAACTTACTTGGAAATGCATAAAAATAAGAGATTGTGACTGATGGATGGATGGAAATATGAAGAGACACACATATGGGAGTGCAATCAAATGTCAATGGTAGAATCTGGGTGGTGGGTATATGGATGCTCATTACACAGTTCCTTTTACTTTTCTGTATGTTTGGAAATTTTCATAAGAAAATATTTGGAAAAAAAGTAAGTCTAGGTACAATTCAGAACCTTCTTTAATAAATCTTAATTGTTATAATCTTTGCCTGACCTAACTCTAGTTTTTCCCAAGAGTTGAATAAAGTGGGATGGGTCATCGGAATCCTTGAACTTATTTAAAAACTTCCCAGAATGATTCTAAGGTTTCTGGCTGGTTTGGTAGAAAGCCCCTTCAGCAACTTGCCTTTCTTGGTTCTGTCTAGACCTCACCAATGTCATAATGCACCCAATTCCTTTGTTCTGTTTCTATGTAAATGAAGCAACCTTTTTCTACATTTGGTTTCACAAGAGATTTCCCTACCGGGAAAATGCAATCACAGGCTACCAGCAAATTCTAGTCCATTCAGCCGTTTCATTTCTCATAATGAGTAAATCAATTGTGCTTCTGGTCTGAAAAGATGTTTACTTAGGTTGAGTTAAACCTGGAAACAAGTTGAAGTAGGGTGAATTAAGTTAGTTCAAGTAGTTGGGATGGACTGAATTATCAGAGACCGTCTCGCTGGTGACTGATACACGTGACTTCTGCAGAGGCAAAGCCAAGGCAAGAGGCTACTAATGTCCCCACCAACTGTAACCATCCTTTGGGCTCTGGTATGAAAGAACTAGCTAAGGTTTCCTATAATTATTATACATACCTCACAAAAGGACAAAACCCATTAATTGACTTGCATGGGGTCAAATAGCAAATGAGCTATGGAAGGAGGTACAGCATCTAGACTCTGTGACTTCTGAACAGTTAAGCCAACACTTACAGCACAAAACCAGGCTTTCATGCAGATTGATTTCAGGACAAATTGGGTGAGGAGTACAACAGCCATGGCTCTCCTTGCATGGAGTCTTGCCCATGTTTCTACATAAACACACCAAATCAGAAAATTTGCAAAGTGGTACAAAGGATTTTGTATGTGTGTGTGAGGAAGACCAGCCCTGAGCTAACATCCAATGCCAATCCTCCTCTTTTTTGCTGAGGAAGACTGGCCCTCAGCTAACATCTGTGCCCATCTTCCTCTACTTTATATGGGACACCGCCACAGCATGGCCTGACAAGCGGTGCGCTGGTGTGCACCTGGGATCCGGGCCAGCGAACCCCGGGCTGCCACAGAGGAGCGCTAGCACTTAACCGCTTGTGCCACTGGGCCGGCCCAAGGTACAAAGGATTTAAAGGAGTTTTTTTTTTCTCTTTCGTCTACTTTACATTGGAAAATTTATAACATCAATGCCACAGAGAAGAAACAAAGTTCAATGTCAGCTAAATTATATACTCCTTTAATTAAAAAGATAATAAAAGAATAGACTTTAAACAGTCTATAATTAACTTCATACACTTGGAATGGCTTCCAATCAGAAAACTGCAATTTAAGTAAATGTACCAACATTTCCTAATTACAACTGATTTACAACAGATTGGTAACTTGACCAAAGTTTTAAATGCAGACAAAATAGTAAGTACCCTGAATTTTATTCTGAACATAATAGGCAGAATAAAATAAAGAGGTTTTTACATACTGTAATCCAAATAATATAAAGCTGACTCAATTTTTCAGCATGAGTTTGAGAGCACAATTGGGCAACTGTATCTGAAAGTAGCCACTAACAAGAGACAATTAATTAGTTGCACCTGGAAAAAAAATAAAATAATGAGTACTCTCAATATGGATTTCATATAAGATAAAATTACTTAAGTAATCATTTTTATGTTAAAATATGTTTTCCAGAAGGCAATAATGAACAAATTTTTTATCAATTACCCCAAATGACATGAATTATATTTTAATAATTCACGATTGTCTAAAATAACAACTTGGTCTTCCACCTAATAACAGTAAACCTTTCATATGAAGGTCTTTGAACACTTAATCCCTGATATAACAAAAATCAATAATGATGATAGGAACGGTTTTGTTCTTTTTCCTTTTAAGATGCTTCACTTTGTGAGCAGGAATTCAGAAGTCTTCTCACTATCTTTTAGAGTACGCTGTGGGGCAGGTACCCCATTTTGCAGATGAGATTATAGTAAAGAGATAGACCTCGACAGCCATGGTTGGGTCAGGGGCACAAGCAGGGCTGCCGCCACACCAAACACAGTTCTCTTCAACAGGCTTTAAGGAGTTCATAACCCATTAGAGCCTTCCTACTCTGCCTGGCTTAGAATTCTAATGACATCAGTGTCATTAACAATTAAGGAACAAAAGTAGATCATTCTCTCCAAATCTGTGTTTCTGAAATAGTTTATCAAGTTGACCAGTTGACTGCTTTGGTCAAGGGGAGATCTCAAAGCAGATGGGAATATATCACTTAGGGGAGTGTCCAACAATAATTCCTGGGTGCTGAGGGGCACAGAGGGTGGCTAGAGCAAGAAGAGCAGCAAGGAGCCCGATGCCATGATTAAAACTTGTTAGAGGGGCTGGCCTGGTGACCTAGTGGTTGAGTTTGGCGTGCTCCACTTTGGCAGCCCTGCTTCACGGGTTCGGATCCCAGGTGTGAATCCACACCACTCACTCATCAGCCATGCTGTGGCAGTGACCCACATACAAGATAGAGGAGGATTAGCACAGATGTTAGCTCAGGGCTAAACTTCCTCAAGCAAAAAAAGAGGAAGACTGGCAACAGATGTTAGCTCAGGGCTAATCTTCTTCAGCAAAAATAAATAAATAAATAAAACTCTTTAGAAAGAATCTGTATTTAAAGACCTGACTGCTTATCTCTCAAAGGTCATATAAACACTTGGCACTTTTTCCAAGGCTAGACAGTGAACCAGTGACAATCAGTGTGCATTAAACAGCACCCCCAGTCACAACACACAATGGGGCATAAAAGGGCAATCCTAATCGTAACAGAACATAACACTGACATTAGTAATCATTCCTGACTTCTTTATCTGGCTTAAAAAAATGATTGTGGTAAAGAAGCAGTCTTGCAGCCTCCAGATATTAATTTTAAAATTTGTGTTGGTCATAAAGAAGGATCATTTCTTAGGGAAAGCTGATTTATACATAACTGTAGACCAACAGTCATGCAAAATGCAACCTTTCATAATGGAAATCAATGCTCTATTATGCATGTTGAGAAACTATACAAATCTCTAGTCTAGTAGATGTAGATATTTTATCTCATCACCCACAATCACAGTTTGGCAGCGTAGGTTGAGAGAGTCACACAATGAATCATTTAGTCTAACAAGTCAGTTTGCACAGAGAATTATAAATGCATATATGCTTTCTATGCCACATACCACAACTGTGGTTTATGCAAAATAGTATATCAACAGATACAAAAAAGCAGTGAGAAAGAAACAGGGGCCTGGTTACAGAGCCTCACAACACATAATCACGAAATGACCTATAGAGTGCAGAAAGACTCCGCCCCAGACAGCTTCTTCCACCGCCTTGTAAAGGAGTATTTAAGACTGCTGTTTTTTATCTTGCATGATAAAACAACAGGAAAGAGGGGGAGCCGGCCCCGTGGGTTAGCAGTTAAGTGCGCGCGCTCTGCTACTGGCGGCCCAGGTTCGGATCCCGGCGCCCACTGACGTACCGCTTGAACGGCCATGCTGAGGCTGCGTACCACATACAGCAACTAGAAGGATGTGCAACTATGAAATACAACTATCTACTGGGGCTTTGGGGAAAAAACGGAGGAGGATTGGCAATAGATGTTAGCTCAGAGCTGGTCTTCCTCAGCAAAAAGAGGAGGATTGGCATGAATGTTAGCTCAGGGCTGATCTTCCTCACAAAAAAAACAAAGAACAAAAAACAGGAAAAAGGATTTTCTTGCATTGCCCTTTACTGCTTCAGGTTGAAAAGTTACTGACCAGGACGGTCATTTCCAGCATTTTCCACAGTTTGGAGATCACTAGTACAGATGCAGAAGGTAATGTATACACTTTCAGGACTTGTGAACCTCATCTTGTGCTCTGTTAAATGGAACATATGATTGGCCAAGTCTTCTTGTGCCAAGGTCCTTTTAGAAACCATCATCTTGACTTCTCACGCTTTCGTGGGATTTATGCTGAATTCTACTCTGAAGAAAATCATTAACATAAAACAGCCTATGTGGCACACTGAAGGTAGAGAAAATGATGTTAGATATAAGATAACCAGACCCAAAGCCCCTCTCACTCTCAGCGAAACAAGGTCCTTTCAGGTGGGCTTTCACAGACACTCATCTGCTGACCATGCTCGAGAAATAATTTGTTCTCTGCTAGTAAATAGTGGGGATATATTTTAATAAAAGGAAATATAGTCAGTCCCCAAAATAAAAATCAGAGTTAGGTCACTGGCAACAATTATGCAACATGAATTAGGCACCGACCAGGTGCCAACACTGGACAAACCATTACACAAATTACACATATGTAATTCTATGACCTCAATAAGTCGCTCAGATGCCACAAAGCTTCTGGGGCCATGAAAAGAAACCCACACTACCTAAAAGGTGGGTAGAGGGTACAGAACAGATTTCTGATTGACTCAGGAAGGATGTACAAGAATCATGGTTCACATGGCCAACTACCCTGCAAATAATTAACCCCCTCTCTCTCTCATCCTAGCTTTATGGCCTTTAAGGGATATCCTTGAAGTGGTGGCTCTCAAACCTGAGGGAGGGTAGTTCCCTTAAGGGCTCATTAAAACCCAGGTGGCTGGGTCTTACCCCCAGATTCCTGATTCAGTGAGGCCTGGGCGGGGAAAACGTGTTCCCAGGTCTTGTTGATGCTGCTGGTCCAGAGACCATACTTGCAGATTGGGGGCCTGTATCTTCTAGATTGGGGGCCTGTATCACCAGCATGACCTTGGAAATTGAGGAATCCATCTGGGGTTTGGACTTGCCAATGACATCCCTCTAGGGTGGTGGCTAGACTAGATTATATCCTGGGTTGTTCACGAAGGTATGCTAATATACCAGATGAAGGCTACCTGTGCTCCCTCCCCCCAAGTAAGCCCTTAAAACATTGTTATGAGTAGGGATTGAGTGGATATATCCAATTAACAATTAGAAACAAATACATTTACAAAGAAGTAAATGGTCAAGTCCATAAAACAGTTAAACTGACAACTACAAGTGTCTATCCCAGTGGTGACCGTGTGGACTAGTGTTTTGTTTTCATTTGGAAGCATCTGGGAACAAGAATGGCCATCCTTCCACAGCAGCAATTTCATCCCAATAATACCTGACTTGCTTTTCATGGCTGCCACCTCCAGGTAAGAGTCTCGGAGGCTGGTGAAGGACAGCTGTTCCACAGGCTTCAAGGTCTTCTTTCAGAATGTCACTGTGATTATAGAGCCTATAAAATAAAACAGGTGCTGCATGAGATGTTTATTTAAGCACAGATGGCCCAGCTTCTAGAATCTACGGAGGTTCTTCGTGGTTTATTGACATATCTGTAATATAATCTAGACACAAAAATGCAGCAACCAGACTATCTCTCGACAAAGATGTAAAATGGGGCATTTTGAAAACCTTGTTTGTGTGTATGTGGCAGTTTTAAATCCATCAGTGGAAGTAACTTTTAACCCTTTGAAGACTTTAATGACCTTCAAATCGACAGCTATGCAATCTCATTCCACATTCCACCTGACTGATAGGAATGCTAGATAATCTTAACAGCAGAAAAGGCTAATTTTCTATTGTCAATCATAACAAAGTTAGATCTCCACAACTCATGTGAAATTTACTTAAATCGTCACTGCTAAGAAATTGAAAACTGCTGGCTGGATACTGGTTATGTCCTCTATTTCTGAACGCAGAAAAATGACTATTATTTCTCCATTCAGATCCCACTGCAATACAATTTTCTTTATTTTTAGTAAGAAGAGGAAGGGAGGGAAAGAGGGATTTAGCCTTCATTATCTATTTCCAGTCTACTGGGGGACTGGTCTAGTCTAACAATTTGGCCACTGTTTTAGGTTAGGTCTGTCACGGTATCATAGTAGCTTCCAAAGAGACTGATTAGAAACTTCCTTTAAAAACATGTCTATTTGGGGGAAAGCATGATTCTAAAAAGCTATAGGAGAAGACATCAAAGACAAAACAGTATTTCTACTTTAAAGAAGCTGATGACATACGTAGTTGGGAATATTCAACATGTACTCCAAAAAGAAAATGAAGCAACTTGTAAAGCAATGTGTTAATTAGCAACATCTTACTAACTTGTAGTTAGTACAACAGTGGGTTAAGTTACTGGATCCACTTGATGGCCATGTGCCTAATATCAAAAGGATGAAAGAGATGTGCTCTGTTTGTCTATTAGAGGGTGAGTGACAAGAGTAGGCTCAGGCACCCTGACTCTGAAGCAGGCTTTTATCCTGGGCAGGAAATACAAATGTCGTGTCATGTCCGTCCCCCACCCCCACCCCCCCCACCCCCCATTCAAGCCCTATTCTGGACCCTAGGCCACCCTATGGGCGCTCCAGTTCCTTGCCGTGTCTCAAGCTCTTGTCTAAACTCTAAGCCTAAGATTCTTAGTCCTTCTGGGCCACATCCTGTGTTGGATCCTTCACCTCTGAGCTCTGCTGCCAAAAACCTTCCATTTTTTGATCGGGTTGTTTTGTTTTTTGTTGTTGAGTTGTATGAGTTCTTTATATATTTTGGAAATTAACCCCCTGTTGGATATATGATTTGCAAATATTTTCTCCTAGTTGGTGGGTTGTTTTTTCATTTTGTTCATGAATGGCCAACAGGCATATGACAAGATGTTCAACATCACTAATTATCAGGGAAATGCAAATCAAAACTACAATGCGATTTCACCTTACATCCATCAGAATGGCTATAATTAACAAGACAAGAAATAACAAATATTGGAGAGGATGTGGAGAAAAGGGAACCCTCATACATAACTGGTGCAAATGCAAACTGGTGCAGCCACTATGGAAAACAGTATGGAGATTTCTTATAAAATTAAAAATAGAAATACCATATGATCCAGATATCCCACTACTGAGTGTTCATCCAAAAACATGAAAGCAACAATTCAAAGAGATTTATGCATCCCTATGTTCATCACAGCAATATTCACAACAGCCAGGACATGGAAGCAACCCAAGTGCCCATCAACGGATGAATGGATAAAGAAGACATGGTATATAGATACAGTGGAATACTACTCAGCCATAAAAAAGACAAAATCATGCCATTTGTGACAAAATAGATGGACCTTGAGGGTATTATACCAGGCAAAATAAGCCAGACAGAGAAAGATAAACACCGTATGATTTCACTCATATGTGGAAGATAAACACGTGGATACGGAGAACAGATTACTGGTTACCAGAGGGGAAGGGAGTAGGCGGAGAGTGAAAGGAGTAAAGGGACACATATGTATGGTCGCAGATAAAAACTAGACTATTGGTGGTGAACACAAAGCAATCTATACAGAAACTGATATATGATATTGTGTACCTGAAATTTATACAATGTTATATGCCAATATGACCTCAATAAAATAATTTAAAAAATAAATTAAAAAACAAACAAACAAAAAACCTTCCAGACTCCTGGCCTATATGACTTACAGTACCTATAATACTTCTTTTTCCTTTGGCAAAATCTGGTTCCTAATTCTTCCTGGAAGGCTTTATCTCGTCACCACTCAATTCACAAAATAACACCTGCCCTTAAGAAAAGGAAGACAGGCCCATCGGAGGTAAGCCAATTTCAGAGCAGCAAAGGAGAGCACATAATCACTGGGAAGGCAATCAGGAGTTGTGAGGCAGTAGAGAGACAGAGAGCTCCTTGGCATCACAAGGGCTTGACTATGGAGGAGGAACTTCAGCTGGGCAAGATTTAGACAGAAGGGGAGATGACCCTTTAAGCTAAGGGGCGGCACAGGCAAAGGTGAGAGGAAATGCCATGGTAGGAGGGGTGTCGGGACCAGCAAGGACACAAGTCCGGCCAGGTGGGGGTTGCTGTTTGTGGTGATAAGATAGTAATGGGAAATAAAATTCAATATGAAACTCGGGTGAGAAAATAGTAATAAATCTTGCGGATTTCTGAGCTATGGCTGGTTTCTTGAAAGCAGTGTTTTTGAGAGGGTTAGCCTGGCAGCCGTGCACAGATGCAGTTGGTGAGGGGACAGACACGAGACCCAGACCACAGCCAGGAGACTGAACTTGTGCTCTAGATGGCAGGGGAAGAGTGTGTAAGTGGGAGAGCAGTGGTGGGGGTGGCAGAGAGGGAGAACAGTCATTCACGGCTCAGCTGGGGGGAAGTCAAGCGCCTACAGCTGGTGGGGTGGGCTCGCGAAAAACTGGGGTGTGTGCCTCACTCAAAGGGCCAGTCACTCCCAGCTCTCGCAGTGGAATGTGTCTCAGTGACGTCGATCTTCCTAGTTTTCAAGAGAAGCTGGAAATTCACAATTGCTAGTTTTATTTTTACGTGACATCTCCCAAATTTAAAAATCTGGCAGCTAATTCAAAAGGAGGTTAAATACTATGCTGGACAAACAGAGCTGGTCTGCAGGCTTGGGGTCTCCAGCTTAGACTGCCTCTAGTCTCACCTCCCACCCCAGGTGGTAGACCCTGAGCAAGGACCAGGGCTTGATGTTTTTGCACCTCCTCTGAAATGCTGGTACAATGGCGGAAGTTAGCAGACGCTCACCAATGCTGGGGTACCACAGTGGGGTATAGGCAGGGTGTTCGGGTGGCAGCAGCCTCCCTCCAGGGAGGAGTATTTTATCTCTGCCATTCTTAGGAATGGTGACAAGAGAAAACAGTTTTAGTGGTTTTATTACTGTTTATAAATGCTCTACAGACAATGCACCCTTTGTTGCCTGTATCCCCCACCCCCACACCATGGTATGCCAGTGCTAAATAATACCTGATTGTCCAGTCAGGACAGATGCCAGATAACCTTTGTTCTTTTCCAATTTGATCAATCCAAATATCAGGCTTACTTAGACTAGCTCTTCTCATACTTGTCTAGGAGCTTCTCTGACTACCTCATTCACAGGGATCTTTCTTATCCCTGAATTCCTTTAGCACAATACAGACCACATCCTACATTGTACTGTTCTCTAGTTATGTCATGTCTGTCTAGTCTTCTCAACAAGACCAAAAGCTTGTTGAGAACAACAATTGGACTTCTGAATTTTTATCTTACTTGAAGTTTCATGTTGCACTCAGCACAATACTGAAGACATACTTAACACCACGAGTTGAATGACAGGCCAAGATTTAAACCTAGATTAGAGAAATCCATGACACCTATTTTTACAGTATGTTTTTATACGGTTGCTGTTAGACCAGTCCAGGGCTTCCATGGCGTCCATGGCTTGGCAAGGAGCGATCAATAAGACGGCCACAAGTACTGTCTGCACAGAGCTTATGGTCTACTCTAGATTAATTCAGAACCTTCTCTGGCTAAAAGACAAGTTGGTCTGTGCTGAGGGTTTCTAGTAGTTATTTCTCCACGTGATACCTGACTTTA
The DNA here is from genome assembly GCF_020826845.1 of Diceros bicornis minor. Classification (NCBI taxonomy): domain Eukaryota; kingdom Metazoa; phylum Chordata; class Mammalia; order Perissodactyla; family Rhinocerotidae; genus Diceros; species Diceros bicornis. The sequence goes on along the minus strand of NW_026691844.1, from coordinate 284,630 downwards.
GCTTACAAAATATTCATCAGTCCTTTGCTGAAAAAACCTCTATTAAAGAATTCAAACACTAGGGAGCTAAAGATTAAAGACTATGTGTTATAAAAAACACTATCCTAGAATTCAAGACCTCAATTTCTTTCATGTCTTCTATTTGCATTCCCATCAAAATAATTCCAGCTGGAGGGGCATCAGTCTGACCAGCCCATGCCCAGTCCTTCCTGGGGAATATGTAGACGGGCCTGGCACTAACACACTGGGCCTTACCATCAGTTTGTCTCTGTGAACTCCAGCAAGTGGACAAACGTGATGGATGACAAGTAATCTCTAGAAGCACAAAAGGCACTTTAAAGAGGTATATTTTATTTTACCCAACAGTGCAGGCAGATAATAAATAAATTTTTTTGGCCAAATTTAAAGTAATTGCTTTCTAGCTTCATTTTCATCTTTCAGTCATACAGAATTTAAGAGAGAATTTAAAAGAAAACAACTCCACTCCAGGCTAATGGGAACACTCAAAGGAAGGTACAATTTTTTTTGGAAGCAAGGAAGAGAGAAAAAGTGCCATGCTTTTCCTTTCAGTACTGCAAACTGAGAATTACTTTTTGGCAAAAATGACCCTGTATTAGGGCTGTAGAAAATAAACTTTTCCTTAACCCCACCAGGTAACTTCCACACATTCCCGTGGGTGTTCTATCAGAGTGGACATGTTTCAGTTGCAGCACTAAAGGCATGACTTTCAGGTTTTATTTTCTCTAGGGAACAACAGTCTCAAAATGGTGTGGTAATCACTGCCCATAACTAGTAATGAGTTTACTTCATAATTTACATAATATAATGTTACTTTTAAAAAGTTTTATACATTTACTGTATTTTTAATGAGACTGAAGAATAATACAGCACCATAGTTGGTCACATCCAGAACAACGTTTTGGGGAAGGAAATTGTATTGCTAAATGAGCAACAACAAAAAGGCATCATCTGCAGAGGTGGTCTGTAGTTCTGAGTGTGGGGTTTAGGAACATCCCATATACAGAACAGTGGGCAAAGGGCAACACGACCGGCCTTTGCTTCCCATTCCAGTGCCTGCAGAACACTGGCCTGCACACTCAACTTCTTCCTTCTCATGGGTTTGACCCTACACTCCTTCCAAAACATAAGAAGGTTTTGATCTTTAAACTAAGAACACATGGCCTGGATAGAAAAGATTACTTTTAAAACCATCACTTTGGGGCTGGCCCGGTGGCATAGTAGTTAAGTTGGAGCGCTCTGCTTCGGCAGCCCAGGGTTCTCAGGTTCTGATCCCGGGTACGGACCTACACACCGCTCATCAAGCCATGCTGTGGTGGCATCCCACATACAACACAGACGAAGACTGGCACAGATGTTAGCTCAGGAACAATCTTCCTCACCAATAAATAAATAAATAAATAAATAAATAAATAAATAAAGTCTTAGTTGCATATTTTATCTCTATTAAAAAAATAAATAAATAAAACCATCACTTGATCATGTTCTGGTTCTGTTTTTCACATTTAATTCCCAAGGAAATTTGTTGATTACAATCAACAACATTTAAAATCCTCCTAAGACCCATGAGAATTGTTAAGTTTAAACAGAAGTAACAGAATGCATTCATGCACCCAACACTTAAAGACCACAACTGCTACAAAATATAACTAACGAGCCAAAGCGGGCTGTTGTCAGTCAAACCCTGATATGCTAATTCAATTTATGTAGCTTACTGGTCATCCTGAAGCAATTTAGCACCTTCACCAATAAGAGAAAACCTCCAGTGACCTCCCACCCACAGGTACACAAATACAACAGAGAACCAGAGAGGTCTGTAGAAGCCCTACCTCCATAAAGATGCAAATTAAGATTTAAACAGTGTAACAATTGGCGAGAGCTAATCCTTTTACAGAGGTGTAAATGGCTATTGAGAACTGAATTCCGGCTGCTAGCTTTTGTTAAGTAGCATTACAGACAAGTTTCACCCAAGAGCAATGCCACCAATTCTGAAGACTATTGATAAAATAGTTTCATAAAGCCAGTGCAATTTGTTTACTCTGATATCAAGTTTCCTGACCATAAATCCAAACATGTAAATATAAACCACATCGAGAATTAGTGCCCTGGGAAAATAAACTGGGAGGGAACTATCTCAAGCCTGACACCCGATGGCTGGAACAGCTGTATGTGCGGCCACAGTGAAGTCTGTATACGGGGTTTTGTTTGCCACACAAAACAGTTGTAGAAAGGACAAACACATACATAGTTAAAGAGTATTTTTCTTTTAACGGGCTGTCTTACAAAACCTATGTTTTGGTGGCTCCCTTGGTCCCCATTGTGCAGCCCCCTGGGTGGTCCCTTCCAGGGGGCCACTTGAAGGGAACACAATGCCAAAAATGAGGGAAGGAGGGGACAGCAACACAAAGGCCAACAGAGCGGGGCGGTCTGCAGCGGCAGGCTGCAGACTAGGGGTCAGCAAACAAGGCTCTCTGTTTAGCCCTGGAAACAAGGGCTCCTTCTCTATACCTGGAAACAGCGTGATTAAGCTGACAGCTTGAATTATGGGCTGCATTTTGTAGGGTATGGTCCGTCTGCGTTAAGGTCCTCTTTATTGTAGCAGAGGCCTCACAAGCAAAACCCTTGCCTTTTCCCCCTCTTTGGCTTCAAAACATCATTCTGTTCCATTTTAATTTTCAGAACTACTCCTTCTCCCATATCACCTTTCCTTTTTTTTTTTTTTAAGTTGCTTACTGAGGTGCTGGGAGGCCTGAGAGAATTTATAATAGGGTGTTTCCCTCTACCCTTAAACAGAGATAACCAGCCTGAACCCATAATGAGATTTTAGCAGCCGAGTCATTAGCGATGGCTGCATAAAGGATGGTTCCTTTATGAAATGGATGTGTTCTTTTTTTTTTATTATTATTTATTTTTTACCCCAAAGCCCCAGTAGATAGTTGCATGTCATAGATGCACATCCCTCTAGTTGCTGTACGTGGGACACGGCCTCAGCATGGCCAGAGAAGCGGTGCGTCGGTGCGCAACCGGGATCCGAACCCAGGCCACCAGCAGCGGAGCGTGAGCACTTAACCGCCAAGCCACGGGGCCGGCCCTGAAATGGATGTGTTCTTAATTTGCTCTTTGATAGGTCTGTGGATCCCAAACAACATCTGAGTTGATAAAAATCCTCTTTGCTGGGAAGGTGAACACTGGAAACATTTACTCTTGCTCCCTGGATTTCCTTTAAATCAGCACAGATGTGTCGCCAGTGGGGTGTTGTCATTAGGGTGCTGGCTGCACCCTCCAATCTGAGGTGCACACAACAGATTTATGGAGCCAGTCACCTAAAGTGACCTGGCTTTAAATATCTGCTGCAAAAAAGAACATGGAGGGTAAATGTCTTATCATACAACTTTATGCCTTTGATGGTGCTCAGGGCAAGCTACCCCAGGAAGCACCACTCTGGTATGCAGATTATTTCGAGCTGAAGACAATAAGGACTCAGAGAACTCAGGAAGAATATTTGAGTTTCCCCTCCCAAACTGCCTAAAGAATTTAAAACAAAAGATCTGTTTCAGGAAGGAGTTATTATCATGACTGCTATAAAGATAATGTAGGATAGAGGTTACAATAGAAAAGGCACCAACAAGCCCATCTTATCGGAAGCTCTGTCTCTCTGGCCACATGCTCTAGATGGCCCTGCGAGGAGTTACCAGACAATCATTTACAAGGGAAGTCTCCATTTGTAAAGGTATCTCCCTCTCTGTATTGGGAAGAGAGGGGATGACCTCATTTCTAGAGACTTATCAATGTAGAAGGTGAGGCCTTAAAACTGCATAATAAACCTTACTCTTGTTTATAGTGCTTTAGTGATAATCTCCTGTAACTAACACCCCCGCCCCCAACATCCTCCTTGTCTTTGGTTGGACATGGTATTTAAGACGAGAATCTCTGCTACTGTGTTGATAAACGCAGTGTCCCTGCTTTCTCCCATGTATACATGTTATTAAACTTGGTATTATTTTCTCCTGCTAACCTGTCTTGTTATTTGGCCAGCCATAAGAACCTTAAGGAAAAGGACAGAGCGAGATTCCCCCTCTTCCCCCGACACCTTTCAGAAATGTAATACAATTAGGCCTTGTATTTTGACTAAATTTAAAGAATACTATGAACATAATAAATTTTTTTATTAGACATTATCATAATTGGTTCTATAATTAAACTCTAGAGGGCGCTTTTTGTAAAAGGGCATCTGATATTTTCAGGGTAGAATCATCTTTGCTGGAGCTTAAGGACTAACAGAGGATCATAAAACAAAACACCAGACTTTTGCTGTTACACGTCTCTCCGTCTGTCTCCACATGTGTGTATGTGCCGGTGCGGGTGTACGTGCATCTGTAAGAGAAGAGACAAGGAGGACCAGACTGGGCTGGCAAAGATTATGCTACGTGAGGGGATCCAGGGAGAAGGCAAATCAGAAGGCATGATGGGATGGTGGATGGGCTTACTGAGGGCTCAGGCAACGTTCACACTCTGAAATAAGTTAGTATGTCACTTCTCTGGGATAAGTGAGTCTCCTTAGAAGCCAATTAACTCTGATGAATGGGAATGGGGTCTAGGGCAGTCACCCTCCACTGAGGGAGAGCTCAGACCTGTAGGGCAGGTCCCTCCCTGGGTTCTGACTCAGTGTTCGGGGCCCACCTCCATGATGACAATGAGATGGGAGTGGCAGCACCCTGGGAGGGCACCAGCAGGAAGGAGACTGAACACTTGGCTATTAATGATTGCCTCCTGCTATGTGAGTATGGTAGAAATCAAAGACAGAATTACTGACAAAATTGTGCTGGTTTTCTGCTGGCTCCTTCAGAGGGCCAATACTGTATTAAAATGAAGAAGCTGAATCAATTTATTATTCAAATGCTCATTCACCTAAGAAGCTGCTAAAAGGAAGCCAAAAGAAACAAGAAAGTGAATGATAACAAACCATCATTATGAATGAATAAAGGGGATTAACCGGGAGGAAAGGCAGGCGGGATGCAAGTTAGGAAATAATGCCCTCCTGGGTAGACCCTGGGAGCCAGGTGAAAAGGCTTCTCGTCAGTGTGGAAGTTCAGGGGATGTAAGACAAGCACATCCCCAATTCCAGGTAAGTACACCTTTCAAAACAGCAGAAACCAGTTTCAGCTGTGCCCATGATTACAGATGTAATAATGCTCCAAAACAACCATGTCCAGCATACATCCATGTAATATATAACATCTGATCAGCAAGCACCATCAATCCCAGACCCAGCACTGGAAATTCTTTTAGGGATTCAATTATCCTAGAAAGTAGTGCTTTTCAATGTTTAAGGTGGCAGAACACCTGGAATTCTTAGAACTTTCTGTAAAATATCATGAAGTACTGATATACGTCATTTCATCACACAAATTAGGAACATTTTTACTAACGGACAATGAATATATGTATACAATATAAAAATCAAACCACTAACACAAATACCCATGATGAAAAACCAATCTATCAAACCTAATAGGATCAGCTGATTTCACATTTTTCATTATTATTCATTTGGTACTCTCATTCATTTTCTCTTCCAGTAGGCAAGCTATAGCAGGTAACCAAAGTTTTATTAAAATAATTTTGAGGAAGTTCTCAAAATTACAAAGATTTATTTTCCTAAAAATTGGAAAAGACCACTTGACTCAATAGCAGGAGAATTCTACTGGAATATATCTGAGAATCACTGCACTAAAGAAAACGAATCTAGCATTGTTTTAAGCAGCAGATTCAAACACACTTCCAGTCCACAAAAATGACAAGCAAATTAAAATGAATTTACACTGACAAAGGAAAATAGAAAAAAGTTAGACAACTAGTTGAAGGCCATTAAACACAAGGTGTTCAGAAGTGCTCCTCACATCTCTCTTGTAGGTTAAAGTAATACTGTAAGTCTCCTAACTGGGACTCAAAATAGTGAGATTCAGTACAAAAGCACAAGAAAACATATCAAGGTCTCACTTATTGCTTTTTGAGTTTTTCTTATCTGCTTGGCCTATCTGCACAGATTCCCTCACAAAAGCCATCACTGAATGGAAGCTTTCCCACTCAGTTATCAAGCTCAAATGTTCCTTATCAAATCCCACCTTAAAATAAGTTTCGTTTTTCTAGAAGCCTATCACCAATAGCTCAACAACTGCTCTTCAAAAGGTGAGAAATATAAGTTTAAGAGAATAAAAGGGAAGATGAGCCATAAGGAACTGATCAAGTCTAAGATCAAGGCGCTGGCTGGCTTGGTTCCTGGTGAGGGCCCACTTCCTAGCTTGCAGACGGCTGCCTTCTTGTTGTGTCCTCACAGGGCAGAGAGAGGAGGAGAGCTCTCTCAGGTCTCTTCTCATAAGGGCACTAATCCCATCACGAGGGCCTGACCCTCATAACCTCATCTAACCTTAATTACCCACTAAGGGCCCATCTCCAAATACCATCACATTGGGGGTTCAGGCTTCAACATATGAATTCTGCAGGGACACAACTCAGTCCATAAGAACACCGCTGCCACCATCTTGTTCCTGGCCTAAGGATGAGGTCAGCACTGAGGATGACAGAGCAGGGAAACGGAAAGGACCTGGGTCTTTGATGACAAAAGTGAAGGGCAGTATCAACCAATCCCAGGGCCTGCTTTACTCCCGGACTTCCAGAAATAAACAAAAATGTGTTTATTATTTAAGGCAGTTCGAGACAGTGTTCCCGTTATTTGTAGCCTGGTATATCAAGATAATTAATAGGTAAATGTTCAACAAGGCCAGAAAGCCAAGTTTGAAAAAAGAACTCTGATGGATGGCTTTTCCATAATTCAAATTTACATTTCATTGAAAAGAATTTAAGGGAGGTATCTTAAAATGACGATCCTACCCCTGTCACTCTGCTCCCCTACCATGTCTCCTTTTTATAAATACCAGTAACAGCAGAATCTTTGCTCTTGGTGTGGCTGGGCCAGCACAAAGCAGGATCGAGGGGCTGTTCATGTGCTGGGTGTGGAGGGATAAGAAAAAGACCCCTGTAGCCCCTGAATGTGTTCCCCTGGCCTGCAGTGGTGCTATACTCTGCCACATGAGCCACTCCTTCAGCTGGAGTGACCAACAGTTCCCTAGACATGGGCCATGCTGGTCTGTCTTCAGGCCTGTGCTCCAGCCATTCCTCTCTTAAAATCTGGAATGGCTAATCTCCTTTCATCAGCCAAACCAATCACCATGGCTATTCTGGTTTTCTATTGCTTGTAATAGCTAACCTGAATTTAGTGGTGTAAAACAACAATCGACAACTTTTTGTTATGCTCATGGCTTCTGCGGGTCAGGAATTTGGACAGGGCACAGGGCAGGTGGCTTGTCTCTGCTCTGCAATGTCAGGGACCTCAGTCTGAATATCATGGGGTGATGTGGAACACAGGTGACTGGAATTATCTGGAGGCTTCTACACTCACATCTGGAGCCTGGGCTGGACTAAAATCAGGCTCAGCTGGGCCTGCTGACTGCAACACTGACACACGGCCTCTCCCTGAGGCTTGTTTGCTGTTAGCCCCACTTTCTTGGAAACCTGGCCATATTCCAGTCTCTCCTACCTTATTTGAATCTTAAACAACCAAGACTTGACCCCTAGAGTCTCCTCTCCAACTTTTGAAACCATAGGTAAACTTGTTCCACTCAGAATAAACTACTTTTAGATCTCAAATTTGTATTGAAAGAGGTCTCATTTTTCTGCAGCCCTCGTGGAATTTGGGCTGCTGGTTCCCTCCCTAGCAGAGATGCAGGCCTGCTATATTCTCTCATCAGCCTCCCTAGTCTCTCTTTCCCCCTGCCCTCCCTTTCTCCCTCTCCCCAATCGCCTCCTCCCTCCTCTCCCTCTACATCTCTTATTTGGCTCCCGGAGTGCTGGGATAGGGCCTCTTAACACTCCATTGAGACATCTCCCCAAAAATGTTGTAACTCACTTAAACATCAAATGATAAGAGGGATTCTAGGAAAACAGTGGCAGCACAGCCTTTATTTTTAAAAATCTCCCTGAATTCCCTTATATAAATATAAAAAAAAGATAGAACAACTAGGAGAGCAAACCAAAAATTCATGCATAATATCTATGACAAAATTATGTGACAAAATATGAGTGAGTGGAACAAACTACTGATAGCAACTAAACCCCCATTATATCTGCAATTGTACAGAAGGAAGTGGAGGGACAGCAAAAGTATGAATGACGTTCCTGAGAATGCAAGAACCTCCACATCGTCAAGCGGTACTCACTGGCAGGCTGAGGTGAGAAGGGCAGCCCATCTGGAAGGGGGCTGCAGGTCCATTTCAAGGGTTAGAACAGAGGGACTGCGGTAGGTGCAGGAGCAATCCGGGCCCTACCACTCCAGAACCTTACCAGTCTAAGTGCCCTTTCAGCAGAGCTCTGCACTGAGGAGAAGCTGCTGGGAGTGAACTCTAAATTGAACTTAACTGGGACAATAACGGCAGAGGAAGAATCTTCCCATTTCAAGTGGAGGAGGGGAAAAGAGCCAAGAGATCTAAGAAAGTAAGAGGTCACATACAAACATTCTGGGAGAACAACAGAAGAGGGAGCTCTGAAGCCATAAAACTAGGAAAGCCAGCCTGGCCCACCTGCCCCTCCTGAGTGCAGGAGAACTCCTCTCACCAGACATAGGCCCAGAAAAGATTCCAGGTCTCTTTATCAGTAAAGCGCAGGTAACGACACCTCCACTGCATAGGGCTGCGGCAGCAGATGAGATAATGTATGTAAAGCAGCTGGCACAGCATTGGGTACACAGTAAGCACTCAAAGATGATTGAAATTATTACCATTATTATAAACATTAGCATATCAAGTTTATATAACAACCTCAAGCCTAACTCTAACAAAAGATTAAAGATTTCAGTTAGGCCACAGTGAAGTGTGGTAAAACACCACTGTCCCACTCCAGAGGACATTTTCCAAGTTGTCCACCCCGGACTCAGCACCCTCCTCCGCAGAACAGTACTACCCAGTACATAATTGCTCAATTCTGCCTCTCGCCTTCCCTTTCCCCAGCTGCAGGCTGACCCTTTTCCAGCTGCTCACACATCCTTGCTTCAGAGAGCCTCTTACAGCTCCCTGGTCTACGATTTTCCTTTATGATCAATTTTCCGCCCTGATTATCTTGTTTCTGGAAGGTATCTCAGGTTTTAGGAAAACTTCTGATCACACCCAATTGGATGATGATTTCCTGGTTGAACTCGCAGACTTCTGGAGCCTCGCTGGTGACCTCATGTACTGATGCTAAGCACAAGCTCTACTTACGGTGCATCATACCCAACACTTCTCAGTGAAAAGGGCTAAATAAAACAAACTGTCCATTTTGTCAGGATTCTGATTCATTGATGCTAGAAATTAAATTTATCAAATTGCTAAGAGTCAGAGTAGGAGAGACAGAAGCCAAGTTCATTTCTGACTTAAAAAAAAAAAGAGGTTGGCCATTCCCTTTATATGTCATGTATGTCCCTGCATCTTGACTTCCAGAACCACACTATCAGATTACCATTAACTATCAAATGCCAACATGTGCCAGCCACTGTACCGGGTGCTTTAGCTGAAAAAATCAATCTGATGAAGATAGTAAACTAGAACTTTGAAGTCAAATTTAATTAGTCAAAAGATGATACTGGTCAAAAGGAGATCCAAGACTATAATCACAAAAGGTCATGGCTCTGCCAGTCTTCCTGTGGTCTAGAGCAGGGAAAGAGAAAGAGAACATTCCAAACAAATCACTAAGTTCCTGATTTGTTTCTTGTGATCATCTCTAGTTAAAGAAAGGGAATTAGGGACAGGGCTAGCCTGACAGGAGAAATAAAAGGGAACAGGTTCATATTCTGGATAATTTTTCATAAATGTGTACAAAACATAATATTCTGAAATCACATATTCTCCATGTCAGCAGACGGTTATGAGTTTGGAAGGCTTTCTAGTAACCACACATAATAAAATAAGAAAGTACTGTGTATAATCTAAAAGGACAAATTGTTAAAAGACTTGGGAGGGCTCATCACAAGGAAAGAAAGATGAAATGGAAGGGGAGAAAACTGTTCCACCAATAGATTTAAAAGGTAAAAGACAAACTAAATTAGAAATGACTTTGTCAAAGCTATGCATTTCATAACTAAAACTGAAAGTGGCCAAACGATATCTGGTTTCCCCGGCCTTCAGAAAGGAAGCAGCAGCCAAGTGGAAGCGACTATGAGGGAGAAGGGAAGAAGAGACACCAGGTAGGCTTCAGGGTGCTGATACTATTTCTTGACTGGGTGGGGGTTACCAGCTGTGTTCACTCTGTGATAATTAATGGAGCAGTACACTCATGATTTGTTCACTAGTATGTAGGCTATACTTCAATAATAAAATTCATTTTAAAAAGAGCACATGACAAGGACTTCTGCTTCTTGTAAAGGCATCCTAGGTAATGCAGGCCAATCCTTGCACTAAGAACAAAAAAAAGTATAAAAAATATCTCTTTGATAGCTTAGAGAGATAAGGCAGTGATGAATTACAGGATCAAAACCTAGAAAAAAAGGAAATTCAGAGAGATAAGCCTAACATCTGGGGCAATTTTTCTTTGAAGGGCATGTGCCAATTCCAGAAAAGGCAGCTGAGAGTCTGAGAAGCTGAGTGGAGCTCCAGGCAATCCCACAGAGTGGGAGAATAAAAACTGAAGTCCAGGTCTACCAACGAAGGGGAACCCTAATAAATCACCCACACTTTGAACTGGAACTTCAAAGGGCTGCTTCCTGTGGATAATGGTGAAACTGAGTCTGGCCCTCAAAGGGACCAAGGCCTGGCTTCACACTGTCTCAATTCTTCAACCTGGATGAAAGGGACCCAGGATCACTTCTGCCCCAGGCGCCTGCCAGAAGCAAATGCAAATCCTCTTTAGAGGAGGAAAACTTCCTTGTCCTCAAATCACTCCCAAAATGCTCCTACACAATATCCATTCAAAAATTGCCAGAGATTTGAGAAAAACAAGACAAGAGTGATTAAAAAGCGAGAGAAAGAAAAGAAAACAGAAGCAGACCCATGGGGAAGAAATGGAGATCCAGTCTCTAAGGTACTTATACTGTCTGGAAAGAAAGTAAAAATATTAATTAACAATAGATTTTGAAAGGTCAGAAACTTATAGATGAAACAAAAATTAGTAAATATATAGGTGATTAGAATCATGTAATTATTAAGCTCGAGCTAACGGAAACATACAGAACCCTACCCAATGAAGAGTGAATATACATGTTTTCAAGCATTATGGGCATTTATAAACATTGGCCATTACTATGGCCAATCAACAAAGACCAAAGCACAGATGTTGTTCAGAACACATTTTCTGCCAACAATGTGATAAAATTGGAAATCTATAATGAAAAGAGAATCCTCTTTTCCCCTAATATGTTTAGAAACAACCAAAAATCATTTTACATAATACCTATGTCAAAGAAAAAGATATAATAATTATAAACATTTAGACAATTAAATTAAAATACTTAAAACTGAATGGGAGTGATAGCATTATTTGTCAAAACCAGTGGGGTGCAAGTCAAGCAGTACTTACCTGGAAATTTAAAGCCTCAAAAGTATATGTTCTAAAATGGGAAAGATTGAAAATTAGGCATTCAACTCAGTTAGAAAAAACCACCTGGTAAAACCAAGCAAAGTAAAAAGGGAATAATAAAGATAATAACAGAAACAAACGAGATTTTTAAAAAGCAACAGATGGGATGAAATCTGATTATTTGGAGAAATTAATAAAATAGACAAATCTCATGCAGGATTGATTGATGAAAAAGTTGGGCAGACATAAAATTATGAATGAAAAAGAAACATAATTATTGACACGGTAAAAATTCTAAAATATAGGGTCCAGCCCCGTGCCCTAGTGGTTAAGTTTGGCATGCTCTGCTTTGGCGGCCCAGGTTCAGTTCCCGGGCGTGGACCTACACCACTTGTCGGCAGCCGTGCTGTGGTGGTGACCCACACCCAAGATACAGGAAGACTGGCAACAGATGTTAGCTCAGGGATGATCTTCCTCAGAAAAAAAAAAAAGAAAAAAAGAAAAAAATTGTAAAATATAAAAGCTGCCCACAAATTTGAAAACTTAGAAAAGTATTAAGAAACTAGAAAATTTTTCTAGTACACTCTACATTTTCAAAATTGACTCAAGATGAATGAAAACATCAATATACGTATAAGCATTTAAGAAATGGAAAAAGTAGACAAAAATTGAGAGAATTTTCATCAGTGCACCTGTCTTGCAAGAAATGTTAAAAGTCCCTCTGGTTTTAACCTCTGCGAGTGTTCTCGGTATCCCCGACTCCTGCCTTTGCTCTAGGGCACCCACCTCTTCTGACTGAGGCCAGAAGCCTATGGTGAGAAGGGTGGGAAAGGCTGGGGAACCAGGTTCAGGTCGGTCAATGGAGACTTCTTTTAACATCTCCCGTACAGACACTGAGTGACAGTTAATGCCTACTTCGCTGACCATCTGGTCTGAGGACTGCTGCCCTCTTGGAAGCCTGGTTCTGGACTTGTAAAAATTTAAACCAAAATAAAGATAAGGAAAGTCTTAGATTTTTCAGATCAAAGTAGGTGAGCTAACAGGAGAGGCACAGGCAAGACTGGGGCATGAAGTGCCAGGCAGAACAGGAAGGGGATACGCTGACAGCCCCACCTGCTGGCACCAGGTTATCTTTTCAAAAGTGTAATGCACAACCTTACTTTGGGAACAAAAGCGATCATTTGTGGGGCAGCAAGAAAAAGCTCAGGGGGCCACTTGTTGAGGGGCAGAGGTCAGGTCCAGGAAAAACAAGAGACAGTGGTGAAGAAAAAAAGCAAGTGAAGCAGACACCTGAAGGCATCATCACATCTGAAGGAACACTGAATCCATAAACATGCTTCCAGCTCCGCTTAGAGTGACTTGCGGGTAAATGCTACAAGAAACACAGTTTTATGCAAGAATTTCAGATGCAAGAACTTCCTTCCCATATTTAACTTTGAAGAGGGGCTAAATTAAAATCACTAGAGGAGATTCACTTCATGTGATCACATTTTTATGACCCTGAGAAACCAAGGCTTTCATTTATTTAGTGTAAAAGGCAGCATTACGTTTTGCTGTCAGCCATACTCCAGGGGGGAAGGAACAAAGCAACTCTGCGAGTGCTTTGCTCAGCTTGAAGAAGGGCACACAGCACTTCCTCAGCTTATTTGAGGCTGGAAGGCACAAAAATCAATACGGACAGAGCAAAAGGTCAAATTGCCACCGCTTAGTTTTCTTTTCTTTTCCTAATTAAATAATCTAATTTGCTTCTGGAGCTTCCTTATTCAACCTAATGAAATATTATCTCTGATATTCCAGTTTTTTAGGCAGTAGAGAGTTACTGGGAACCAGCCCAGGGTATCAGTTAAGAATACAGACTCTGGACCCAGACGGCCGAGCTCAAAGTACACTGAGCCACTTTGTGACTTTGAACATAACTTCTCTGTGTCTCAGTTTTCTCCTTTGTAAAAGGGTAATGATGATAGGACTAAATGGATTATTATAAACAAAGCTCTTCACAACAGTGCCTGGCACAGAGTGGGTGCTATTGAAGGGTACATCACCATTATGACTGTGATTTGCATGGTAGAGCACAGAAATTAAGAGCATGAATTCTGGCATCCGGCTGTCAGTTCGAATGCTAGCTGCACCTCTAAGGTTATTTAATCCTTCTAAACCTCACTTGAAATACTCCACTTGGCATCTGCAGCACAACTTCTTCTCGGTTCTCTTGATTCTTCCCTGCAGCTTCGCCTCAAACTCCTTTGCTGTTTCCTGCTCATTTTCCTGACCTTGAATGTGGAGCCAGGCCTTGGGCTGCTTTCCTATTCACACTCATTGCCTAATGTTCTTCTCAGGGTCCACGGCTTTAAAGTGCATTTATACTCTGATGATTCAGTAAAGTTGCAGGATACAGAATCAACATACAAAAATCAGTTGCATTTCTATATAACAATCCAAAGAAAACAATCCCATTTACAATAGTATCAAAAAGAATAAAATACTTAGGAATAAATTTAACCAAGGAGGCAAAAGACTTGTACATTAAAAACTACAAAACATAGCTGAAAGAAATTAAAGAAGACACAGACAAATGAAAGATATCTCATATTCATGGATTGGAAGATTTAATATTGTTAAAATGTTCACACTATCCAAAGTGAGCTACACATTCAATGCAATCCCTATCAAAATCCCAATGGCATTTTTCACAGAAATAGAAAAACCAATCCTAAAATTCATATGGAACCACAAAGGACTCTGAATAGCCAAAATAACATGGAGAAAATGAACAAAGCTGGAGGAGTCACATCTACTGATTGCAAAACATATTACAAAGCTACAATAATCAAAACAGTATGGTACTGGCATAAACACAGACACACAGACAAATGGAACAGAATAGAAACCCAGAAATAAATCCACATATATATAGTCAACTGATCTTTGACAAGGGCATCAAGGAGGCACAATGGGGAAAAGATAGTCTCTTCAACAAATGGTGCTGTTATTCACGTGCAAAAGGACACAATTGGACCCTTATCTTACACTATACACAAAAATCAACTCAAAATAGACTTAAAAATCAACTTAAACGTAAGACCTGAAACTGTAAAACTCCTACAAGAAAACATAGGGGAAAAGCTGCCTGACATTGGTCTTAGCAATGATTTCTTAAATATGACATCAAAAGCACAGGCAACAAAAGCAAAAATAGATAAGTGGGCCTACATCAAACTAGAAAATTTCTACACAGCAAAGGAAACAATCAACAGAGTGAAAAGGCAACCTACAGAATGGGAAAAATATCTGCAAACCATATATCTGATAAGAGGTTAACATCCAAAATACAAAAGGAACTCTAACAACTCAATTGCAAAAAACCAAATAACCTGATTAAAAAATGGAGAAAGGATTTGAATACATATTTCTCAAAAGACGATATATAAATGGCCAACAGGTATATGAAAAGATGCTTAACATTACTTATCATCGGGGAAATGCAAATCAAAACCACAATGAGATATCACTTCATACTTCATACTTAGGATGGCCATTATTAAAAAAAAAAAGAAAGAAAAGAAAATAACAAGTATTGTTGAGGATGTGGAAAAACTGGAACCCTGTGCACTATTAGTGGGAGTGTAAAATGTTGCAGCCGCTATGGAAAACAGCATGGAAGTTCCTCAAAAAATTAAAAATAGAACTACTATATGATCCAGCAATCTCGCTCTGGGTATTTATCCAAAAGAACTGAAATCAGGATCTCAGAGACATAGCCGCACTCCCATGTTCACTGCAGCATTATTCACAATAGCTAAGAGGGGGAAACAAACTAAATGTCATCGACAGATGAATGGATAAAAAAAATGTAGTATATAAATGCAATGGAATATTATTTAGCCATAAAAAGAAGGAAATCCTGTCAGATGCTACAACATGGATGAACCTTGAGGACATCATGCTACACGAAATAAGTCAGTCACAGAAGGACAAACACTGGTTGGTTCCACTTATATGAGATATCTGAAGTAGTCAAATTCATAGAAGTAGAAAGTAGCATTCTACTTCTACTTGGCGGTTGCCAGGGGCTGGGGGAAGAGGGAAATGAGGATTTACTGTTCAATGAGTATGAAGTTTCAGTCATTCAAGATGAAAAAGTTCTAGGGATATGCTATACAACAGTGTGCTTACAGTTAACAATATTGTACTGTACATGTAAAAATGTTAACTTTTCAATAAATGGTGCTGGAACGGGATAGCCACATGAACAAAAATGAATCTAGGCACAGATCTTATACCCTTCACAAAAATTAACTCAAAATGGATCACAGACCTAAATGTAAAATATAAAACTATAAAACTCCTAGAAGATAACATAGGAGAAAGTCTAGATGACTTTGGGTATGGTGATAACTTTTTATTCATTTATTTATTTTTTATTCTTTTGTGAGGAAGATCAACCCTGAGCTAACATCCACGCTAATCCTCCTCTTTTTGCTGAGGAAGACCGGCTCTGAGCTAACATCTATTGCCAATCCTCCTCCTTTTTTTTTTTTTTCCCAAAGCCCCAGTAGATAGTTGTATGTTATAGTTGCACATCCTTCTAGTTGCTGTATGTGGGACGCGGCCTCAGCATGGCCAGAGAAGCAGTGCTTCAGTGCACGCCCGGGATCTGAACCCGGGCCGCCAGTAGCGGAGTGCGCGCACTTAACCGCTAAGCCACGGGGCCGGCCCTGATGATGACTTTTTAGATAAAACACTAAAGACATGATCCACGAACAAAATAACTAATAAGCTAGACTTCGTTAAAATTAAAAAACTTATGCTCTGCAAAAGATAACATCAAGAGAATGAGAAGACAAGCCACAGACTGGGAGAAAATATTTGCAAAAGACACATCTGATAAAGGACTTATATCCAAAATATACAAAGAGCTCTTTAAAACTCAACAATAAGAAAACGAATAACCCAACTAAAAAACGGGAAAAGATCTGAACAGACACCTCACCAAAGAAGATATACAGATGGTAAATAAGCATATGAAAAGATACTCAACATCATATGTCATTAGGGAACTGCAAATTAAAACAAGAAGATATCATTACATACCTATTAGAATGGCTAAAATCCAAAAAAACTGACAATAACAAATGCTAACAAGGATTATAGAAACAAGAACTCTCATTCATTGCTGATGGGAATGCAAAATGGTACAGCCACTTTGGAAGACAGTTTGGGAGCCTCTTATAAAACTAAACATAGTCTTACCAAACAATCCAGCAATTGCACTCTTCGGTATTTACCCAAATGAACTGAAAACTTACATCCACACAAAAACCTGCACACGGATGTCTACAGCAGCTTTATTCACAATTGCCAACAATGTGGAAGGCACAAAGATGTCCTTCAGTAGCTGAATGGATAAACTGCAGTACATCAAGACAACATAATATTATTCAGCACTAAAAAGAAATGATCTATCAAGCCGCAAAAAGACATGGAGGAACCTCAAAGGCATATTACTAAGTGAAAGAACCCAATCTGAAAAGGCTACATACTATATGATTTCAAGAATATGACATTCTGGAAAAGCCAAAACTATAAACTGTAAAAGGATCAGTAGTTAGCAGGGGGTGGGGGTGGGGGTATGAATAGGTAGAGCACACAGGATTTTTAGGGCAGTGAAAATACTCTTTATGATACTATAATGATGGATACATGTCATTATACATTGTTCAAACTCATAGAATGTACAATACCAAGGGTGAATTGTAATATAAATTGTGGACTTTGGGTGATTATGATGTGTCAATGCAGGTTCATCAGTTGTAACAAATGTACCACTCTGGTGTAGGATATTGATGATGGGGGAGGCTATGTATGTGTAGGGGCAGGCGGTATATAGGAAATCTCTGTACCTAATTCTTAATTTTATTGTGAACCTAAAACTGTTCCAAAAAATAAAGTCTTAAAAAATGTTAAGAGGATAGATCTCATGTTATGTATTATTTTATTTTATTTATTTATTTTTCCCCCCTAAGCCGCAGTAGATAGTTGTATGTCATAGTTGCACATCCTTCTAGTTGCTGTACGTGGGACGCGGCCTCAGCATGGCTGGAGAAGCGGTGCGTCGGTGCGCGCCCGGGATCTGAACCTGGGCCGCCAGCAGCGGAGCACGCGCACTTAACCGCTAAGCCACGGGGCTGGCCCTGTATGTTTTTTTAAACACAAAAAATATATGTATATCCAGAATTTGACACTTCTCACTGCTGCCACCCTGAACCAAGGCACCACCACCTACTCCCTAGATTACTGTAATACTGTCTAAACAGGTCTCCTTGCTCCCACCCTGTCCCCTACAGTTCATTTTCCATTAAGCAGCCAGAGTGGTTCTTCACCTCCCTTGAAGCACAATCCAAAGTTCTTCCTACAGCCTACAAGACCCTTTGTGATGTGGCCCACTGATATTTCTCTCACTCCATCTCCTACCTTCCTCACTCACCTGTTGTGGTCCAGCTGCACTGGCTTCTTTGCTGTTCCTAGAAACACCACGTATGCTCCCACTAGAGGGCCTCTGTACTTGCTGTTCCTGCTGCATGGTATTCTCTTCCTCAAGATATATCCCACTCATCTCCAAGACACTGAAGGAGAGAAATGAAACATAAATTGATAAACAAACAAATATACCAGGGTGAAAATTAAGGTAACAAAGAATAAATCAGGTTAAATAGACAGAGAAGGCATGGGTACAATTTAATGTGGCTTACTCTCACTCACTTTAGATCTCCTCTCAAATGTCAAATCACCACAGAGACTTTCCCTGAGTATCCTACACTAAATTGCATCTATGCATTCTCTATCCACTTAACCTGCTCGTTCTTTGTCATAATATTTTCACACAGATTGTTTATTGGTTTGTGTTTTCTTCCTCCCCTCCACACGCATGATCATAAATACCATAAGAGCAAGAGTAGTGCCTGGGACAGAGTAGGCACTCAGTAAATATTTAATGTTAAATGAACAAAGTCCTATACTAGCTATCTATAGACTCGTAACAAACTACCCCAAAGCTTTGTAGCTTAAAACAACAACCATTTTGGGGCCGGCCCCGTGGTGTAGTGGTTAAGCGTGCGCTCTCCGCTGCTCGCAGCCTGGGTTTGGATCCCGGGCGCGCACCACGCGCCGCTTGTCAGGCCATGCTGTGGCGGCATCCCATCTAAAGTAGAGGAAGATGGGCATGCATGTTAGCTCAGGGCCAGTCTTCCTCAGCAAAAAGAGGAGGATTGGCATGGATGTTAGCTCAGGGCTGATCTTCCTTACACACACACACACACACAAAACAATAATAATAAAAAAAAAATCACCACCATTTTATTATATCTGATGACTTTGTGGATCAGAAAATCAGTCAGGGCTTGGCTGAGTGGATTCTTCTGTTTTAGGTATTATTGAGAGAGGTTATTCAGTGATATCAGCTGGTGGATGCACTTGGTAGAGGGTCCAAGAAGGCTTCGCCTACATGTCTGGTACTTTGGAGGGGATAGCTGCAAGGATGGGCACAGCTGGGACCACAGTCTAGAGCACCTACACATAATTTCTTTACCACGGCAGGCTCAGAATAGTCAGACTTCTTACATGGTGGTTCAGGGTTCCAAGAACACATGTTCCAGCAAAAAGAGTGGCAACTGCATGGCCTTTTATAACTCAACTTTGGAAGTCACAGAGGATCAATTCTACCATGCTCTACTTGGTTGAAGCAGTCATAAGCCCATCCATATTCAAGGGAAGGGGAGAGAGATCCCATCTTTTAATAAGAGGAGTGTTGAAGAATTTGTAGCCATATTTCAGATTGCTACAACCCCATACCTCACAGTACACAGCTTTGGGCCTACTAGGTATTCAGGAAATTTTGGTTGACTCAAAATGGAATTATAGAATGAGATTTTCAACTAAAGTACTATAACTAGAAGAGAGAACAGTTTGGTTCTTTAATACAGGGGTTTATAAAAAATAATTAATTTTAAATGGTCTACATAATTTCAAAACCAAAAAACTAAACATCAAACTCAAAACAGACCATCTATGAGGGGCTCACCAATACACTGGACATAGCTGAGGAAAGAATCAGTGAGCTTGAGGATATGTCAGTACAAATTTCCCAAACTGAAATGCAAAGAGAAGGAAGAATGAAAAAAAAATGGGACAGAACATCCAAGAATTGTAGGATAATTACAAAGGGTCTAACATACAAGTAATGGGAATACCGGAAGGAGGAGAAAGAGAGAAAGGAGCAGAAGGAATATTTGAAGTAGTAATGGCTAAGAATTTTCCAAAGTTAACAACATATACCACCAAACTACAGATCCAGGAAGCTCAGAGAACACCAAGTAGGATAATTACCCAAAAAATCTACACCTAGGAATATCACAAAAATCCTTAAAGTGTATGTACCTAACAACAGAGCATTGAAATACACAGGCAAAAAGTGATAGAACTGCAAGGAGAAATAGATAAAGCCACTATTATAGTTGACTATTTAGTCACCTCTGTCGGTGACTAACATATCCAGCAGGTAAAAAGCAGCAAGGATATAGCTCAACTGAATAGCACCATTAAATTGGATCTAATCGACATTTATAAGATACTTCATCCAACAACGGCAAAATACACATGGTCACATGGAACGTTTGCTAAGACAAACCACATTCTGGGCCATAAAACACACCTCAACAAAGTTACAAGAACAGAAGTCATAGAAAGTATGTTCTCAGACCACAACAGAATTAAACTGAGATCAATAACAGAAATATAGCTAGGAAATCTCAAAATATTTGGGGATTAAACAACACACTCCTAAACACATGGGTAAAAGAGGAAGTCTCAAAAGAAATTTAAAAATATTTTGAACTGAACGAAAATGAAAATACAACTTATCAAAATTTGTGGGACGCAGTGAAAGCAGTGCTTACAGGGAAATTTATAGCACTGAATGCACACAGTAGAAAAGAAGAAAGCTCTAAAAGTCAATAATCTAAGCTCCCACCTTAGGAAACTAGAAAAGAGAAGAGGAAATTAAATTCAAAGTGAGCAGAAGTAAAGAAGTAATAAAACTTAGAGCAGAAATAACTGAAATTGAAAATAGGCAAACAATAAAGAAAATCAAAAAACAAAAAGCTGGTTCTTTGGGGAAAAACCCAACAAAGTGGATAAACCTCTAGCCAGGTTTATTAGTCTGCTCAGGTTGCCATAACAAAATATCACAAATTGGGTGATTTAGACAACAAAAATTTATTTTTTGCAATTCTAGAGGCAGGGAAGTCCAAGATCAAGGTGTCAGCTGATTTGGTTCCTAGTGAGACTTGCAGATGGCTACCTCTCACTGTGTCCTCACATGGCAGAGAAAGAAAGCTCTGGTGTCTCTTCCTCTTCTTTTAAGAGATCAGCCCTATTGGATAACGGTTCACCCTTATGATCTCATTTAATCTTCATCATCTCCTCATAGGCAATCTCATTTAAAGCTCAGGGTCCTCTTCCAAGTTCACTGGTTGTTGGCAGAATTCAGGTCCTCGTGGCTACAGGACTGAGGCCCTCAGCTCCCACAGGGCACATACCATCGTCTGCCATGTGGCCTTCATCACAAGATGGCAAGTTTGCTTCTTCAGGTGAACAGGAGACTATCTCAGCTGCTTTGAACCTGATTTCAGTAAGTGCCCAGTCCCTTTTAAAGGTTGATCTGTTTAGGTCTGGCCCACTCCTAACAATTCCTTTTTGATTACCTCAAAGTCAACTGATTTGGGGACTTTCATTATGTTTGCAAAATTCTTCATCTCTGTCACATAACATAGCCTAATCACAGAAAGGAAATCCTTCAAACTCACAGTCCTGCCCGCACGCAAAGTGAGGGGATTATACAGAGTGTACATCAGGGGGCAGGAACCTCAGGGGCCATCTCAGAATTCTGCCCACCAGTGTATACAATTAATCCTGATGAAACTAATGATGTCAGATTAATTCTCCTAAATCAAGTTACTCACCATACCACTCTTCTCTTAAAATAACCTTCAATAGTTCTGGAAAACACAGAGAAGGAACTTTAAATTCTTTACCCTGATATTCAAGGTCTTTCTCAAACATGACCCAGGCAACATTTTAAACCTTTACTCCAACAAGCCCTGCTCAATGAGCCCTTAGTCACACGCTTTGCTCTGCCCTCACATGCCCTTTGTGTTCTCTGTATCTGCATTCCTTCTTGCACTCTTCCTCCAGAGCTCATTCACCCCTTTCCCTGCTCCTTATTCAAGCCTTTACAGCCTTCAAGATGCTGCATCAACACCGGGATAAAACCTTTCCTGACCCTTTTGACTCACACTGAGGTTATCTTCATTTGAATTTGTCCTCAAGTACTGTGGTGGATTGCAAAAAACAACCATAATCTTCCCATTCCTGTGTGCAATCATTTGCAATGTGACTTTGCCACTCATCCCATCAAGAGGTGGATTATATTTTTTCACCTCTTGACTCTAGGCTGGGTCCTGTGACTTTCTTTAACTAATGGGACATGAGCAAACCTGACACAAGCAGACACTTTAAAGCATTTGTGCACT
The DNA here is from genome assembly GCF_020826845.1 of Diceros bicornis minor. Classification (NCBI taxonomy): domain Eukaryota; kingdom Metazoa; phylum Chordata; class Mammalia; order Perissodactyla; family Rhinocerotidae; genus Diceros; species Diceros bicornis. Next base: position 262,425 of record NW_026691844.1, on the reverse strand, counting down.
GGGGCTTGCCCTCTTGCTGTGCTGGGAACCCTGCTACCCCCACCAGGTGACTGAGGTTGGACTACTCTACTGGACGATGAGGGACACCTGGCCAAATAATTCTTGTAGCCCCAAATGACACTGGGCCAACCACCTGGCACCTGAAAAATAATAAATGTCTGGTGTTTTAGGTCATGGAGCTTTGTACCAATGTTTGCAGCAAACTACTCTTTAAGAATGAGATTCAAGGTCCTCCTTTTTAACAACATTGCTTTTACTCAGCTTCATTCTAATATGCTTTCTTGTGAGAAATGTGAATTATAGCTTGCAATGAGGGAACTGTGCAGGAAGCACAAGCTGGTCTTCAATTATCTGGAAATATCCATGGGGGTGGGTCATGAACCTTCTCAAAGATGCTTGGCTTTTAAACAGAGAAGCAATCCATATGTCCATCAACAGATGAATGGATAAACAAAATGTGGTATATCCATACACTGGAATATTATTTAGCCTAAAAAGGAATGAAGTTCTGATACCTGCTACAACATGGATGAATCTTGAAAATGTTATGTGAATTGAAATAGACCAAAAGGACAAATATATAAGGGGGACAAAAAAGTTTTGGAAATAGGTAGTGGTGATGGTTGTACAATATCATGAACATAATTAACGTCACTAAATTGTACACTTAAAAATGGAAAATTTTATGTTATATACATTTTAACACAGCATTTAAATATTAATAATATAATATGCCAAAAACTCTTGAATTATACACTTTAAATGGGTGGATTGTATGGTACGTGAATTATATCTCAATAAAGCTGTTAAAAAGTTTTTTTAAATAAAACAAACAAAAAACAAGAGAAAACACCACCAAAAGTCACCCTTGATTTCACTTTTCTCCTCAGATGGAAACTACGCTGCATACTGCACATCTATTTTCCCTTCACTGCCAGGAAGCTTAAGACCAAGTTTTATGTTCAAGGTCAGCAACTCAGCTGGCACATAGATGTGCTCAAACATAGTATCTATCATCATTCTCATCAAATCAGAGGTTCCGCTTTCCTGTTCAGATCCTTCTATGTGTCTTCCTTTGTCCCATCTCTCGATCTTTGTTAACTAAAATTCATTCAAGTGACTTTTCTCCAGGCCCCCAACAGACCCTAAAGTAAACTGAGATAATGAACCTTTGAGGTCATAGTATTAGCTCTGTAAATATGACACTATAGTCTCAGATGAATAATTAACCCTCAGAGCAAGGAGAAGAGCTCATGCTAAAGAGGAAATAAGAGAACGCAGCGCCTCAAAAGCGGTGAGGATGTCAGCAGGTTAACCAGGATCATTTAAACCACCTTCAACCTATTCCTGGGTAGTACTTTTTTTGTTTGTTTGTTTATTTATTTATTTATTTTTTCCCCCAAAGCCCCAGTAGATAGCTGTATGTCATAGATGCAAATCCTTCTAGTTGCTGTACGTGGGACACGGCCTCAGCATGGCCCGAGAAGCGGTGCGTCAGTGTGCGCCTGGGATCCGAACCTGGGCCGCCAGCAGCGGAGCGCGCGCACTTAACCGCTAAGCCACAGGGCCGGCCCCTGGGTAGTACTTTTACCACAGAAAATCAAAGGGCTCAAATTTGGTAACAGACAGAAAACAACTATTGCTGACTGACCTTTCATTCTGGGACCATTCCATTAGGACAAACTATTCAAAAATTCCCCAAATGCCCATATTTTCTAACAAATTTTGGAAAACTATATCCCAAAATTCTGAGGAACTTGGCTTTAAGATCATAGGAAAAAGTCAGTCATATAGGAGAAGGAGAGAGAGAACATTCTTAATTCTATACACATACCCAACTTTTTTCATCTCAGAAAAAGCCTGAGTCCTGGGTAAGCACGCTAGTCCCCCAGTTAATCCACCAAACTACTTACTTGTCCAATGAATTGCTATAAAAAGAAGCCTACAAATACGAAACCCAAAACAGATACATTCTATCTCTAGTAATAAAGTTTCTGATGATGTAGTATATAATACCTGTACCTCTCTGACGAGAGAAGTATTCTTACTAGAAAAATCCAATGGGGGGCCAGCCCGGGGGCACAAGCGGTTAAGTGCATGCGCTCCGCTGCGGCGGCCCAGGGTTCGCTGCTTTGGATCCCGGGCGCGCACTGACGCACCACTTGTCAAGCCATGCTGTGGCGGCGTCCCATATAAAGTGGAGGAAGATGGCCATGGATGTTAGCCCAGGGCCAGTCTTCCTCAGCAAAAAGAGGAGGATTGGCAGATGTTACCTCAGGGCCGATCTTCCTCACACATGCACAAAAAAATCCATTTGGCTTGCCACTCTAATAAATCAAATTTCCCAATGACAGGAACCATGTTAGTTCTTCCATCCACAGTACAAGTACTTTGTACTTGGATGTGCTATTAATAAATATTTCTTGAACATCACTTTAAAGTCAATCAGACTATAAATTAAAATTTTCACCATAAGTAGATAATGAATGGTAAGAGGCAATACATTAAAGGTGCAACGCTGCTCTAAAAGAGAACATATCCCCTCATATACAAGGATGCCCACTTGGCTTTTCACTGTTGCTGGGACTGTTGGAGCGAAAGAGTGACGGCATCACAGTGTAACAGAAAATTCTAGTGGTGGCATGTGGGTTGGGGAGGCAGGCTGTATGGAAGGTCTGCCCCAACGGCCTCCGTGTCATTCCTATGCCCCTAGCCTTGATTTCCTCATTTTTAAAAGGCGAGATCTACCTTAGTTTGTTACGTAGGTTCCTTCCACTCCTAAAAGAGATTTGATGCTATTAGAGTTATTTTTCATTGCAGAATTGGTTTTCAACAGTTTCCATGTTTTCTACACAATTCCACCTAGTACCTCCAATCAATAATAAAAAATTATACATGAGCTTTCATGAGTTGGATATTATAATAAGTGCTCAAAATGTATAACACTGATGTTGTTCCTATTTAACATTAAAGATTCCAGTGTCCTCATATTTACATTCAGAAAAGGAAAGCTGTCTTAGATATACACTTAGAAGAACTTATTAACTCATATTTAATCGTATGACAAAAATGACACCATGGCAAGGGATATTAGGATTAAGCAAATTAATTAGATACAAAGTTCCTAGCCTCTAAAGCTGAATTCCTAGTAAGTTTAACCGTTTGTCACCTTCTGTGTTACCACAACTTCAAAATGATTTGTTTTCTTAAAAGGCTGGAGGGTAGGGGTGGGGGGAATGACTTATGAATTAACCAGGGATTGTTTGGATATAATTATAAACTGCAAATCACCATGATTTCAATGATATTCAGACTTTTAAAGCTATTTTATAAAAAAAGAAAAGAAAGCAAATTAGACCTTTGCTAACAGATTATTTATGAGTAAGGAACTTATACATTCATGACTGAGTGTTCGACAATACATTCCCAGTGGAATGATCTCTAAAAATGTCTATAATTATTTATAGAATAGTAAAAAAAAATTCAATGGCTTACTCTCTTGTTGGTGAGTTAGTGGAGGATTCCTTTTTTGAATCAGGAGGGCTTAGAGTTCGCAAAATACAATTATGTTTTTCGGTGGATAGGGCACCTCTTTCTTGCTCAGAGTGGATTAATTTTCAGGCCTCTATTCCATCTTCTCCCTCCATCTTGTCACTCGGATTTGGCTGTGGTTCTGGACTCTCTAAAATCAGATCATCTTCACTTACGGCAACTGTGAGGTCACTGATGCTGCTCAGACTTTCCTCTTCCTGCTGTTGCTGCATTTTCCTGAAGGGCTTCTGTGCCTCGGGGTCCCGGTGAGGAGGATGATCTGGAAGAGGGGATATGAAGAGACTACTGATCACTAAGTGCAGGGAGAAGCGAGGTAAGACGTTCCACCTCACGGAGTGGGATTATTCATCAGTTAAAACATGTAGAAACAATCCATGATTAATTACAGTATTTAAAAACTCATTAAAAATATTTTATTAAATATATTAAAAATATAACAATGAGTTTAAAAATCAGAGAATTCGCTTGTAAGAATATTTCCACATACATATTTAAGAATTCATTAGAATGGAATTTGTTGGCAAAGTCACCACTGTACTTTGTTTTTTGACAAAAGATAAAATTAGAGAGTACACTTTGTTCTTACATAAGACCACTACCACCCAGAAAAACTAAATACCAACAAAAATCAGCAAACAATCTCAGCCTCTCACCCCACCTGAGAAACCTTCCTGAGCAGAATGCTTCTCTTGAGAACACTTACTTTCAGATGCACAGTATTCTGAGACGGATATCGGAGCGACTGGTAGTCTGGCACTGTCTTCCTTGACTTCAATATGTTCCCGTGTCAGTATTTCTCCCTCTGATGCCCCTGATCTGCTGGAACTGTCACACTTTAAATCAGTGGTTCTGCTCCCTGGACGTAATCTTTCCCGTAACAGGGAATGGAGTTCAGCAGACTTTTTGCTTTCAGATAAATTACTCTTGCCGTGACGTGAGTTGCTTCCTATCTCCAAGCAATGAGTCTGTTCCTCCTCAGACAATGGGCTGGCTGTGACTGGCGTTTTCTCACCAATCTGAAGAGATGTCCTTCCATCTATTTTGTCAGACTTATTTAAGCACTGTGTGCCACTATTAGTGCAGACTACATAGCTGTCTGTCACATCACTGCTCTGGGCTGTCTGTTGCTGTGAACGTGGGTCAGGAATTGTTCTGAAGTTCTTCGTGGGTTGGGGAGATTTCTGCTCTGTACTAACATCTCCAGCGCTTGAGATGGCTGACATTTGGCGGCCCATAAAGATTGTTGCTGGTTGATACAATCCTCTTGATACAGCTGTCCCCAAGTTAATCCCTGCCTGCATTGCAACCTGCAGCACCAAAAGAGACGTGAGTTAAATGTATTGTGTATGAACAATTAGGTTGTTTAGGTTGTTTTCAGAAATGAAATGAGGTAAAGGAAGCATCACCATTGAAATCAACAGCTACTATGTTTATAAAACTCATGGCTTCCTACAAAATGAATGAGCAAAAAACTGGTATAGTCCATACTCTTTAATTTTAAAAACAGTGTTGGTTCACAAAGCAAATATTGTCAAGGAACTATGGAATCTATATTTTTCAAAAAGAAATGCATACATTGCACAACTATGTGAATGTACTTAACACCACTGAATTGTACACTTAAATGTGGTTAAAATGGTAAATTTTATGTTATGTACATTTTAGCACAAGCAAAAAAAAAAAGCTGTGAGTTCTAGCCACTTTCCTCAGAGATGCTCAGATTTGATGGAGCTAGGAAGGTACCTGATGAAAAAAAAAAAAGGGAGAGGGAGAGAAAGAGATGCATACAAAGGACTACCAGAGGTTTCAAAACTCTATTTCTGGTATTATGTGTGATATAAAAAACCCTCCAATAATCACATTCAAGATTGCATTATAATATTCTGCATATGTGCAAACAGCCATAATTTCTAGTCAACCTCAAATAACAACAACAGTTTTTCCTGAACATCTTCAAATAATTTTAAATACATTTAAAGCAATTTAAATTTACTGGCATGTCTATCAGGAGAATGAACATTGTCTCTTCCTTGAAAAGAGAGAGGGGAGGGGAGAGGTGGAAAAAGAAACAGAAGCAATTGGTTCAGTGGCTTGATCAAGGACGCACAGTGGGAAGCAGAACTGGAAGTAACAACCCTGAAGCCTTGAGGAATTTAAGTGCTTTTCTTCCAAAGAGACCAAAGCATCTCCACATATACAGTAGCATTTAGTTCACAGAGCCCTACAGAATAGATGGGGAGACGTATTTGCACCCCTTTTCTGCATATGGAAAAACTGAGGCCCAAATGTTCAGACAGAAAATGCCATAAACACAGCTGAAACAGAATCAGGTGTTGCTTCTCTTCAAATATACCATCTCTTCTATTCCAAAAAATAAAAGAAACAACTTTGATGTTAAAAACAAATGAACAGAGATGTCAGAGAAAATGGTAGAATAAGAACCTCTCAAAATTCTATGTTTCATAAAAGAAACAGTGACACTGGAAAACATCTTCGACACTGGAAAATAACTTAGAATTCCGGAGATTAACCACAGGCTTGCAGCAATCAGGGGAGCATTTACTCAAGAAAAACAACTGAATCTTGGTAGGAACAGTACACTTTATGGTGCTTTATCTTGTCCTATTCTCATTTCCCACTCTTCAGGTCTGCGGTAACTTTGAAAATCCACAGCCTGTAACCCAGCAGTCTAACAGCTACTGGAAGGAGTGGAAAAGAGATGGAATTCCTTCAACGCCCCATTCTCAGAGAACTGTCATTACGTGACTTATCTGGTGGTTTCCTGGAAGGCTACACTCACAAGACTGTCTTTTTTTGACTTGACTTGGAGCTCACACAGTGCAAAAAGCCTTCTCCTTGGGGGTATTTGTCAAAAATAATCAGAGACAGGGGCCGGCCCAGTGGCGCAGGCGGTTAAGTGCATGCACTCTGCTGCGGCAGCCCGGGGTTCGCCGGTTCGGATCCCCAGCATGCACTGACGCACTGCTTGTCGAGCCATGCTGTGGCGGCGTCCCATATAAAGTGGAGGAAGATGAGCATGGATGTTAGCTCAGGGCCAGTCTTCCTCAGAAAAAAGAGGAGGATTGGCATCAGATGTTAGCTCAGGGCTGATCTCCCTCACAAAAAAAAAAAAAAAAAAAATCAGAGACAACTGTTTAACATCAAGGCTGTATATAAAAGTTGGGCAGTAGATAAGAGTTGGGCAAACAACAGGCTAACCAAAAACCTTAAAAGGAAAAGCTGGTTAACAAGATGTCCATAGGGGGCTTTGAAAAGCTCCAACACACTCCTGGAAATCCAGATGGCCACCTGCACGCTCAGGCCTTGGGCATGCTCAGGAAAAGTCCTGAGAAGGGCCTAAGCTCTCACCTCAGGCTTGCCCGGAGGCTCTGTGCAAGCACTTAGTAAAGGTCAAGGTGGAATTGTAAACTGCCTGGATGAGGGCTGAAGGTGTGCCCGAAGACACACTTAAAGCCCCTTGGCAAAGACTGTGAAACTTACTGGTTTTAGGCATTTCAAAAAACTCTGTCTAATCATTAGCTGATCACCAATAAGTGAATAGAACCTTCAGTGACCACACATGACAAAAAAATACTTTACATAATTAGTCCAGAAAGTCAGTAAACAAACAGCAACAACAAACTCTGAGAGGAAGAGAATCAGATGTTCAGAGTTGTCATATTTTATTATTTTCAAATGTCCAAATTGTAACAAAAAATTATGAGACATGAAAAAAAACAAGACAATAAAGCCCATACACAGGAAAAAAAAAAAAAGCAGTCAAAAGAAACTATCCCTGAGGAAGCCCAGATGTTGGACTTACTAGAAAAAGGCTTTAAATTAGCTATTTTAAATACGTTCAAAGAACTAAGGGAAATCATGTCTAAAAAAATAAAGGAAAGTATGAGAACAATGTCCAAAAAGAGATTATCAATAAAGAGATAGAAATTATTAAAAAAAAAAAAAAGAACCAAATAGAAATTCTGCAGTTGAAAAGTACAATCACCAGAATAAAAAATTCACTAGAAGGGTTCAGCAGCAGATATAAATAGGCAGAAGAAAGTATCAACAAACTTGAATATAAGTCAATTGAGATTATCAGACTGAGGAAAAGAAAGAAAAAAGAATGAAGGAAAATGAACAGAGAGAGATCTGTGGGACACCATCAAGCATACCAGCATAGGCACAATGAAAGTCCCAGAAGGAGAAGAGAAAGAAAAAGGTGCAGAAAGAAATTCTGAAGAAATAATGGCAAAAACTTCCCAAATTTGACGAAAAACATTAATCTACACTTTAAAGAAACTCAACAAAGTCCAAGTATGATAAACTCAGAGATCCTTACCTAGATACATCATAATCAAACTATTGAAAGCCAAAGAAAAAGAGAGAATCTTGAAAGTGAAAACAGAGGAGTGACTCCTCATATATAAGGGATCCTCAATAAGATTAGCAGTTGATGTCTCATCAGAAACCATGGAAGCCAGCAGGCAGTAGGATAACATACTCAAAGTGCTGAAAGAAAAAGACTGTCAATCAAGAATTCTATATCTACCAAAACTTTCCTTCAAAAATGAAGGAGAAATTGAGGTATCCCTTGCTAAACAAAAACAGAGAAAATTTGTCATTACCATACCCGTCCTACAAGAAATACTACAGGGAATCCCTCAGGCTGAAATGAAAGGACACTACACAGTAACTCACATTCACAGTAAGAAATAAATAGCACTAGTAAGGGTAACTACATTGGGAAATATAAAACAAAGCATAAATATATTTTTTGTTTGTAACTCTTCTTCTTCTCCTATATAATTTAAAAGACAAGTGCATCAAGTAGTAATTATAAATCTATGTTGATGAGTAGCATATAAGATATAAAGATATAGTTTGTATTACAATAACATCACAAGGGAGTGGGAAAAGAATGGAGCTATATAGGAGCAAAGTTTTTGTATGCTATTTAAATTAAATTGGTATTAATCCAAACTAGATTATTATAAGCGAAGATATTAATTATGACAGTAGGGTACCCACAGCAAAATAAATGACAGAGATTTAAAATGGTATACTAGAAAATATATATTTAGTGCAAAAGAAGGCAGCATGGAGGATTAAAGGAACAAAAAAAGATATATAGAAAACAAAGAGCAAAATGGCAAATGCAAATCCTACTTTTTCGATAATGACATTAAGTTTAAATGGAATAAATACTACCATTAAGGTAAGAGATTGGTAGAATGGATAAAAAACATGATCCAACTATATGCTGTCTAAAGAGACTCATTTTAGATTCAAAGACACAAAGAGGTTCCAAGCAAAGAGACAGAAAAGGGTATATGAACAAAGCCTCATGGAAAAAATATACTATGCAAACAGTAACCAAAAGAAAGCTAGAGCGGCTATATTAATATCAGACAAAATAGACTTTAAGACACAAAATTGTTACTTGAGACAAAGGACATTTTATAATGATAAAAGGATCAGTTTATGACAAATTTATAACAATGAGAAACAGATATCTATACCTATATCTATATATCTACACATATCTTAACAACAAAGCCCTAAAATACCTGCATCGAAAACTGAGAGAATTAAAAGGAGAAATAGACAATTCAACAATAGTAGTTGGAGACTTCAATACCCCACATTCAATAATGGATAGAACAACTGGATAGAAGATCAATAAGGAAACAGAGGTCTTGAACAACTATAAACCAATGAGACCCAATAGACATATACAGAAGACTCAACCCACCCAACAGCAGAATACATATTCTCCTCAACTGCACATGGAACATTCTATATGTTAGGCCATAAATGAAGTCTTAATAAATTTAAAGGGATTGAAAGTATGAACTCTGCTGACAATAGAATGAAATTAGAAATCAATAAAGGAAGGAAATTTGGCAAATTCAAAAATATGTGGGAATTTAAAAACACACTCAAATAATTAATGGGTCAAAGAAAAAATCACAAGGGAAATTAGAAGATAGTTTGAGATGAATGAAAAGGAAAACACAACATACCAAAACCTATCAGAAGCAGTGCTTAGACTAGGTAAATTCATAGCTGTATGTGTCTATATCAAAAAAGAAGAAAGAACTCAAATCAGTAACCTAAACTTCCATGTTAAGAAATTAGAAAAAGAAGAGCAAATTAAATCCAAAGCAAGCAGAAGGAAGAAAATTATAAAGATTAGGGCAGAAATAAATGAATTAGAGAAGAGAAAAGCAATACAGAAAATCAACAAAACCAAAAGTTGATTCTTTGAAAAGATCAACAAATTGAGATACCTTTAGATAGACTGACCAAAAAAAAAAAAAAAAATAGAGAGAAGATTTAAATTACTAAGTAAATCAGAAATGAAAATGGGTACTATGTTACCTACCTTACAGATATAAAAAAGATTATAAAGGCATACTAAAAATAATTGTATGCCAACAAATTAGATAACCTAGATGAATTGGACAAACTCTTAGATGGACACACACTAACAAAACCTACTCAAGAAGAAATAGAAAATCTAAATAGGCTTATAACAAGTTAAGCTATTGAATTAGTAATCAAAAAACTTCCCCTAAAGAAAAGTCCAGGACCAAAGGCTTCACTGGTGAATTCTACCAGACATTTAAAGAATAATTAACACTAATCCTTCATTAACTCTTCCAAAAACAGGTGAGGAAGAAATACTTCTCAACTCATTCTATGAGGCCAGTCCCTAACACTGAAACTAGACAAAGATGTCACAAGAAAAGAAAATTACAGACCAATATTTCTTATGAATATAGATGTAAAAATTTTCAATAAAATACTAGCTAACCAAATTCAGCAACATATAAAAGGGATTATACACCATGATCAAGGAGGATTTATCCTAGCAATGCAAAGTCGGTTCAACATATGACAATCAAGTAATGTAATATACCATATTAATAGAATAAAAGACAATCCCTCTGAATAATTATCTCCATAGATACAGAAAAAGCATTTGACAAAATCCAACGTGTTCATGATAAGAAAAAAACACTCAACAAACTAGGAATAGAAGGGAACTCCCTCAACTTGATAAAATGCATCTAAGAAAAACCCACAGCTAACATCACAGTCAACAGTGAAAGATTGAAAGCTCTCTCCCTATGATTCAGATTAACACAAGAATGTCTGCTCTCATCACTTCTATTTAACACTGTACTGCAGATTCTAGCCAGGAAGTATGACAAGAAAAAGAAACGAAAGGCATCTAAACTGCAAAAGAAAAAGTAGTCACGTGCTGAATAATGAGGTTTCAGTCAATGACGGACTGCACATACGACGGTAGTTCCAAAAGACTAGTACCATATAGCCTAGGTGTGTAGTAGGCTATACCATCTAGATTTGTGTAAGTACACTCTATGATGTTTGCACAACAGTGAAATTGCCTAACAATGCATTCCTCAAAACATATCCCGATCGTTAAGTGATGCATCACTGTAAATCTATCTCTATTTGAAGATAACGAGATCTTATATAAAGGACTCCACAAGGAACAAACAGAGCTAATAAACAAGTTCTGCAAGGTTGTAGGATACAAGATCAATATATAAATAGAAATAATGTACTTCTATACATTAGCAATAAACAATCTGAAATTGACATCAGAAAACAATTCCATTTACAATAGCATCAAAAAGAATAAAATACAACAGAATAAATTTAACAAAGAAGTGCAAGACAAATACACTGAAAACTATAAAACATTGAAGAAAGAAATTAAAGAAGACCTAAACAAATGGAAACACATTCTGTGTACAAGCAATGTAAGACTTAATGTTGATAAGACAACAATACTCCTAAACTGATCTACAGATTCAAAGCAATCTCTATCAAAATCCCAGCTGGTATTTTTGCAGAAATTGACAAACTGATACTAAAATTCATATGGAAATACAAGGGACCTAGAATAGCCAAAAAAATCTTCCACAGAAGTGCAAAGTTGGAGGACTCACACTTCCCAATTTCAAAACTTACTACAAAACTAGAGTAATTCTAGTCTGTACTGGTATAAGGACAGACATACAGATGAATGAAACAGAACTGAGAGTCCAGAAATAAATCCATGCATCTAAGTCAATTGATTTTTAAGACATCATCTTTTTAGAGCAATTTTAGGTTCAAGGCTAAAAGGGGCTGGAATTGGTTATTTCCTTTTCTCCACATAGAAGCCTAGGGCCTTCTGGAGTTGGGTATTTCCCTTTCCCTAGATCAGTTAGGCTCTGGTTAAATAGCTTCTCCTAAGGGCAGATACTGCTAAGAACAGAATGCTCTAGTGCATTTCAAAAATGGTTCCTTTTCCCCATTCCTCTACCTGAATTATGAGGGAATTTTTCTCCGATGTTCACTGTGAGGACCTGTAAACTCACAAAAGAGGGGAGTCTCCCTATGACTAGTCCCCCTGGAGTTTTTAATCTCTTGAAACTATTTACACTGAGCCTCCAGCAATTTGTCAGTTACAGTTGAGGTTTCTCTCCCTCAGCACTGGTTATTGTAGAGGTTTCAGCTCTGTTCTGGTAAGTTGTGTTTTCTCTATGCACCTGGCGGTCCCTCCAATTTTAGGAGTAGTGGACTGCCCTATGATCTCACTTCTCTGACAGACTGAAGAAGAGTTGCTGATTTTTTGGTTTGTTTGTGTTTTTACTTGTTAGGATGGAGTGGTGACTTCTAAGTTTCTTACTTGTTGGACTGGCAAAGAGACTATATTGCAATTTTAACAGCTGCATATTATCCTGTTCTATAGATGCACCATAATTTATTTAACCAGTCTCATTTTGATGGACCTTGGTTTGTTTCCCACCATCTACCACTGCAAACCATGCTGTAACAATATCCTTGAGTGTATGTCTATCTGCAAACATGACAATACTAGTGGGACAGCTTCCTAGAAATAAAATTGTTGGGTCAAGATTGCCTTAGAGGATATTGCAATTTCACCATCCAAAGAGGACATTACGTCATTCCTAAGAGTTTTCCATTATACCATATGGTTTAATTAGCAAAATTATACTAATCAACATTCTGATTTATCAATATGAACAGTATTTGTGATACAATGTGTCTTCTATTCCTTTTGTAATTGAAAAGCTGATATAATAACAAAGACAAATTTTAAAACAGGCAAAAATCACCTATTACCAGTACCCTAATGTAACAACTACTTTCATTTTTCCTGTTCTCAAAATAAGTTATTTATAAAGATGGCTCCAAGTGACGTGCTACTGTGCTTGAGCTTCAGCTGGCTGCATGTGAGGACTCAGAGTAGGTACACAATAGCGGTCATTTAGTGAAGACCTGAGGCAAATCAGTGACCAGACTTGTGAGTTTGGAAGGCCTTTGATATTTCACTTTCAAGACCCATTTAGGGAGTGTTGATGAACCAATACCAGAGAAATTACTAACCCAGCTCAGGGAGTACACAGCAGTCCCTCCCTCTTTGTTGGTCTGTTAAAGGCCAAGACAAAGCAAAGGTGTAGGCCTGTCTCAGAGATGAGAAAGCCACCTGGGAGGGCCAAAGGAAGTGCCTTGAGTTACTCCTTGCAACCAGTAGTTCTCAAACTCCTCTGACCCACTAAGAGAGGCAGAAGACTCCAGGCCCATTTCCACTGGACAAAGAATGCAGAGAGCCAAGAAGCGGAGAGAAACAACAAGAGTCTAAATGGTAACCTGTGCGATCAACAAAAGTAGCACAAAACCCTGATTTAACTTACAGTAAACGCTTCTGTAACCACAGGAACTGAAAACAATGACCAATTCAAAAAAGCACTGTTAACAGTGGGTACTTCCTAAAAACAGGAGAAGTTACAATTCTCTGTGATAGCAAGTAGTTATTAAGTGCCATTTTGCCAAGAATTCCAGACTTTTTAGAATATGGAACTCTGGGTCCTCAACAAACTCTAGTAATACACTAATTAATGAGAACATTATATTTTAGTGGCATGTAATAAATCAGGAGTTATAAAAAGATTACCCTTAATTATGCATAAAAATCAGTCTGCTGCATTATTCCCCCATAAGGATCAAAGGAGGCAACTTGTATTTGAGGATCTGCTGAGACCCAATAGGAATAAATAGAAAATTATTTAGGAGACTCAATAGGGAAAAAAGTTCTACTTTTTTGGAGGGGGAGAAGGGTAACTTTTTATTTTGATATAACTTCAAACTTACAGAAAAGTTGCAAGAATCATACAAGAAACTTCCCTAATACTCTTTAGCTGGATTTAACAATTGTTTATGTTTTGCCCCATTTGTTTTATCATTCTCTCTCCCTCTACATACATGCATGTGAGTATGTTTATATATATGCATACTATTTTTTCCTGAACCATTTGAAGGTAAGTTACAGACATCTTCCCTCTCTCCCCCTAAACAGTTCAGTATGTATTTCCAAATGTCCACAGGGACATTCTCTTTCATGAGCAGAGTTCAATGACTAAAATCAGGAAATTTTACATTGATACAATCTTATTTTTCATTCCACAGTCCACATTCAGATTTTGTCAATTGGCCCAATAATCTCCTTTGTAGCCAACTTTTTTCCAGGTTCAGGATCCAATCTAGGGTCATGTCTCTTAAATTTCTTTTAATCTGGAACAGCTCCTCAGTCTGCCTTTGTCATTCTTGACCTTGACATCTTTTTAAGAATATAGGCTGGCTACTTTGTAGACTGTCTCTCAATATGTGTTTGACTGATGTTTCCTCATGGTTACATTCTGGTTACCCATTTTTGGCAGGAAGACCACAGAAGTGTGTTTCTAGTTTTCAAGTGACAGGAATAATACTTTCATAAAGTAAGTTTTTTTTTTTTCTTTTGTGAGGAAGATGGGCCCTGAGTTAACATCTGCCAATCCTCCTCCTTTTGCTGAGGAAGACTGGCCCTGGGCTAACGTCCATGCCCATCCTCCTCCACTTTATATGGGACGCCGCCACAGCATGGCTTGACAAGCGGTGCGTCCGTGCGCGCCCGGGCTCCGAACCAGGGAACCCCGGGCCACTGCAGCGGAGCGCACGCACTTAACCGCTTGTGCCACCGGGCCAGCCCTGATAAACTAAGTTTATTGGGAGGGAAATTAACTTCCAATCTTTCTCCTATCAAACAAAATAGTTAGAAATATTCCCTTAAAAACTTGGCTTAAAAAAACAAAAAACAAGACTGACCACAATGTAATATCATTTTATACCCATTACATTAAATTTTTTAAAATTAAAATTATAACACTCAATCCTGGACTGGGTCTTGGAACAGCAAAGAGGCAGTAATAGAAAAACTGGTGATATCTGAATAAAGTCTGGAGTTTAGTCAATAGTGATGTACCTATGTTGGTTTCTTAGATTTGACAAGTGTGGCACTATAATGTAAGAGGTTAACAATGGCGGACACTGAGTAAGGGATTCAAGGGAAATCTTGATATTATCTTTGCAGCTTTTCTGCAAACCTAAAATTATTCTAGAATGAAAAGTTCACTTAAAAAATTATAACCCCCAGTATTGATGAATGATAGGTAAAATAGAAGCTCTTGCATTCTTGGTAGCAGAATAAACAGGCAGAATCTTCTTGGAAAAGAGTCAGACATTAAGGGTCCTAAATATCCTTGTTGCCTTTGATTCTGTAATTCTACGTGGAAACATTGTAAGGAAATAAACCTAACAGAAAAAAAAAGCTACGTGGACAAACAAGTTCATTTGCAGCATTATTTATAATCATGAAAAGTTGGAAGCGACCTATATGACAATGAAATAGGTAAGATTAGGAAGTCATAAAAATGAGGCAAATGAAGACTATGTCACATCAAGGGAAATGCTTAAATATGGTAAATGAAAAAAAATTATATATTCAGTATGCTTATACCTATGTAAAGATCAATCTAAACACAGGAAAAAGAAATTACCCAAAATCTGCTTGTACAGGATTATGCCAGGAAAATGAACATTGTCTTCTTGGCTTTTTTTTTTCCAATTTAACAAATTTAACTTAACTTAAACTGTTAAAAACAGTTTTATTGAGACATAATCCACAGATCATACAATTCATCTTTTTAAACTTATAGTTTAGCAGTTTTTTAGTTTATTCACAAAGCTGTGCCACTATCACCACAATCAATTTTAGAACATTTTCATCATTCCAGAAGGAAACTCCATACCCTTTAGCAATCACTCCCCATCCTCCCCAACTTCCAGCCCTAGCAACCACTTACCTTCTGTCTCTAAAGATTTGCCTCCTCTGGACATTTCATATCAATGGAATTATACAATAGGTGTAATAGGCTGTCTTTTTTGAGTGACTTTTTTCTTTTTCTTTTTTTTTTGGTGAGGAAGATCGGCCCTGAGCTAACATCTGTTGCCAATCTTCCTCTTTTTGCTGAGGAAGATTAGCCCTGAGTTAACATCTGTCCCCATCTTCCTCTGTTTTGTATATGGGATACCACCATAGCATGGCTTGATGAGCAGTGCGTAGGTCTGTGCCTGGGATCCAAACCTGCGAACCCGGCGCCGCCAAAGCAGAGCACGTGTACTTAAGCGCTACACCACTGGGCCAGCCCCTGACTGGCTTTTTTCACTCAGCATAACGTTTTCAAGGTTTATCCATGCTGTAGCAGTTATAAGTACTTCCGTTTAACGGCCAAATAATATTCCATTGCATGGATATACCACATTTTGTTTCTCCATTTATCAGATGATGGACATTTGAGTTGTTTCCACTTTTTGGCTGTTATGAATACTGCTGCTTTGAAATTTGCACATAAGATTTTGTGTGCATATGTTTTTACCTCTCTTGAGTATATACCTAGGTGTGGAGTTGCTGGGTCATATGGTAACTATGTTGAACATTCTGAGAAACTGCCAAACTGTTTTCCAAAGTGGCTGTACCATTTTACATTCCCACCAGCAATACTTTAAACTTTTATAACAAAAAATGTACAAGAAATCTGCAAAAATTAACTCCTGCTCACCATAAGGTAATGCTACATTTGAACGGGCTCAACATTTGCAAAGTAAAATATTGGCTCTAGTAAAATACAAGCTGGGCTTTTGCAGGTTGGCAGATTTCCCACTTGCCAAGAACAGGCACAAAGACAGGTGTCTCTTTTCTTTTTTAAAATAGTCTGTCAGTTTGCTTAGCAACAGGAAATAGGGTGGTCTTGAATCTTAAAATTCTGAACATAATTATGTGTCTTCTCAAAGCAGTTTCTGAACCAGGGAAGCTGAAGAGAGAATGTCACGTTTCACATTATTGTTGACACTAGAATAATATTAGGAATTGACAGGTTTTTGAGAGACAGATGTTATTGCCGAAAGAAGGACCGTGTATCAGAATTTAAGGATCTGACATAATGATCAACTTTTTTACGCCTTCCTATTACTTTCTGTAGTTGAGTGCTTGAGGTAAATCTATAATCAAAGATTTTAGTTCAGTTCTTCCTTTTCCTGTCACAGTTACCCATCTGCAATTTCTTAAAAAATATTGAGAGTTGGGGAAAGTGATAGCAAAGCAAACAAACACAACTGAAAATACTTATTAAGGAACAGAAGGTAACTTCTTCAATCAGGCATTCCTCTTTGCTGGAGGAAAAGAGGGGACATATATAAGGAGATATCAGCAAGTTTAGAATTATTGTAATGATGTCTCGGTTAATAATTACTAACCGGAATTTTCAAAGCAAGAGGATCTTGACCACTACTGTACTTTGAAAAAATATTTGTTATACTTCGTTTTACAATATGCTGAGGAAATTTTAATTTTTCTTAATATATTTTTTCCCCAGACAAGGGAATTGGGAAGCATCAAGGTGAATGTAGAATGGAAACAGAGCTGTCAGACTAAATTTTCAGCTTTTCACACAGTATAATTATCACTTTTTAGTTTCCACATAAACAAGTCCTTAAATTACATTAAGAAGATTTCAAAAATATCCCTTAATAAAAACACATATAACAATCCTGAAGGAATTAGTTTACTTTACCATGTGTTATAAACTGAATTGTGCTGGCCCCAAATTCTTATGTTGAAGCTCCAATCCCCAATGTGACAGGGCCTTTAGGGAGGTAATTAAGGTTAAATGAGGTCATAAGGGTGGAGCCCTAATCTGATAGAACTGGTGTCCTTAGAAGAGGAAGAGACAGCAGAGATCGCTCTCTCTCCACGCACAGGCACAGAGGAGAGGCCATATGAGGACACAGAGGAGGGTGGCCACATGCAACACAAGGAGAGAGGCCTCGCCAGAAACCAACCCTGCTGGCACCGTGCTCTTGGACTTCCAGCCTCCAGAAGAGGGAGAAAATACATTTCTGTTGTTTAAGCCACCCAGTTTGTAGTATTTTGTTATGGCAGCCTGACACAACTAAGACACCACACCAATGTGATTTGTAACTGTTCTTTCCTTTTTGCCACTGTGATAGATTATAGACACAACCAAATTTTCTCAACTGAGGCCACAAAGAGATGTCTCTGGCCATTAAATCCAATAGTCATTGGAACTATCTAAATTTTAAAATGGAGCCATTAAATTGAGGCTTCAAAGGATGTATTCTAAGTTATTTTGTAGGATAAATCACTATAAAATCAATATATTACGAGTTGTTACCACCAGGGGGCTTTACCTCCCATTTCTTTAATTCATAGCTAGCCTCTCTACCCCCATAGCTGGCCTCTCCACTATCCTAGATCAGCGGCAAGAAGCCAGGACCAAAGTATGGCTAACCTAGTGGAGAACAAAGATGGTGATGATGGTGACAGTGGTAAGAGTGGTGGTGACAAGATCAGTGAACATTTGTCAAGCACTTACCAGATGTCAAGCAGATATCTATTACCTTTTTTAATCTTCAAAACAACCATTATTATTATCCCCACTCTTACAAGATTTAGCAAGGTTGAACAATTTGCTCTCTGTCACAGGATTCAAACCCAGACACAAGCACTCAAGTGCCCATTTCTTATGCTACAATTCTCAAAACTGAATCATTTAAACTCAAATTGTGTTACTGAACCATAGCTTTTTTGAAAAAAATAAATAAAAATCCCTAATAATGAATCTGAAGTCTATGTCTAATTTCTTACTAAATACAACCAGTACAAAACCAGATCTACTAAAATAGACTCTAAATGGAACTTGTACCTGATAAATAAAACCAAGTCCCTGTAGGGTAAATGGGAAGAGTAGAAAAGCAGACAGAAGCTTCAGGAGAAATTCAGCATTCCTAAATTGTACCAGTAGGTGATTTTCAAAAAATGATGGAACATTTTTTGTTCAACATTTTCCCCAATACCTCTAGGCCAAAGCAACTGCCTTCATCAAAACAATACAAGTTAAGTCTTGGTTTCAAGTAAAGAACAGAAGCTTAACAAGTGTCTGAGAATATCAAGGCAACTGCTCATTCTTTTATAATACAATTTAATATGCCCTGTATCTGCTCGGAAATTCCCAAATAGGGTGACTCAGGATATAACTACGTCTCTTAGAGTTCCCTGTTCACTAAAGAATTACCACAGAGAGACAGAACACCAACTCCATTTTCTATTTCTGAGAGACCTGAGTAAAGATAAAAGCAACTCATACTCTACCACAATTAAAAAAGCAATCTCATCCACAGGCAGGCTCCTTTTTCCTAAAATGGATTAACCACCTGTCCATTCCTTCCTCATATATTTAATTTTTTTTCACTATATTAACATTATTACATTAACTAGAGCTTCTATTCCTAGAGCATAGATTACCAAAAGTTGGATTGCTGGGATAAAGTATATATGGCTATTAACTGTGATGGTTATTGCTAGATTCCTTTCCAAAAAAAGTTCTAGGCACTAACATTTTTTTTCAGACTATATGAAGCAGGCTGTCCTTTTCTACTAATACAGTATTTCATAGAACATAAGTACACAAAGTTTGGAAAGTCTTCTAAGGAACAAGAAATCAATATTTGTTCTCCTGTGGAGGCTTCTGTAATCCCTTGTACTATCAAAAGGAGAAAAGAAACTGTTACTCACAAAATTTATCTGCCTCATGCAAAATCGACTTATGTTTCCTTTTCCCATTCTCGTTCACTTTTCCTCTCTTGCCCATCACTCCACTGTAAGATGTGCACCTATATGTATGAACACAGCTTTCTCGCTTGTAAGAGCCTTGACACCTAACACACTTGTCCCATAATTTCACCACAGAGAAGGCGAAAGGAACGATAGTTGGGTAGCCAAACATTTCCACAAAAGGTAAGACTTTATTGTTATTTTCTTTCTTGACTACGAGAGAAGCTAAATCCCTTAAAGAAAGATCATTTTCCTAAGTGAAATCTTTCTTCCAGTAACTGAAAAGTGAGTAGATATATTTATTAATTAAGGCTCTGAACCCGTCTGCTGAGGTTTGCTCTTCTACCGACCAGTTGTGTGACCTGGGAACAAGTTACCTAACTTCTTTGGATTCTGTTTCTTAATCTGTAAAATGGGTACAAAAATAGTTCTTACTTTGTAAGGTTGTTGCAATGAGAGTGTGTATATGTTTATGTTTGTGTGTATATTTATAAATATTTATATACACACATATATAAAGACCTTAGTACCTGAAACACAGTAAGACCAATGTAAGTGTTAGCTGTAAATATGAGCCACATTCCCCACTACCCACCTGGAAGGCACCCCTAAAAGGAAGCAGGATGTGGAGAGTTCAAACTTCATTTGCCCTCTAACTCCATGTGAAATGGGAGGCATGCACACCTGGCTCAAAGAGAACAGCTGTCTCCTCTCCCTCTTTGAAGTCAGCGGGCCATTCTCATTCACCAGGTGTAGCAGGGGAAGGGGCCCTGGGCCCTGCCCCACGGGAGCTCATGGTCTAGCGAGCCTGGAGAGAAGAGCAGTTACTACCCTCTCCTGAAAACAGGCCTGCAGATCTAGTTTTAGGGCCAGGACTTGAAAAACTGTTTGTGTATTCAGTTTAATTTCTAATTGTTTTCTGAATAGAAACACACATGAATTAAAAGCTATTAAGATAAAAGAGGTCCAGCTGAACACAGAGAGACTACCTTTCGACTTGTCATCGCTCTGGGTCAAATGAAGTCACATCTTTGAGGATGGCAGAGCTGAGGGGTCACCATCCCCGTGAAGGCACAATGGCTTGGTATTAGAAACCTGGGCAACCGCTCAGAGCCCCACATTAGGGAGATTCTTGTGCACTGTGTATAACTGAGCAGTGATTCAAGGGGACTGTTGGTGAAGGAAGCACTGTGGGCTAGCAAGGATAAGAAACTGAGGCTTATACAGACCACTTTAAGTAAGAATCCAACTCCTTCACCCCCTTCCCCTACTGTTCTTTCCTGTAGCAAGTATGACAGGGCCAGGCCCAAATCCCTGGGGCCCTCACCACCCCAGTACATGCCCACAGTGTCCTCCTACAAGCACCCATGCCTCCTGGCCGGAGCACTTCCCTCGCTGCTGTGCAGCTGCCAGAAGTGGAGCCAGGCACAACACTCAGTCAGTGACAGACGGGAGCGGAAGGGTAAACGCCTCCCTTTCCCACCCCCGTGTGCAATAACTCTGAGGCATGTTCTACAGTCTTCCAAGGTTCCGTAAGGGGACTGAGCTCCAGCTGCTCACAGAGGTAACCTACTCAGTCACACTCTTTATCGGCCCTGTCACTTTCCTCTCTCCTCTATCTGGGATTTTTGGGACCACCTCCTACATAAACTACTTATACTCAAATCCTTGTCTCAGGATCTGCTTCCCGGCAATTCCAACCTAAGTCATTTCCTCTTTAAATATGGGCACTTCAGGATAGTCTTATGACTCCTTTCCCCTTGCTAGGATGTTTATTTTAACCAGGTGTCCCCTCCAGAACACGGGTCACTTCACCCCTTGGAGATAAGCCTGGGCTCTACAGTGGCTGCCTTGGTCTTATGAATACTACTCAGATCCTGGGAGCTGCAGGCTGCCCTCTCAGGATGGAACTCTTCCCACCGTGTAACGCTGGGGTGTCTTCGTCTGGTGCCTCTCCTGCCGTGGGGCTTCTTCCGCTCACAGCTCCACCACCTCTCCTGACATGGCTCAAATCCACAGCCAAAGCCACTGCACACTAGGCACACATCTGTCTTCTTGCTTGAAGTTTTCTTCAGTGGAGCTTGAAGGTATTTCTTCTCTCCAAAAAAGCCAACTCAAATGGATGCTCCTTTTATTGGAAATGTGAGCAGTTTAGAGATGGGCACTCTGCTTTTCATGGCTCACCTGATTCAGCTGGAATATTACAGCACTAAGGGAGACCATTTCACTAGCTCCCAGAGTTAGATAAAAATGCAGAATCTAAATAAATAATTGAAATATTTCACATGATGTAGCTAGGATGTTTTTATCTGATCAGGAATTCCTCCCAACTTTTGAAGAGCCTTTCACCCATGCTCACTTATAAGGCAGTGCAGCAAGATGGCTAACAGTATGGCAGCTGAGGCCAAATGGTCAGGGTTTGATTTTTGCCTCTGCCTAGCTGTACAGTCTTAGACAAGTTAACTTACCCCTCTGAGGCTCCCTATAAAATGAGGATAACAACAGTATCTACCTCCAGGATTGCTGAGAAGATTAAACGAGTGGGCCCTCAATTCAGTGACTGGCATCCTTATAAGAAGAGATGAGGACACAGAGACATGGAGGGAAGAAGATCATGTGAAAGACATAGGCAGAGATTGGAGATCTGCTGCCACAAGACAGGGAAGCAGGAACCATCAGGAGCTGGAAGAGGTGAGGGAGGATTCTCTGCTGTTGGTAAACTGTGTGTCAATTGTAGGCCTCTCCCTTTGTTCTCACTCAAACCATAAAACCTAACAGTACCTTGTCTTAAAAATTCTGATTATCATGTGGCTTATCATACGGCTGTCCTGAAGATCATGGACCATGCCCGATGCCATCATTTAAATTTCTCAGGTCCACAGTTATCACCCCTGAACTCCTTCATTTCTCATTGTAACTCACTGAAATCATAGTCTCCATCTAAGAATCAGTAAGGAATAATTTTAAATGTATGGGAGAGAAAACACAGCGAAATTTAACTTAAAATAGTTTAACAATATAAGAAGAAGGAAGAAAAGATTCGATGAGGGAAGAAATCAGCTCTTGGTAACGAGACTTGAGGAGCAGATTGTGTCCAGGCACAGAGATGCAGCATACAAATGAGGGGGCAGGTCTTGTCCTGACCGTCCCTGATGCCCACCCTACTCTGCTCTCCTCCCAGGTGGCCTCAAACCCTGTCAGCGGCTCCTACGCTGTGACCTCGCTCAGCTCCGCTCCCCAGAACTCCAGGTCTGGCAGGTAAGAACCCCGTGTACACCCGGCTCCTCCTCCTGTCCCATAAAGGGTCCTGTGCCTGGATCCTGCTGGACCAGAGAGGGCCATTTGACACCCCATTCCTAGGACATTGGGGATTTGGAATATGCAGAGTAGCTCACACTGAGGAATTAGAACACCCTAGTCCTAGGGAGGAGTCAGCCCACACCAAAGCTGTGGGATCCGGGAGGGAGCCATCACTGTGTTAAATCCAGAGGCCATTCTCAGGAGGCACAAGGCACAGCTGTCCACCTCCACTCCCTCTCTGCCCTTCTGTTTCTCAGTCACTCTTTGACCCTCTGAAATAGGCTTCCTTCCCCATGACTGCTAAGACTGCTCTATCAAAGCTCTTCAAGAAAGTCCAGAAAATTCCAGATCCTTCCAAAACCACCTCAGTCCTTTCCCTTCCTGACCCAGTGAAAGATCCCCCCATCTCACTTCTGTAACTTGACCCTTTTTGGTTAATTTCAGGTGTCAACTTGACAGAGCTAAGGGATGCCCAGAAAGCTAGTTAAGCATTATTTCTGGATGTGTTCACATGGCTGTTTGTGGAAGAGATTAGCATTCAATTCCATAGACTATGTAAAGAGGCCCACCCTCACCAGTCTGCGACCTGATACTACCACAAATACGCAGGCAAAAGATAAGTTCATCAAACACCATAAGAAACTATAGTAACAATTCAGAGCAGAAGGAAATGACAAATCTCCAGAAACCAACCTTGAAGTCACAGAAATTTACAATCTAAATGACAGAGAATTCAAAATAACTGTCATAAAGAAACTCACCAAGTTACAAGAATGTTCAGACAGTTCGATGAACTCAGGAATAAAATTAATGAGGAAAAGGAATACTTCATCAAAGAGACTGAAGCTATTAAAAAAAAAAAAAACAAGCAGAAATTCTGGATATAAAGAACATAATTAATGAGATAAAAAAGAATCTAGAATCCTTACAAAATAGAGCTGATATCAGGTTGAAAGAATAAGTGATTTAGAGGATAGAAATATAGAAATGCTTCTAGTGGACGAGGAGAAAGGACTCAGATTTTTAGAAAATGAAGGAATTCTTGGAGAAATATATGACGCAATTATAAAAGCAACCTAAGAATTATATGTATTCCAGAGGGAGAAAAGAGGGAGAAAGGAGCAGAGAGCTTGTTCAAAGAAATAATAGCTGAGAACTTCTCAACCCTGGGCAAGAACCGGACTTAAAAATACATGAAGCCAACAGAACGCCTAATTACATCAATGCTTAAAGACCTTCTCCAAGGCGTATAATAGTAAAATTGGCAAAAGACAATGACAAAGAAAAAATCTGAAGGGAAGCAAGACAGAAGAAAATAACCTACAAAGGAACCCCTATCAGGCCTTCAGCATATTTCTTGGCAGAAACTTTACAGGCAAGGAAAGAATGGAATGATATATTAAAAATACTGAAAGAAAAAAACTTTCAGCCAAGAATACTCTATCCAGTGAAATGATCCTTATGATACAATGGAGAAATACAAGTTTTCCCAGATAAACAAAGGCTGAGGGAATTCATCGCCACGAGATCTCCCATACAAGCAATGATCAAGAACGCCCTCATACCTGAAACAAAAAGAAGGCAAATGTCTACAAAGCTTTGATCAAAGAGATAAATAGACAAAATCAGAAAGCTACAGCTCTGTTTCACAACAGGGTAGCAAATACTTAATTATAACTTAAAAGAAGAAGGGAAGGAAGGCATCAAAAGTAACTATAAACACTTCAACTTAGTCACAACCGCACAACACAAAAATGAATAACTTGTGACAACAATAACTCAGAAGGAGAAGAGGAAAGGAATGGAACCTGCTTAGGCTAATGGAGATAAGAGGCTATCAGAAGATGGACTGTCTCATCTATGAGATCTTCATACAAACCTCAGAGTAACCAGCAAACAAAAAATCAGAGCAGAGCCATAGATCGTAAAAATAGAGAAAACTACCACAGAAAACCCCCAAAATGAAATGGTAGTCAGAAACACAAAGGAAGAGGAACAATGGAAATATAGATTAGGTGGGATTAAGCCCTCATGTATCAATAATCACTCTAAATGTAAATCGATTGAATTCTCCAATCAACAGACACAGAGTGGTGGGGTGGATTAGAAAACAAGACCCAATGATATGTTGCTGCCAGGAAACACATATCAGCTCTAAAAACAAACAGGCTCAGAATGAATGGATGGGAGACAATACTCCAAGAAAATGGCAAATAAAAGAAAGTAGGTGTTGCCATACTCATATCAGACAAAGCAGACTTCAAGATAAAAAAGACTATGAGAGACAAAGAGGGGCAGTATATAATGCTAAAGGGGACTTTCCACCAAGAGGACATATCCCATTCAACATAGTACTGGAGGTTTTGTCCAGAGCAATTAGGCTGGAAAGAGAAATAAAAGGAATCCAAATTGGAAAGGAAGAAATGAAACTCTTGCTGTTTGCAGATGACATGATTGTAAATAGAAAAAACCATAAAGAATCCATCAGAAAACTATTAGAAATAATCAACTACTACAGCAAAGTTGCAGCGTACAAAATCAACTTACCACAATCAGTTGCATTTCTACTCTAATAATGAACTAACAGAAAGAGAACTCAAGAATACAATCCCACTTACAATTGCAACAAAAAGAAAAAAATCTCTAGGGATAAATTTAACCAAAGAGGTTAAAGACCTATACAATGAAAACTATAAGACATTATTGAAAGAAATCAATGATGACCTGAAGTAATGGGAAGATATTCCATGCACATGGATTGGAAGAATAAACACAGTTAAAAAGGCCATATTACCTAAAGTAATCTACAGATTCAATGCCATCCCAATCAGAATTCCAATGACATTCTTCACAGAAATAGAACACAGAATCCTAAAATATATATGGAATAACAAAAGACCTCGAACAGCCAAAGCAATCCTGAAAAGAAAGAACAAAGCTGGAGGCATCACAATCCTAACTTGAAAATATATTACATAGCTATAGTAATCAAAATGGCATGGTACTGGCACAAAAGCAGACTCATAGATCAATGGAACAGAACTGAAAGCCCAGAAAGAAAACTACACATCTGTGGTCAGTTAATCTCTGACAAAGGAGCCAAGATCATACAATGGAGAAAGGAAAGTCTCTTCAATAAATGCTGTTGGGAAAACTGGACAGCCACATGCAAAAAAATGAAAGTAGATCATTATCTTCCACCATACACAAAAATTAACTCGAAATGGATAAAAGACTTGAATCTAACACTTGAAACCATAAAACTCCTAGAAGAAAATATACGCAGTTCAGTCTTTGACATCGGTCTTAGCAGCATCTTTTCCAATACCATGTCTACTCAGGCAAGGGAAAGAAAAGAAAAAATATACAAATGGGACTACATGAGACTAAAAGCCTTCTGCAAGGCAAAGGAAACGATGGACAAAATGAAAAGACAGGGTCGGCCCCGAGCCTTAGTGGTTAAGTGTGCACGCTCCAGTACTGGCGGCCCAGGTTCGGATCCCGGACGCGCACAAACGCACCACTTTTCCAACCATGCTGCGGCCGCGTCCCACATACAGCAACTAGAAGGATGTGCAACTATGACATACAACTATCAACTGGGACTTTGGGGGAAAAAAAAAGGAGGAGGATTGGCAATAGATGTTAGCTCAGAGCCAGTCTTCCTCAGAAAAAAAGAGGAGGATTACCATGGATGTTAGCTCAGGGCTGATCTTCTTCACCAAAAAAAAAAAAAAAAAAAAAGGAAAGACAACCCACCAACTGGGAGAAAATATTTGCAAATCATATATCTGACAAGGGGTTAATCTCCAAAATATATAAACAACTCATACAACCCAACAATAAAAAAACAGATAATCCAATCTAAAAATGGGCAGAGGATATGAACAGACATTTTTCCAAAGAAGATATACAGAAGGCCAACAGACACATGAAAAGATGTAAAACATCACTAATTATTAGGGATATTCAAATCAAA
Organism: Diceros bicornis minor; assembly: GCF_020826845.1. Taxonomy (NCBI): domain Eukaryota; kingdom Metazoa; phylum Chordata; class Mammalia; order Perissodactyla; family Rhinocerotidae; genus Diceros; species Diceros bicornis. Next base: position 235,543 of record NW_026691844.1, on the reverse strand, counting down.
ACTACAATGAGAGATCACCTTATACCTGTCACAACAACTATAATTCCCAAGACAAAAAGTACGAAATGTTGGAGAGGATAAGGAGAAAAGGGTACCCTCACACACTGCTGGTGGGAATGCAAACTGATGCAGCCACTAGGGACAACACTATGGAGAGTTCTCAAAAAATTAAAAATAGAAATAGCATACCTTCCAGTTATCCCACTACTGAGTATTTATCCAAAGAAATTGAAATCAACAATTCAAAGAGATTTATGCAGCCCTGTGTTCACTGCAGCATTATTCACAATAGCCAAGACATGGAAGCAACCCAAGCGCCCTGCTACAGATGAATGGATCAAGAAGAGGTGGTATGTATTATATACAATGGAATACTACTCAGCCAGAAAAAAAAGACAAGATCATCGTGTTTGCAACAACCTGGATGGACCTTGAGGGTAGGATGTTAAATGAAATAAGCCAGACAAAATCAAATATGCATGATTTCACTCATACGCAGAAGATAAACATATACAGGGATAAAGAGAACAAATCAGTGGTTACCAGAGGGGATGGGGGCTGGGCATTGAGTGAAAGAGTTAAAGGGGCACATATGCATGGTGATGGATAATAGTTAGACTACTGGTGGTGAGCATGATGCAGTCTATAAAGAAATTCACAAATAATAATGAACACCCGAAATTACACAATGTTAAAACCCTTTATAATTTCAATAAAATAATTAAAAAAGAAAAAAAATAATTCATTCTTTTTTATGGTTGAATAGTATTCCACCATGGGGATATACCACACTTTGTGTATCTGTTAACCAGTAGATGGACATTTTGTTTGTTTTCCATTTTTGTCTAGAATAAATAGGTTGTTATCAACATGTGTGTACAAGTCTGTGTATAGACATATGAGTTTATTTCCCTTGCATGGATTCCTAGGAGAGGAATGGCTGGATAGACGTATGTAATTATTAAAGACGCATCCAAGCTATTTTTCACCAGCACTCGATGAGAGTTTCAGTGACTTGACATCTTCAACAACACTTGCTATAGTCAGTCTTTTTAATTTTAGCCATTCTCAAGTGTGGTAGAATCTCATGATGACTGTCACTTATATTTCCCCAATGACTCATGTTGTGAAGGAGAAGGCAAGCCACACACAGACTGGGAGAAAACATCTGCAAAACATATCCCTAGAAAAGGACGTGTACTTATAATATATAAAGAGCTCTTACAACCCAATGGTAAGAAGACAATCAACACGTCATGGCTTACCAGGAGACAGCAGATCAGGCCTGTGATGAGCACCAGGAAGCCCGCCAGCAGATGAGGATGAGGGCCCAGAAGGAGAGGTCTGGGGAGACAAGTGGTGGGGTGAGCCACCTCCTGTCATCGCCCCAGGGCTCCTGCTGACCCCACTGTGCCTCAACCGTCCTTGACAAGGGTTGGCCAACTTTCCTCATCATCCAAGACCCTGTGCGCATAGTTCTCTTCGATGAGGCACAGCATCAAGATACTCGCCCCCTACCGTGGGCCTGGGTTTTCTGCAGGTTTACCATGCTTCTCAGTCAAGGTGTCATTTCTGTTGGGAGAATATTCTGGAAGTGAATGAAATGGAGAATGCATGTGAGTGTGTTTCACTCTTTTTAATAAAACTTTTTAGACACAGAAAAATAAAGGGAACAGTCTCATAAACATCCATCATCTAGATTTAACAATGCATATTCCATCCAATTAAAACAATATTTCATCAATGTATAAATTATTAACACTTGCCGCCCTTGATTCATCCCATGTTTTCAATGAAATATTAAAGTCAAGTAGACATCATCATGTTTCACCCCATTTTACTTTCCATCTCTAAAAAGTGAGCACACTTTGCTACAAAATTCAAGGCCATTATCACAGAACAAAAGTGTAATAAATTAAACTAAATTAATACCTCTGGGCACAGAGGACTGAATTTGGGTTGGACTATCTTATGATGGCTGGGGGGAGAATGGGTCATCACAGTTGGCAAGCCTATGTGATCTCTCTAAATTCGTAAATTCCCACTCAAAATTGTTCTTCCGTGCCTAGAAACACATCATCCCCTTCTCCTTTATCTATTTGCTTAATATTCATTTTCTAGGATTAACCTACAATGTAATTTCCTGCAGGAAGTCTTCTCTGGTTACCCCCTAAAAATATGAGTTTGTTCAGATCAAATAATTGATAAGTTTCAATTCTCTATTCTTGTTATTGCCAGCAACAACATAAACTCCAGGAGGGAGTGGGCATGGGGGGAGGGGTGCAGGTCCCCCTACTTGTGCCTCTACCCAGACAACCTCTTAGAGGTGTGCTGTCTGATATGCAGCAGCAACAAGTCTCTTTTTGAATTAAAATTAATTTTAGTTAAATAAAATAAAAATTCTAACCTCAGTAACATTAAAAATCAGTAACAATAAAGACCAGTCACAATACCATCTTTCGAGCACTCAACAGCCACATGCAGCTATGCACTGGACAGCACAGATACAGAACATTCCACCACTGCAGAAAGTTCTAGTGCATTGGTGCTCATCTAGAGCGGGACTTGGCAAACTATAGCCTGTGGATCAGAAACCACATCCACCCCCAAACCTGTAAGTCTGCTTCACACACAGCTGGAGGCCCTCATTGACCATCGGGCCCAGTGGCTCTCAGTGCAGAGATAAGGAAACAAAAGTCCGGAGAGGGGAGGTGACTAGCTTGAGGTCACTGAGCTGTTTAGGAGAAGTTGAGGGCCTCCCATACTACACTGGTGTGCTTTTCTCTCTCTCAATGGTGGCTAAAGACTGGGGGACTATGCCACCTCCTGCCAGCCTGAGCAAGTTCAGTGTTCTCTCAGCCCCAGGCCTCCAGAGTCCCTAGAAAGGCCTCACTTTCTTCCCCAATGACCAGGGAGCCTTACCATCCACAAGGACATTCTTTCCGTCCAGGGTCAAGTTCTGCAGCTGGGTACCCTTCTGGTCAGCCGCAGGAATTCCTCATAGATGGCAACTCTATCCAGTCTCTGTGCCAAGGCGGCTGGGTACACAGTGAGTCCACGGCATTGTGGTTACCATGGGGGACCGACCTGGAAGGACACAAGGGATGAACAAGGGTGTCTGGAATTCTACCCTGATTCTAGATTCCCTGCTTCTGGGTCCTGTCCAAGAGAACTTTCTGCAATAATGTCAACATTTGCCTGCACTACCAAATACACTCATTGTTAGCCCCATGTTGTTATCAAGCACTTAAAATGTGGCTAGTGTGTGTGAGTGAGGAACTGAATTTCTCATGTAATTTCATTTAAAGTAATTAATTTATAAATAAATAACCACAGGGAGAACATTTTTGAAACTTTGGAGTAAGGACGTCTTCAAATGCATAAAAACAATGAGAACACTGGTAAAAATGGGCGAAATCAACTTTTCAGAAGTCTAGAAATTAATCAAAGGCTTGCAAGAATCTGAGGAGGGTTTAGTGAAGAAACATGGTGGAATCTTGATAAAGGGAGCAAACTTTGTGGCATTATAACTTGCACTATTCCCATCCTGCTCTCACAATATCCTCCATAACTTTGAAAACCGTCAGTCTCAGAACCATGGTAGCTGAGACAACCAGCATCCCAGCAGCCATAATGGGTGTGGAGCTCTGAAAAGACCCATCCCCACCCAACTGCAACTAGCTGACCTGCCTGGCAGCTCCCCGAAAACGCCCCATGTTCAGGGCTTGTTGTTACTAGACTCAGAGCTTGCCCAGGGAGGAAAGTCTGTCCCCAGGGCACTTGCTAAAAACAATCAGGGCTAATTGTTTTCTATTGTAGTTGCCTGAGGGAGTGATACCAGCTGAGGCAGGCAAGAGGTGAGCCAACAACTTAGAAGAAAAATTGGGGGAATGAGATGTCCACAGGGGGCTTTGAAAATCTCCAGGGTATTTCCGGGCATCCAGAAGGCCACAAGGGCTCAGGCCTGTGGCACGCCCAGGAAAGACTTGAGAACATCTTAATCTCTCACCTCTAGTTGAAGGGTTGGGTTAATATCTGAAAACTTGATTATGTAATACACCATATTAATAGAATAACGGCCAATACCACGCAATCTCGACCACATATACAGAAAAGAATTTCACAAAATACAGTGCCCTTCATGCCTAAAAAAGAAAACACTCAACAAATTAGGAATAGAAAAAACTTTCTCAACCTATAAACAGCATCGATGAAAAACCCACGGCTAACACCATATTCAATGGTGAAAGACTGAAAATTTCCCCCTAAGACCAGGGACAAGACATTGATGTCTTCCCTCATCTCACATGTTAATCACAGGCACCAGAGGCTCTGATGAGGGCAATTAGGCAAGAAAAAGGAATAAAAGAAACCCAGATTGGAAGGGAAGACGTAAAACTATTTGTTTTGCAGATGAGAAGATATTGTATCTAGAAAAACCTAAAAAATACCACCCCCCCACACACAATATGTGCATCGTATCCCAATACGTGTATAATAAATTTAAATTGCCCCATCTGGTTAGTGGCTCCAATATTGGAGAGCACAGTTAGACCGCTAATATTTGTTGAACCTTTCCAGAAGAGGAGGAGGAGGAGGATGCTGGAGGTTGGTGGCCCCAAATGTTAATGCTTTTCTCAACCCCCGAAAATCTATGGAAGGAGATGGTAGGATTAGCTGACAGGGATGTGGGGCAGAATGGGCACCATGTCAGTGACTTCCAGATCAAGGATGTGTCACAGGAGCTCAGAGCCATCAGCCACCTGCTCAGCCAATGCTTCCAATCTCCTCAACCCACATCAAGTCGGTGACCAGGCAGGAGTGAAATATGTCTCATAGCTGGCTGCCTCTGTAGAGCTTGGTGACCTAGAACAAACGCAAGGGAGAGTGGGTGAGATGGAGGTCTCCTGGAGACGCAGGGGGCCACTGGAGCCAGTGAAAGATCACAGACCTTGGGGCAAGGGAGACCTGACTTCAAATCCTGGCTCTGCCCCTAACTCACTGTGTGACCTTAGGCACAAAAATCCCCTTTCTGAGATTCAGTTTACCCATGTGAGAAATGGGGAAGGCAGCTAGGACATCACCTCTGGACACTGAGAGAACCCAGGCACACAGGGAAAGTGAAGGGTTGAAACAATCACGTAACAGATGTAAGTCCGACGGAGGAATGAGGGTGCCCTCAGGACAAGGAGCAATGCGAGAGGGGAGACCCCACCTGGTCCTGGGTGTCCCTCAGCAGGGCGGTGTACTCCGAGGATGTGGGCTCCGGGTTGCTGAGGTTCCAGCTGATGATGTGGAAATGTAGCTGGTGCTCTCTCTGGATGGATAAACTCTGGGCTGCAGAGCCTGGAGCCACTGAGAGGAAAAGCAGACAGGTGGAGACTCTCCACTCCCAGCACAGAGGCATGGAGGCCCACGGGGTCAGGATGGTAGGTGCAGACGGTGTCCACACTGCTGGCTTCCCCATCCTTTTCAGGCCTGGGGAGAGAGGGATGTGGGGACTCTAGAGAGAGGTCCTGAAACCTCTGGGGTGGGGGCCAGAACAGGAAGGAGGAAATGGGAGGACAGGGGGGAGACTGAGAGAGGGGTGGTCACAAAAGTGGTCATTAGGGGCAAATACTCAGAGGAGGGTCTCACCTGAGGGAGACCAGTCTGCAACTCAAGGAGAAGAGGCCCAGGCTGCTCTTCTTGAACAAGGATCCAGCTGGGGAGGAAGGAGGAGGAGGAGGAGCAGGAGGGACAGGGAGTGGGGGAGGGGCTGGGTGGGAGCTGCTGGAACCAGGGTCTCCTCAGGCTCTGCAGGACCCTCTCAGTGGAGTTGAACGTGGCTGAGCTGTTGCTCCTATCTGATGAATACTGGAGGGTGGAGATGGGGAAGGTGACTGTGAGGGACTTCAGGTTGTGCCCCAAAGCTGCAAGACGAGAGGGAGAGCGATGGCCAGCACTGAGAGCTGGCCTGAGACCAGACCAGAGTCCTGCACTCATTATCATCTGTCGTCTTCTCTCCCAGTGTCACCACCACCCACCCGTGTGGTCACCCAGGTCAGAACCAGCATATCTGCTCAGCTCCTCCTCCCTCCCAGTAACACCAATTCCAGTTGCACACTGGTCCTTACATACACTCCCTCTCTCCATCCCTGTCCCAGCTCAGGTCTTAACTTCCTTCACCCGGACCAACACCCCAGCAGGCTCACTGGATGCTCTGTCTAAAGGATGTTCTACATGCACCACTAGAAGAATCTTTCTGAAATGAATACCTCACTAGGGCCACCACTGCTCTAGTACCACCCGTGGCTCCCTATGGCCTTCAGTGTTTAGTTCAACCTTCTTGACCTGGCACTCAAGGCTCTACTCAATCTGGCTCCTGCTGACCTTTCAGTCTCATTTTATCCATCTACTGCGGGTTAAACTTCATGCTTCACGCAACCCAAATTCATTTCAATTCTCCCCATACGGCATGTTGTTTCAGGCCGGAGCCTTTGATCATGGAATCCTCTCTGCCAGGAAAACCCTTCATCCTCTAGTTGCCAGGGTCCCTACTACTTATTCTTAAAGACTCCATTCTGGTGAAACTTTCTCTAGCAAGCTCTTCCCCTCCAAATTATGCCAGGCGCCTCTCCCCGAAACATCCCACATTGTACTATAATGGTGTGTTAATTTCACAAGACTCGGGGCTCTCTGAGGGCTGGCCTGAGACTGAACCGTCGGTATAATCTTTGTGATCAGCATGATTGCCCTAAAACCAGAATTTCACACCCTGGCTTCGCAGCTCCTGGATCACAACTGGCTGGTGGAGGAGTGGGGCCGGAGAGCTTCTCTTGGGAAGGAAAAGGCACCCCCAGATACCTGTGGTGGCTTCTGGTGGCACAGGTGATGATGAAGTATGCAGGGACGTGGTGGCCGGCTCGGGAGCTGTGGCGAGGGCTGTCTCAGGGAGGGACAGAGTGGGAGGAGCCCCCAGGCTCACCCGGGCTCCAGCAGTGGCTGTGCCAGGACCACCATTCACAGGTGAAGCATAAATGAGAGTGAGGGGACGGGTGACTGTGTGAGTAGAGGGATGAGCAAGCCTGTGGATGAGAGGAGCCCAAGAGAGAGAGATAGGTGAACAAGAGAGACTGAACACAGAGGAGAGGCAGATGGACGGGTAGAAAACTGGACAGACGGATGGGATACCTGGAAAAGGAGGACCAAGGGCGGGGCTTCAGGAGAATTAAAGTGAAAACCACGTGGGGTCAGAATGTGGTGGAGAACATGTCTGTGTCTAAGGCTCTCTCACACTGGGCTGGGACTCTCCACCAGAACCCGGGAGGGAGAGAAGAGACGAATTAGGGCCCTTCCAGGTGCTTCCCTCACCAAGGACAGCGGGTGAAGGAGAACAAGTGCTCCCCAACCCCAAATGTGGACGGGACCCAGGATGTCAGGGCCAGGAATACTCACTGGTGGTAGTCGGGGCTGCGGCTCCATAGGTGTAATCTGTGGAGAGAAGGCGAGAGGAGCTGAGCAAGAGCTGGGGTGAACATAAAGGATTAAGAGAGAGGGAGGATGTAGGGAGCTTTGTGGGAAAATCAGAGGGGAAAGCAGAGGGGAAGAGGGGAGGGGTGTTCAGGGGTGAGGCAACGAGATGGAAGGTGGCTGGACCCAGTGATCACACAGTGATGAGAAGACTGATCCCAGACCAGGAGCATAGAGAGATGGATCATAGCTCACTTTAGAGCAACGGAGGCAACACAGAACTCTGACTGGGAGAGAGAGTGTGGCTGTAGCACAGCCCCTCACCACTGACGTAGAGGCTGTCCCCGTCCAGGGTGAGGGAGCCCAGGTGGGTGACGCCCTGGGTCTCATGGCTCAGCTCCCAGTAGAGTCGCTCTCTGTCCAGCCCTGTACCAGCGGGGGTCAGAGTGGAAGGTGCAGATGATGTCCACCCCAGTGGCTGCCCCACCCTTCTCAAGCCTGGGGGAGGGAGAACCTGGGGACATGGAATACTGAGCAGGGGTCCTTCTGGGTGTGGAAAGCGAGAGAGGGGAAGGGAGGAGGCTGAGGGAGAGGCTGAAGGGGCTGCTCTGATGTCTGGAGAGGCTCTCCTCGGTGTCTCCCATGTGAGACAACCCCCTCACAAGTAAGGCCTGACTTCCTTTAGGATGTGGAGGGGGGCCTGTGAGTGACAAAGAGGGGTGAACACACAGACCTGGGTGCAGGTCTGCACGGACAGCAGCGATGAGAACAGTCAGTGCCCTGTGCCATCTGACACATGCAGGCAAGAAAGTACCGTTACCTTCTCTCGGTTCTACACTCCAAGGTCTTTTCTTTCTACTTCTTCCCTGCTCCACAGCCATCACCCAGGCCTAGGGAACACTCACCTTATTCCTCATCTTATTCCCAGCACCTCCCATCTCGCCTCTTAAGTCTACATTCTTAACCATGAAGTCTATCTGAACCCACGTGCTTAGACCAAACGCTAATCACATCCTCCTTCTACTCGCATCTCTCCAGAGTCTTCCCACTGGTCTTAGAACAGAGTCCCAAGTCACCCCTGATCTGGTCCTGCCTGTCCCCCATCGCCGGCGTGGCTCACACCCCTCCCCCTGTGTTGACTCGGCTCAGCCATCCCTCTTCTCAGTTCATGGACACACCAGGCTCTCTGCTTCAGGGGTGTCCTCATGCGGGTCCCTCTGTCTGAAACGCTCTCTTGAACACACTCCCACACCCTCACTCCAGTCTAACCCTCCAACTAGCTAAATCCAGTCCCATCTCTAGCTCTCAAGCTAAATATCAGTCCTTCTCAAGAGGGCTTCCCTGTCCCCTCAGGTTGAGTCATCTTGTGCCAAACTCCCACATCACTCTCATCATTAACTGTCTAAAATCCAAATTCCCAAATACAATATAAATTCCACGGAGGTGGGACAAGGTCTCTCTGGTTCTCCAGGTCCCCATGCATGTGGCCCAGGGCCTGGCTCATCAGATGAGGAACCATCCCGGTTTGTCTAGGACTGCCCTGGTTTGAACACTAAACGTCCTGTGTCCTGGAAAACCCCTCTGTCCTGAGTAAACAAGGATGGTGGGTCACCATAAATTATACACTCAAAGACTATCTATTGCATGACAAGCACACATTCCCCTCAAGAACATCACAGGAAAGCTAGAATGAAAAAGCCACACACACATACACACACAATTAGTAGAGGTCAACAGCTAAATACAAAATTACTTAACAAGATTCTCTGCAACGTGAATCACCAGACCGTTATTTCAGAAACGTTTCAAGAAACAAAGTTAATTCCTTTTAGAAGGCAAGGTGGTGAGGACAGTCTTTTTAGAGACTAGTGCCCTGCCCTGTAATCTACAGTGTTGCTTAGTACTCCTCGAAATGATTGGAAATGTCATAAAGAAAAAAATGCTCAAAATAAATCTGGTTACTGGCAAATTCAATGTTAAATTTGTTATTAATACAAAGAAGTTCCAATCATCTTTTTCCCTCAATGCTCCTATATTTCAAATTTTTGTAGAGGATTTATAGGACTTTAGAAGTCAAGTTGAATGGGTCTAAGGAATGTTGCTGAGTATCCCTGCTAATATTTAATGGGATGTCTTCTAATACTACATACACACGCAAAACATTTCTGTATTTATATTACATATAAATCCTGACTTTTGAGTATTATGCAATGCCAGTAAATCTATATTTTCTACTATAATACACATTTGCAGTTATTTATACTTGTTTTATGTGTTCTTATTTGCATATAACTGTACTTACTGAAATATTTACCACACACAGCTTACCATCTTTCACTTGAATATAATCCATGAAACATCAATAATTTTTCTCAAGATACCCTCACTCTCAGTGTCCATGTGGTGACAACCTGAGCCCAGGAAAGCCCACTAGCAGGTCTTCTGCACAGCGGAGGCTGCCGGAACGTGTTGGTACCAGGTCCACAGGGTACTCACCTGGTCACACAGAAATCCATGGATCAGCGAGGACAGGTGGACTCTGAGCCTGCTTTCACCTCAATCTTGAGCTCCACGGATGCTTTTCATGTCTGACGGGGGAAAAAAAGTGCAAACAAGCTTTTGAGGCCTTTTATAGGGTGTTGGATGGAAAGGCCACCCAATTCACTTTTCTTTTTTGTATTTACTGATTTAACTGTAACTGTTGGCTGAAACTGGATTTTCCCGATTCCTATCCAGTCACCTGCTCCCCAAGATGGGAGGAAGCAGCTTCGTGCTGTGTGCACTTGTGTCGCTCAACTCACTTGGCTGGACAGAGACTTTTTGGTGACCCCGGACCCTTTAAACAAGTTTGTCATTTAGGGACCCTGTAAGTGACTCGCTGACTTGTAAACATTTCCCACACTTCATTCAGGGCTCGGGAGATTTTCAGGCCCTGGAACAGGTTTCCCAACCTCGGCACCACTGACATTTGAGGCCGGATGATTCTCTGTCCGGCCGTCCTGGGCCCTGGAGGACGCTGAGCAGCATCCCTGCCTCCCCCTCTAGATGCCAGGAGCGCCCCCATTAGTAACAACCCAAACACGGCCTCCAGACGCGGATAAGCCCCCTGGGGACAAAATCACACGGAGGACGGTGACGGGGACTCTGAGGAGGGGCCGGCGGCGCCCGGAGCCGGGAGGAACAGCAGCCTCGGGCGCCCTGAGCGAACAGCCCGGGGAAACGGGGCTCCGGGGGGACGGAGGGACGCCGGGCCGTGACGGGGCTGCCGCGGCCCAGGCCCCTCCCTCGACCGCGACCGGAGCCGGGACCGCCCGCCGCTCACCGCGCCTCGCCCCTTCGGCCGAAGGTCCACGGGAATGCGGTCCGCGCCGAGAAGACTGGACACACCGCGCAGACCTCCCGCTCCATCCACGGCGCCGCCCGCGCTTCCGCTTCCGGTCTCGGGCGGGCGTTCTGGGAGGACGGACGTTTGGGGGCTCTGGGTTGAGGCGGCGTGGGGGGCGGAGCAGGGGGCGGGGCAGGGCGGGGCCGCGCACCCCAGCCTCGGGGGAGGTGTCTAGTTTCTAGAGTTAATGCGAGGCCGGGCCGCGGGCTAGGTCAGCACCAGGGACAGGGACCAGGCCTAGGGGCGGGGCTGTGGGTGGAAACCAGCTCTAGAGGCGGGGCTGTGGGCGGCGACAAAGGGGCGGGCGGGGCAAGGGGCGGGACCAGGCTGTGGGCGGAGCCAGGCCCGAGCTTTGTGCGGAGACCAGTTCCAGGGGCGGGAAGAGGCGGGGGTGGGGCTGGAATAAGTCTGGCCGACTTCACAGTGGGAGGAAATCAGCTCCAGGGGCGGGGCTGGAGGCGGGGCTTTACGTGAACCCCTAGACTGTACAGGTAGCTGGATGTTGAACAGCTTTTCTTCATTCCTTTCCCACATTTACACAGCCTCATAGAATGATGTGCCCATATTTAGAATTATAAATTTTTTGTGCGTGTTTGCTGTTCTTAATTTCGTTAAAAAATTGGATCATATATTCACATTTCTCTACAACTTGCTGTGCCAAGCCAGTAGATAAGGATATAACGCTATTTTAATTTTAAAAATCTGGGGGGAGGGAGGCCACTTCGTCGTAGATACACGTATAGGAAAACTTCAAATAGTGGTGCAAAGTCACTAAAATATTCTCACTCTACCACTGTGTCCCAGTCCTTTTGCACAGAGATAAACATCCTTTTCTCCTCTATCCTTCCAGACATACTGTGTATATGTGGGCCTGTGTATATGTTCAAGCCCAAGAGGGAGGTCCCCAAGCAAAACCTGAAGCCCATGAATTGTCTCATGCGTCAGAAGTTACTGAAAAGAGATTTAAATTTCTGGTGGAAGGAGATGAACCAGTGATGAATCCATAGGAAGACAACAAAGAAATAAGGGAATTTTACCATTTAAAAGGTCAAAGGACAAAGTGAGAAAGAAAATGTGTTCATAATATCTGATGTAGCACATCTCTGGATAAGATTTGTATGCTATAAAATGGTAAACACTTATGTCATAAAACAGTAGACATTGAATTTTGATTTATCCTAATTCATTAAATAGTTATATTGGGCAAGGGGAATTATGTTTTTAATGTATGTAAGAACTCTTCATGCTGATTGTTTCAGAGAAGAAAGAAACTATAAATAGTCAAAAGATGAAAAATGAAAAAGTGTATGAGTAGCTAATATAGAAATACAGATTTTCAACCAGAAAATTAAAGAAGTTGTTTTTGGAACCAGAGTCAAGAATGGGGAAGGTAGATTTCATTATAAGGCTTGAAGTATTATTTGAGAGATGTGCGTATAGACACACACACACACACACACACACACACATACACACACAGGGGAGCCCGAATTTGTATTCCAAAGTGATCATCTAACTCTACAAATAATTTGTAAAAAGGATTCACTTTACAACAGTAGAACATATTTTGAAAACTACCAACTTCAAGCATAAAAAAAGCTCTCATCATCCTGGTAGAAAAATGAGTGGGGCATCACTTTCCAACCAACATGGTGATAGGTATTTGACATACATTACTCTTGAGTATTTTCACAGCAACCCATAGGAAGATGGTATTATCTATCTCCATTTTGCAGATGAGGAAACTGATGACAGCATATTGCTAAAATTTTCATATAATTTCTCAATAGATGTTGTTTTATGTTAAAATTGTTTACTGAATTTTCTTTTCATTAATAAAACGATATATGCCATTCTTACAAATAAGCAAAGAGTGTGTAAAAACAATTTAGCAAAACGACAGTTTTCTTTTGATGTAATTAAATATGACAATCACTTTATTATTTTTCTGCTCTCTGCCTCACATCTAGGAAGATACTTCCTATCCTAAAGGCTTACTAGAAAACTCTACTAAAAATCAAGAATCAGGGAATACCCATATTATGCAAGGTTCCTGAATACATGCAAAAAAAAAGCCATTATAACAAGTTTTTGTACAAAAATCTTCGATCATTCATGAACTGATAACAACGCAAATCATGATTAGGCAAGGTATTTCTGTAGAATGACAAATATTTAAACTTTATACATTTAGAAAGAAGTTCATTACAGTAACTAATGTGTAGAAGGAGAATTTTTTCAAACTCACTAAGTGCCAGGAAAACGTTTGACAAAATGCACCGCAATATTATTCACAATAGCCAAGAGATGGAAACTACCTAATTGTGCATCTGTGGGTGAAAGGATGAAGAAAATCTGGGGCATCTGTACAATGGAATATTATTCAGCCTTAAAAAGGAAAGAAATCCTGTATTCAGAATTGCTTGCGCGGATCATTTCAGTAGTCATGTGCTTTCTTGCTTAGGCCCCTCTGGTCCATTCGCCAACCAGAAACCAGGGTGATCCTTTTACAATGTAAGCGCCACAACCTCTAATGGATCCCTAAAAGAGACTTTGGAGGTAGGCTGCCTGGGTACCAGCTGTGTGACCTTAGACGTTTATATAACCTCTAATATTCCTCATCCATACAATAGGGGTTAATAGTATTGTCTCCATAGCATTGTTGTGAGGATTAAATGAGTGAATACATGTCAGATGCCTAGAATGTGCCTGGCACATGGTAAGGCAACATGAAAAATTTAACTGTGATTATAACCAAATTAAATATTGTGATGGCCTATTAATTAAGTTGAACCATATGAAATTTCTAATATTCACCCATTTTGACCCATTATTATGGTTGAATAAATGATAAAACTCAGTCTAGGCAGGTTGTGTAGAGTCAAAAAGGATTGGATAAATGAAAATATTATTAGAAAAAATAAGCTGAAATAGATGGCTTTGCAATTTACAAAGCAGTTTCTCATACTTTGTTTCATTTAATCTCTATAGAATGCTTTTCAGGGTATTATTACCTCTGACACTGAAGGAGTAACCGACTTGCCCCAAATCACACCACATTAAATAACACAATTAGAGTGGAAACATCATTTCGAGTATAAATCCCACATGATATTTTGTTTTCCCTTCATAATATTATCTGTCCTCTCAAGAAAGTGATGAAATAATGCTGATTCATAGGAACTTAGTCTTAAAGAGACATACTCTCAGATGATAAACACTATGTCTTTGAAAGAGGGGTTTTGCGAGAAGAAACATGGGACTCATGCTTTCTGGGTTTTCAAGTCCATGCTTAGAGTTCTGGGAAAGAGTAAAAGAAGGGAAAGGGTGAAAAATAGTCCAGAATGAAAAATGTTTGATGTATATGTAACTTTATTGATCACCTCAAGATTCTCTCTTTGTTTACGGTCTGTGTCACCCTACTAGAATATAAATGTTCTTAGGGTAATTCACTGCTATCTTGCAGCAAGTGGTAGGCGCTGAGTAAATATTTATTAAAGGAATGAAAGTGGCCTTGAATACATCTGCTCTTGACTCACCAGAGAACAGCCCCATACTAGGCAAATGGCATCATTAGTAAAATTTTAAAAATCATATCCTTATTAACTCGTAACCATGGATTCAAGGCTCCCATTTATTTCATACTTTCAAAGTACAGAAGAATTCTGGTGTATTAGGGAATGTTTCCACAGCCTTGCTGTAAAGTAAAGCAAGACTTTGTGGCCCACTGATTGCTGGTTCCAGCAGGGCCCATCTCTATACTTACCTCTAAACAATTAACTATAGATTTGTTATCCCAGTGAACAGCGATTTGGTATGGAACCTGTTTTATCAGTGTCATGCAAAAGTAGACATTTGATATGTCTCGAAGTGGGGATATGGATAATAATGTTGACGCAGAAGAAGACAACTGAAAATTCTCTCTGATCTTTGTTAAGTGTATCTAGATGCAGGGTATCTTGGAATCACTGGATTTCAGAACTCAAAAAGACTCATCCAGGGGCCGGCCCGGTGGCGCAAGCGGTTAAGTGCGCGCGCTCCGCTGCGGCGGCCCGGGGTTCGCTGGTTCGGATCCCGGGCGTGCACCGACGCACTGCTTGGTAAGCCATGCTGTGGCGGCGTCCCATGTAAAGTGGAGGAAGATGGGCACCGATGTTAGCCCAGGGCCGTCTTCCTCAGCTAAAAAAAATGAGGAGGATTGGCGGATGTTAGCTCAGGGCTGATCTCCTCACAAAAAAAAAAAAAAAAAAAAGACTCATCCAACTCTTCATGTTACAGGTGAAGAAAATGAGGTCTAAAGAGGTTGAGAGATTTGACCAGGACTAATTCCTGGGACTAGAGAGAGATCCTCTGATTCTCAGCTGGCCACATTGTCATAGCATCTCCAGCTCCAAACAGCCAAGAGAAGCAAGGCTGTTGACTTCCAGGTAGAAGTGATTCCCCTGCACGTTTTTACTTTCTCTCTCTTAGATGCCTGCTCTGCCCTGACAAGGAATTTATCTGGTGTTTACGCTACACTTAAGAAGAGGAAAATGCTCCTGGCAAACATTATTGTGATTCAGTGTGGCACTGGAGAGCACAGTCATGAAAAAATGAGAATCAAAAGAATAAGAGGTAAGTAATATTAGAGAAGAAGAGAAAATCTATTATTTGAGTGGGACATAACTTATAAAGTTTACAACTGGTAAATAAGTTGAGTAATGTGAAAGGAAGCTAGATTCATATATGAAACATCAAAAATACTGTTATATGAGCAAGAATTAGTTTAAACAAAAAGGAAAAGAAAGGGTGAGTTCACTCTCTCCTCCTGACCTGGGACGCCCATTGTTTCCTGCCCTTGGACATTAGAGGTGCTGGTTCTCAGGCCTTCAGACTTCAGCTGAGTTATACCACCAGCTTTTCTGGTTCTCCAGCTTGCAGATGCCAGATTGTGGGACTTCTCTGCCTCCATAACCTCGAGAACCAATTCCTGTAATATATCTCCACATCTCTATGTTTATATATATTCTATTTCTGTTTCTCTAGACAACCGTGACTAATACACGTGGATGACAAAGTCCATAGTAGGTGCACAGAGAGGAACTTTCCCAAAGCAAAGGAGGCTCCCCCACCCCACAGGAGAAAGCAACTCATCCTATCTGGCAGCATGCATCAGCACATGCACGCGCGCACACACACACAAACACAGCTAGCCTTGAAAATGTACTCAAGCTCAAACTCTCTCTCTCTGCCCTATAGGTCATCACAGTGGTTATTTCCACATGGCATGTTATAAATTCTTTGCAGTTTATTATGTCTTTCCTCGCGTTAAGACTAGGTCAAACAGGGGCGGTGAGTCTGTTTAGCTTTTTTGTAGATCACAGGTTTTACACCAGAGTTTTGCATGTAGTAGGTGCTCTATAAATAGAACGACCAAATAGTTTTCTCTCCAAACTGGAACATATTGAGGAATGAAAAGGGTAGTATTAATAATTATGATAGGACAACAGGAAAAATATCTGCTGAAGACAGAAATTGAGGATTTAAAAGGTAAGGTGAACTGATCAGTTTTACATTTTAAACAGATCACTGTAACTAGAATCTCGTTGGCTGATTACAGGGAGAGAGGATTTGGAAATCTTAAGCTGTAATTGCCAATTTATTGCAGTATACCAAAAAAACTTGATATCTTTGCATAAATGTAGTTAAGTGGATGGGTTTAAAATATTTCAGGAAGTGAACTTTTAGTATTTGAATTAGATAGGTAGGTAGGTAGTTATGTAGGTAGGTAGGTAGGTAGATAGACAGATATAATATATGAGCTCTTTTTGTGTGCAAAGCCATATGAGAACACTGTTGAGGGAAACATCTAGAAAATCTACATTAGTCATGTCTATATGGAGTATCCCATTTAGTGAGAACTGAATATTGAAAGAAAGAGATGATGCACATATAAGTAAAGTAGAAAAAAATATCAACAAAGAGGAAAAATGGAGTTTTGTAATTTAGGTTGCTAGAGCAGGAGAGTTCACTGTGTGGGAATGGTATTTTGTGTCATTTCTGAAAGGTGATTAGAAATGATTCAAAAGTGAAGAATCTGTAGGAGGATTCAGGAGGGTGGATGGATGGTTCATTGACATGAATGTGGGGTGGCAGAGTGTCCAGAATGACACACAGGGACAGACAGGATATTAGCACAAACAAGTGAATTTGGGAACACTGAGAGAGAAGTGAATTATTTGGGAAAGTGTTTTTTTCAATTTGGAACCTGGACACTGTGAGTCGAGTCATCACTGATGGGCTGAGTGGGCAGGTACATACTTGGGTCTGGGGGGCAGAGTCAGATCTGTGCTGATTCTTTGAACATTTTTAGCTCATTAGTGATATTTGAAGCCAGGGAAATGGATATGATTGCCTAGTAGGAGGGTGCAGGTGGACAGCAGATGTCAGAGCAGGGCTGATGTCTGGGAAGCATCAGGCATTGTGGGTTGGTTATAAAGAGAAGCCAAGAAGTAACTCAGGAAGTTTGGAGCAGGAGAAGGACAGTGTAGCACTGGTGGATCCCAAGGACAAATGAGCTTTCTAAAGGAACTTGAAGGCCACAAAGTCACATGCTACTGCAGGACATGTCAGACAAATAATGAAAAGGCCACATTGGAATAGTAAGAGCCATGACCTGTGAGCTTAGCAAGAGAAGCATCCACAGAATGGGGACATGGGATCGGTTGCCAGTGTGGAAACAGAGGCATTGGGATGTAAGTGAACTTTTCACAATGAGTCCCTGGCAGAAGGGGGAGAGGGAGGACATCGAGGGTGAGGAGCATTAGGAACAATGGATAAGGGATTGGTTTGTAGATGGTAGAGATTTGTGCATATTTGAAACATGAGGCATGATCCTAGTAGGGAGGTGATTGAAAGTACTGCGAATATTGAAAGCATAAGGTCATTGAAATGGAAAGATGAGATGAAAATCAGAATGGTTTTAGCTAAGAAAGAAAAATATCTGTATAAAACAACAAAAATAGTGTGATAAATGAATTGCTTATGCGGAAAATTTCTAGATCTGATGACTAGAGTGTGAAATAGTTCTTGTGTGGTGGTTAACAATTTGTCTGTGAGATATGAAGTAGGTCAAGAGAAAATAGTTGTATGGAACTCAAGAAATGGAAAGAAATTAACAGAGCATTCAGGAAGCGTTAGAGAATGCATGGAGGCCCATTGGTTGCTGCTGATTCTCTGTTGGGACCCCCAGGCTCCTCGTGTGCTCTCTCTTCAGCGGCGATCCTCAGTGCAGGTGTCAACATGGCATGGCAGGAATTTGGAATCATCCAAAGTCAGAGGCTTGCAGGGCAGATATGATGAGAGTAAAGAATTAGGGAGCGTTGTCAGTGGGTTATTGAAATGATGGACCACAGAATCCAAGATTAATAGGGAGGAGTAGGAAGAGAGAAGGAAGAGAGCCTTGTTAAGATACTCTAACTGGAGTAATCTATTTTCTTAAAGAATGGTTGTATACAGTAGAGTTCTTTGTGTAAAAACTAGAAATGTGGAAATTTGTGGAGGGAATGTGGTGTTTCTGACTTACTGATTTGCAAGCAGGAGAATTTTGGGTGAAAACAGGCTCTGGTGTGGAAGTGAGTATCTAAGGGTGGAAGAGTGCGTGATTTCATTAGAGATGGGACACTCAAAGGAGTTATGGAGTCCTTGGATCTCTGTGTCCCAATAACGTAGGTTACAGGGTACCAGCATGTGTATAGTTGACAATGACAGAGAAGGGAAGAGAATAACATTCTTAAGCAAGACAGAGGAGGCAAGTTGGTCTGGATTTGCACTGATAGTGACACATCAGCTTGATAGTGTCCCAGAATCCCGTTCTCAACGTGTGATGCCTATATCAGCAGCATCAACATCAGCTGGGAACGTCTTAGAAATGAAAATTCTCCGTTGCCTCCCCAGACCTACTTGGGTTGAGTTCCAGCAATCTGAGTTATAAAAACTCTGCAATGATTGTCATGGACAGTATGATTTGAGACACATTTCTCCAGGGAGAGAAAGAGGATGCAATATCCAAATGAGCTGCGAACATTCTCCATGGATGGTAGTCTTCATCCTCCTCTTTGTTCAAATTTTGCATTTTATTCTGTTTTTAAAGAGAAAGCTCAAAAAATATGTCCTAACTTCATAGTAGAAACAATGAGACCATGAAACTAAAACCAAGTAGAAAACTGAAGTTCTATACAGTCTGAAGGCTGAGCAGCTGTATATTCCAGAGGTCAGTTACTAGAATCACTTCCCATCCTGGCAGTGAGGTCATGTGCAGTCAATGGGAGGAGACCTTGGAGAATCCCCAGCAAGTCTGTGGATACAGGGGTCTGCAGGGACTCCAGGCCTGCAGCAGTGAAGGAGAACTCTTAAGTCCTTTGGATTCACAAATACTTTAAAAACGGTTGCACTGGGGGGTCCAGGTGAATCCCTGGGCCGTGGCTGGAGCTGAGGGGTCTGCACACCAGCCCAGAGCCCACCCCTGGCCAGTGTCCATATTGGGCAGAGATGAGTCCTGGTTTGGGTGTGGGTCTCTCATAGCCCCTCTGCAGGCAATGAGCATCTTTTGGAGATATCAGGAGACAGACACAGAAAGTGAAGAAAAGCATGGGAGGAAGTGACTGTGGCCTCGAGGACAGACGAGATTGCCCGGGAGGCAGAGAGAGCAAGGAGCCAAGAAAGGCATCCTGAAAACACAGTGAGGAAAGCAACATCGGTACTGAAGAAAAAAGAGAGGGATGTGGTTGAGAAATTCCCCATGAGACAGGCTTGACTCTCACAGCATCTCTTTGTAACGTCCATCGTGATCTTTACCTTTCATGATAACATCAGTTTTTATTTACCATGATTTTTCTTCCTTTTTATATTAAAATTGATAGGATAATTGATGCTGAGGAATTAGTGTTTTGAACTTATATCTGTTTTTTCATTGAGTGTTAACTCAATGAAGAGATGATACCTACTTGAATGAGATTTATCTTTTAATATATATTAAATCTGATTCCATATATTATTCTGATTTTGCATGTAATTTTTTTTTTTTTTTAGCTGAGGGAGATTCACCCTGAGCTAACATTTGTTGCCAATCTTCCTCTACTTAGTATGTGGGTCACCGCCACAGCATAGCTACTCAGTGTTGTAGGTCCACACCTGTGAACAGAACGTGGGCTGCCAAAGCAGAGCTTGCCAAACTTAACCACTAGGCCAGGGGCCAGAACTATGATTTTGCATCTAATATTAACATAAAATCCATCAATCTTTCTCTTCTTTGTCACATGTTAATTCAGACATATGTCATTTCTGTATCATGAATTAAGTATCTCTTGTTTGTTACCTAGCAAACCTGTGTAGCTTTGATTTTGGAATCTTAAAAATGAGCACACCCCCTGGGGGCATTATTTTCCCCGTAGAGAAGCTTGGCAGCAGGCTCATTGCCTTCCTTCCCACACGAGATCCAGAGTCGTGGAAATGTGTTCGCCTTGCACACAGCACAGAGCACATAGGAATTACTCCACAAACATGTGGTAAGTGAACAGTTGGTGGCATCATCAGGTCATTCACAGAACAGACTGAGAGAGAGCTTCCTTAGGTCAGGAAGGAGAAGCATTCCTTTATATTTTCAATCAATGTTTTAATTTGTAACATTGTAACATGAATAGTATACTATTTGTATCAAAATTGTGTTCTGAAAGTTTTCAAAAATCTGTAAATCTCAGAGTAGAGAAAAATCAAGCTCTGTGAACCTGTCACTTGCTTCAAAGATTGTCAACTCGTATACCATCTGGCTTCGTTTATCCTCACACCCACCCCGCTAGAGTTAACCAGCTGAGATGGCTGAGAGCACATCATTTCAGCTGTAAATATTTTCAGTTTCTCTTACAGATGAGGGATTTTTTGAACACAAACACACTAATGTTATCACACACAAAAATAAAAGTGTCATTCCTATAATCAACTATCTGGTCAGTATCCAAAGTCCCCCAGTTTTCTCAAGGTGATTTCCTGGTTTTGCATTTTATTGGAGTCAGGATCTTTAAAAAACCCTTTTTTTGCAATTGGTTGATGTGTTTCTGAAGCGCCTTTTACTCTCTTACTAGTTCATGCATCTTGATGCTTGGGTGGGATATGCCTGTGTGTGTTTACATGTCTACACCGAGGTGTGAATTCTTTCTTTCCTGGATGGCAGTGCCCTGGCAGGAAGGGCCTGGGCTGTGGGAACCAGGATTTCTACTCTGCATCTGGCTGAACTGAAAAGGCGTCCCTGGGTGACACTTGCAGCCTTCAGAAAGGAGAGGGAAGAAGTACCAAGGAATTCAAGACAATGGCCCTTGTCTTACAGGGTGTTTCCAGGGCATGCTGTTCAAAATGGCGGGTGGTAACCCTTTAGCTCCTAGTCGTAGGGTGGGTTCTTGGGGTGAGCTCAGAGTAGTGTCTGTTTACTACCCATGTGGGAAGCGTTTCAGTATTTTAATTGGTAAGATTGTGTCTGTTGTGTCTGTGTTGTCTAAGATGGGTTGCATTCCCCTGCTGGACCCACTCCTATACCTGCCGCTCTCGTGCCTCATCTTTCAAAACACCCAACAGGCAAGATTCACAGCCCTGTAACACACATCCACATAACCACAGCACAGACTGGGGAAAAGAACACAGTCATCCCAGGGGCTACGTGCTCTATGCGCTCAGGCCCAGCTGCCCCTTTGGGACAAGTCAGTAACAACACGACTGAGTGTGTAAACTAGTGATTGTCTGAGACCATGGACCTCAGAACACCAGGGTCCCAGATGTCACCCTAGGCAGCAATGGACAGTGTGGGTCATTCAGTGGCCAGGATTAAGGTCTGTTATCTTGGCAAACCAGAGCTCACCCCTGATCCATCAGGCCCAGCCAGGGAGGAATGGCCACGATGTACCTGACAGAGAGGCTGGGGGCCTTCTAGGGAATTTCTGCCCAAAAAGAATCATATAAGGAAGTGAGGGGATGCTGGAAATCCTAGTTCACGGGGAGTGGTGAGGTTTATGGAAGAAAGTCCTGTTGTAGGTTTAAAAGCTGCATCATGAATCTTTTCCTCTGGATATGAAACAAGTGGGAAAAGGACTTCCATGGCATGGGCCAGGATCCCAGGAGGATTCCAGTCTAGGCGAAGGGTGAACAGGGAGCCCTAGAGGCGTCCTGATGGGGATATCCTGTCGGCCCTTATTCCATCAGCACATGGTCTTCCTCTGACCTTGTCCTTTCCACATGCAAACTTTTATCTTTTTACATTTTTTCCTCATTTAGTGTTGATGCAAATCCAGAGACTGATTAGAAAACGGTAACTTCCAATATTTGATCAAAAGAAACCTCAATGGGAGAAGCAGAAAACATTCCTTCTTCCTGGAAAGCTGTAGAAAGACAGCCGCTGTCCTGGGGACGGACATGGTCCTGGCAAGTGGTATTTGAAAGACACCCACATTTCAGTGGTTGTTGCTCTGCCTGGGAAAGTCCCTCCAACCTCTACATCCAGGGAGATCTGAGGGGCTGTCTCTGCTCCTGGCCCAGGTGAACCACACTGAAATGCACCTGTCCTCTGAGGAAGGGGGACTTGAGAGTGTCATTCAGTAGCCAGGGAGGGGACTGGCCGTCCTCCCTTCTCCCACATACCATAAGCTCTGACCATACATGAGTTCTTAATTCAAGGCAGAATGTGAGATTCTGTGTCTCATTTACATGAGCATGAGAAGTGAAAGAACCACACCACAACACCCAGGCTGTGACAGAAACAAAACTTACTGCAACATTCAAATCTGATATTTACTCTTAAACATATACTAATGCTCTTCCTCAATGGATAAACAGTCCCTGGGGTGGAGATGTCAGGGATTTGGAGGGGGGTCGTGCCCTCCATCTGGGGCTTTAGTGGAAACCAGGGAAAGTCGTCAGATGTCCTCCTTTACTTGGGATGGGGGGGGGAAGAGCTGACCCGGTGCACCCCGAGGGTCCCAGTGGCCCTGCTGCTCAGGAGGAGCTGAACTTGTGGTCTCCAGAGGGTTATGGCTCATCGCCAAGGGCACGGTGGCTGAAGAGAAGAAACAGACTATTTTGGGGTGCCTCTCTGAGATTCACGGCACACCTCCCTGCCCCCCTTCACTCTTATCCAAACCCTGTGCCGAGTGCTCAGTCCATCAACAGCACCCTGTTTGTCCCTGATGCAGGAGGCATCATTTAGCATCACCCATTTCAGAGGAGGCAACCGAGTCCCAGAGAGGAGAGGGGAGCGGCCTGTCCCAGGCCTGGTCAGCACTGGAGCTGGGATCTAGGCCCATGCTTAGCCCGAAGCTGTACTGAGCCCCTGGATTCAGTCGCTGCTGCTCCTGACACTCACTCGGCCCTAAACTGGAGGATGTCCGGTTCCTCTTTCTCCTGAAGAGCCGCATTTTGCTCGCCTTCTGGTGTGCGGGCTCCAGCCGGCAGGAGACCCAGTAGCTACAGGACAGAGTGGACCTGTGAGCTACCAGGAGCCACACCTCAGGTGCCCCTCCCAGAGTCTGCCAGCAGCTGAGTCCTGGTGCCCCATGGGTCACCACGCTACGAGTTCTGAGGCTGATCAGCGATCCAGGCCACAGGCTCTGGAGCTGGTCATCAGAGAGAGTCTGCCCTGCCCTCACCCAACTCCTGTCCCCCTCACCTCTCATGGACACTGATGGGCTCCATGGCCTGGAACCAGGCCCCAAATCGCTCATCGGGCTCCAGGTCATATGAATTTGCAGCCTGCTGGAGCAGCTGGAGCCTATGGATGACTTTGAATTTCTGGGAGGAAGGACAGGATGCAGACAGGGCTTGGGTGGGGAAGGCTGCCAGGAACTTGTGCGGAGTGAGGATCTGGTCTGGGGTCTGTGCTCACTCGGGAACCCTCCTTCCTTCCCACTCCATTCAGGACATGCCTGTCCTCACAGTTGGCTTGAATTAGTTCCTCATCCAGGAAGGTGTCCTTGATGCCAGCCCCTCCCGCACCCGCCAACGTGATGGGATGCCCAGCTTTGTGGATCTGACTCTCCCAATAAATGTAAGACCCAAGGGATGAGGCCAGAGAAAGTCTTGCCAGGGGAGGTCTCTGATTTCCACATCCCCACCCTCCCCATAACTGCTCACGTCACACCATTTCTGGAAGTTGACCCAATTTCCCTGGAAGGGAGACAGCCAATGTCCATCAGAAACAGCCCCCTAAGCCCATAACCAACCCCCATCCCACCCCTTCTCAGGCTGCAGGAATGTCAGGGCCCAGCAGAGGGCAGACCTTCCACAAAGAGAACTTGACACTGGGCCAGGCTCTGGGCTCCAGGGCAGGAGGGACAGGGGAGCTGAGGCCAGAGACCTTATGTAGCACACCCTCTCTGATGACAGACGGGGAGACTGAGGCCTCAGGGAGGAAGGGACAGCTGGAACACAGAAGTGCTTCCTCACTTGCAGGGGCTGATGGCACTCCCCCAGGGGCAGGGCCCGAGGGGGAGGCTGAATCCATCTCAGACACAGCCTCCTGCAGCTCTGCAGGCAGGCAGCTATGAGCTTCACCAGCCCAGGTAGACTGGTGTGGGGCTTATGCGGAGCATCTATTCACGCATTGCTAAGATGGGCCTGACTCCCCAGCACCCAGGGGTGGCTATGGGGCTCTCATGAGAGGAGGTTTGCCAGATACTGAGAGCTCAGGTCCCAGTGCAGGGCTCTCGCCACCCAAACCTCAGGATCCTGCTCCCTGGCCCCACCTCCAGGCTCACTCACTTCCAGATCATCCTCCATCCCAATGTCCAGCAGCTTCAGGTGATTGAGGAACGTGCCCAGGAAGGGGACGACACCCTGTGAAATCAGGGTGGGAGTGGTGAGATGAGTCCCACCTCTCAGGTGCCCCCATGGACCCTCCCCCAAATCCCTTCACCCCAGCCTCCTGCCCACCACAGACTCCCACAGAGAACAGCCTAGGACCCTCAGCAGCCTCCCCCCAGTTGCCCCCTCCAGGACCACCCAACTTCCCCAGTCACCTCCCAGGGGCGGCTTTTGGCAAATCCCAGGGTATGTGGTCCCTGCCCCTCCCCTCCCTAACCCATCCTGGGCCCAGCCCTTCCAGGCCTCCTCCTGGTCACTTCAAGGGCAGGCATTTCAGGCTCTTGGGCTCCTGGAGCTGGGCTGGAGGAGGAGGGACCCCTCTCTTAGGGAGGCCTCCAGCCGTGAGGAGAGTGACCCCTCCTCTGACACCTGGACCCTCCCCCTCAGGCCACCTCACCTGCTGCTGCTGCCTCTCCTGGGCTCCCTGCGGATCCATCTCATGGGTGGCCCTCACAGATAACACCTCCTGCAGGGTCAAGGACAGGCTCAGGGAGGCCATGTTCCCTTCCCCGTGTCTCCCAGGGCCCTGATCTTGGACCCTGGCCATCTGGTGTCTATGGCTGCTCCCATTCCAGGGTGCCCTGATGTTAGATCACTCCCAGCTCCAACACTCCCTCCTCTGTGCCCTTAGGCCTGCCCAGGCCCCTAAGCCTCTCTCCTCATCAGGAAAGTGTGACAAGGACTCCCCATGCCTCCCAGGGTCCCCTGAGGACTCAGTGTCATCTGACTGTCACCAGTGCTGTCCCCTCCCCCATCGAGGAGGAGGAGCACAAAGCTGCTGCACATTCCTCTCCCCCTTGTACCTCATCACCCCTGTGAGGCCTGCACCACAGATCATCTCCCTCCATTTCCCAGATGAGGAGACCGAGGCCCACAGAGGGGCAGTGAATTGCTAAGGGGCCCACAGAGGAGACCGCTGCCCCTCGCAGCCAGAGGCCCTGGCCCCCGGCCTTCACTCCTCCTCCAGACACACCTCTGACCAATGTCCTGTCCTCTGGACTCTCGGGGTGTGTTGAGGCCCTCAGTCAACCTGAGCCATGGATGGAGAGGCACAAGGTTTCTCGGTGTCCCATGCAAGTGGCTTCTGTGTTTTCCAGCCCCCAGGGATTTTCTGACACCAGGCTGGATCTGAGGCCATGCCAAAGGCCTCAGCTCCCTAGAATCCCCTCAGGATGGTCCCTGCACAGAACTCCTCTTTCATTCACTCAGGAAGGGGACCCCATTGTGCCACATCTGAGTGACAGTGTAGGGGGTGACCACGGCACTGTGTAATGGTGACATTTGCATCCTTTTTCACTTGGAAACTTCTAATGTCCCTTCTCCTTTCTCAGCTCTCATGTTTGAAGTCTGTGGTCTGAGCCTTTGCACAATCCTTAGGCCCCTCCTGCCAGGGCCTCGATGGAGGCCATTAAGAATCTGTCAGGAAGGTCCATTAAGAATCTGTAGGTTCCCTGATAATTCTCATTGCCATCTGGGGCGTATCCTTGACGACAACGCCCTGGGGGAGACTCACTGGTTTGTCAGCAGTGACCACTATCGGGCTAGACTGCACAGTCCCAGAGAGCACACAGTTCTGTCCCAGATCCACCATTTGGCCCAAGGCTGTGCAGCCCCTATGTTCACAAGGCCTGTGTGACCTCACAGTGCCTATCCCTGGGACAGGCAGAGTGCCCTCCCCTGTGAGGTGCAGTGAAGACAGAAGGAGCAGCAGGGGCCTGGCTTCCTGAGGACAGACTGGGCTGCTTTAGGAAGAAAGGAACCCCCACCCATTCCATCCACCCGCCAGCCTGGAGGATGATGAGGGCCAGCTGATGGGTTCCCATGGAAGCCAGACACCTGCTCATTCTGCCAGCTCCTCACCTCTTGGAACAGTCCAGGCGACACCACTGTATCCCGTGACCAAGGCCTCCTGCCCCAAACAGTCCCCACCTGCCCCTGCAGCTCACACCCCCGCTTCCTGTCCAGCTGGACAAGACAGACCATTATTTCTCGGGGAACCTTAAGTGAAAAACTTACCAAAGCACATCCTGCCTGGTCCCTCCCCACCTCACCTCCCGTCCTTCCAGATTTCCAGCCTCCACTCACCTCCTTGAGAAGCTTCCTGCTCTCCCGGTGGCATGTTTGGAAGATCTTTTCAACTATTTTACAGTTCTTCCTGAGGAGGGAAAAAACGAAAGAAACACTGTGGAGTGGTTTTAGGGTAAATCCCTTTTATTTGAAAACCCAGAAGATCCAGAAAGCCTGGATGAGCATTTTCACTGTGTCCTCTGAGCCCTGAGGTGTCTGGGACTGGGGAGGGGCTCTCCTATTGTCACCTGGGGCCTCCATTCTCTTATTTTCTCAGCAGATGTGTTTTAAACAGTCTTAATTTCACGTGGACAGAGAGTTCTGTTGCTGCAAACACTTGAAAATCTTCAATTTGGTTCAAGCCATGATCTGTCACTTAGGGAAACTGATTCCTGAAGCAGAACCACTGGCCTAAGTTTTCAGAAAGACTTGAAGCCTGCCAACCAGGTCAGACCCTAACCCCAGGGTTTGCTGTCTCCCAGGAGGTCCCAACTGACTGAAGGGCAATGCCAGCCCTGTGGGGGGTGTCTGGTCCACCCAGGTGGTGCTCGCATGGAGAGAGGCCTACCCACCTGGACACCTGTCTCCACGTCTCTTTTAAACGTTGAATGGAGGGGCCCTCCAGAGCCCAGAAGATTGTATGGAGAGAGGAAAGGTTCCTCAGTCCGTGGCATTCCTGGGGAAGGGAAGAGAATGAGCTGTGAGGGGGAGCTGGAGCCCTGCTTCTTCTGGCTTCTGTTCCCTCATTGACGTCTCCTGTCCTGGATGAGACAGCGGCTCAGGGAACCCGGAAAAGGCACAGCTGGAACCAGATGAGGAATACTTCCAGGGAGGATGATTTTAGCTCAAGCCAAGAAAGGAGCCCAGGAAGGGGTGAGCTTCCTACCACTGGGACCAGGAGTCAGGTCATCGAGGCCTGGCAGGAGGGGCCTAAGGTTTGTGCAAAGGCTCAGACCACAGACTTCAAACATGAGAGCTGAGAAAGGAGAAGGGGCAGTTCCCCCAACTCCAGAGAGGGGCTCCCAGGGCTCCCACATCTTACCTTGGCCACCTGGATCCAGAGCTCCACCACCCTGGCCCTGTCCTGGGCCGTCATGCTCGGGTCCCCAATGCAGGTGGTGATGATACATTCGACCACTCTGTTAAAGTGGGTCATGGTGGCATGGATGGTCGGTGCCAGGTGCTGAATGCCCCTGTTGTCACCCTGGGACCAGATGGAGTCCAGGAATTCGTGGGGCCTCACTGTCTTGAACAGCTCCTGGGGAGGACAGGGAGTGTCACCCAGCCCTGCCACAGCCCAGCTCAGTGTCCACAGCCCCCAGTCCCAGGCTGGGTCAGTGGTGAGAGCTGGAGCTCAGGAAGCTGAGAATGTGGCCTGAGGCTTGTGGGAGTCCCTGGGTGTTGCCTGTGTTCCCTGAGGGCACCCAGCACAGGATGACCCAGGAACCGATACTGTGGCGCGGGATAGTGACATTTGCTCCCAGCCCAGTCTCACTTCCTCCAAACACCAGAACTCGGCTCCTGCATGACCATCTCTAGGGGCATCTTCCACCCATTCTGACCATCCTAGGGTCTGACTCCTCTTTCAGATGCACATTCCCCCAAGGCAGCAACAACCAGGGGCTTTGTTTGTCTGCCTTGTAGTCATGTACACATTAAGTGCCTAATTAGTGTTGAGGCTGTTGAGGCCTCCTGGGCAAATGAGTGAAGTACCCAAGGACAAGACAGCACTTCAGTGTGCTCCCCTCCCCCACCAAAGCGCAGACTCTGCCCAACTTCCTCTCTGCTCCACCTCATCCATCTGCACAGCCACTCTGCATGGCAGCTGCTCTCAGTGTCAATCTCTCCTGTCCACATGAGGACAGCAAAGGCTCGAGAGTTAAGAGGGCTGCTCAGGTCACATGAGGGTATGTGGGGAAGCAAGAGGTTGGACCGAGATCATGGGATTCTGGATCAGGAAATGGCAGGTCTGGGGCAGCTGATGGCACAGGGAAGGCCTGCCCCATCTGCCCTGAGAGCCCCGCTGCTCACCACATCCATCAGTGTCAACTGCTCTGCCACCAGCCGGGGAGGGAACTCCAAGAAGTCAGGCTTCTCCTCCCTCAGCAGCTTCTTGGTGGTCACGTCCCAGGGGCAGGCGGGCTCTGGGACTGGATCTGGCTCTGCTGTTATCTCTCCAGGTGGAGGAAGGATTCTCCCTGGAGCCAATGGTGGAGCTGGCTCCAGCTCAGGAGCTGGCACTGGGGCTGGAGCTGATGGTGTTGGTGGCTCTGGCCCTGGAGGGACTAATGGAGGTGACACTGGCTCCAGCTCTAGCACAGGTGGTGGAACTAGAGCTGGAGCTGGATCTAGCCGTGGAGCTGGCCCTTGCTCTGGCGCTGGAGCTGGAGGGAGCTCTGGAGATGGTACTGCAGGAGGAGAAAGAAACAGTGTCACTCAAGTAGCTGACTTCCCCTGTGCCTGTCAAAGCCAGGAAAGACCCCACTGCCTTGAAGTGAACCAAGCCTCTGAACATTCTGCAAATTGTCATCCGAGACTGCAGTCGCCTCACCTTCCAGCTCTGCCTCAATGGGCCGTGGATGCTCCAGCTGGACCTGGAGAAGGTAGGCGTGGCCCTGCAGCCCCGAGTAAGGCAAGCTGAGATGCAGAGAGGCTAGCTTCATGCTGAAGCAGAGATAGTGCAGGAACTCGCAGAAATCCTGCCCTGGGTTCGGGCAGGTTCCCACCAGAGAAGAGATGGCACTGGGGGAGGCAATTGGGCAACAGAGTCAGAGGCCTGACCTTTCCCTCCACTCTTCTCACCCAAGGCACCCTGGCTTGTGACTGGACCCTATGCCTGCCCCTCTCCATCCAGGTGAGAGCCACATGGCAGCCCTGACCCCTGTGAGGCTGTCCTGGCAGTGGCAGGCCTGCTTATCCAGCAGGTTGACACAGAGTCTGTTGTGACTCTCTTCCCACTGACACTCTTCTCCTGAAGGTCTGGGACACAGCCCACCCCAGCCCTCCATGCACTTGTGCAACTGGATTGAGCACTGAGACAGATGTGTGACCAGGTTGCTCACACACCTCCTGTTCTGGGCCTGGAGGCGGTGGTCAGAAGAGGTAGATGTGGAGAAGGGGAGGCAGATGAAAATGGGTCTGTGGTGGGAATGGGTTTCTAGGGGAGAACTCAGCCCAGCCACCCCTCTGGTTCCCAGGGGTCCTGGCACCCATCCATAGCTCTTTGACTCCTGTCCTCCTGGAGTGGAAGCCACCGGGCCTCTGCCTTCCCATGAGAATCAAAAGATGCGTGAGATGCGGCTTCTGACAGGCTCCCCTCAGCCACAGCCTCCATCTCTCCCCCGACAGCTTGTTCTTTAGAGACAGGAGGCCGTCCTTCTGCACCCAAAGACCACTCACTTTTTTAGGTGGTCCTGCGCTCTGCCCTCCTGGCTGGAATAAGGGGAGATGCCTTCAGAGGTAAAGGAGGCTATGAGGGCATCCCTTGGGATGGACGGTGGATGACAAGACCTGCGAATGATGTCGAATGTCAATGTCTGACTCTCAGACGGAAATTGAGGCCACACATTGTGTCTCCTTCATTCACTGGGTTTACTGTCTCCAAATGTCCTGCATGCAGTAGGTGCTTAATCTACATGGTTCAATGAATGTAATCCACCCAGAACCATCCCAGACACCTGAGTGGGCCTAGGGCCTCTCTGCTGCCCCAGAGATCCTTGACTGGCTACCCCAAGGAAAAGGACCAGGACCAGCTGGATGGAATCTCCAACTCCTTGACAGGGTGGTTTCCATGTGCTTTTCCAAACTCAGAAAGGCCGCATCTCAGACATGGGTGAGGCAGACTACTTTTCACGGGGAAGAGAGAAATAAACACCATGAACAACCACAGCACGTCCACAGCCCTCTCTGCAGAGCCAGGCACCAGGTAAGCACCCACCATGGCTGATCCCATTAGTTCCTGCAAGATCCCCATGAAATTTATCCTCTCCCACCCCACTTTTCAGAGGAGCAAACTGAGGCTCAGAGAGATTTGGTGACACTCCCAGGACATACAGCTGGCAGGGGGCACAGTCACCACTGTGTTGAGGAGGGAGTGGGCACTCACCTAGTAAACAGCTGGTCCAGGACCTGGTGGGATGTGTCTAAGGCCGAGTAGTTGACCATGAAGGTGGTGAAGCTAGAGATGTTCCTCCTCAGGAAAGCTGGTGCGATGGACTCTGTCAGCTTCTCCATCACTCCTGTCTGGAGGGCCCGCATCCTGCAGGCCTCATTGAAATTCACGGTGGACTCATCCTCACACTGAGGGAGAGGAGGAGGTACATACACTCAATGACATCATGGTGAACCAGCGGGAGGATTGAGGTGACTTTCTACCCTCCTGTGTAGCTGGTGGGAAGGAGTGGAGGTCCAGATTCCTTTGGGAGTGGGACTGTGGAGCACTCTAATGAGAAAATCCTGGGGGGTTCCAGGGGAGACTCAGATTTGAGTCTGCATTCTAGTAGTGCCTTGGTCATCTCAGAGTCCTGGGTATGAAGACCCCTCTGCACCCACACTCACCTCAAACCAGCCCTCTTCATTGATGGACTGGTGCACCTGTGTCCTCTCCAGGGAGATGGCAAACTGGAAACCATCTACCAGCTCCTCAACCATCACTTGGGTGCAGCTCTGCAGTGACAGTGCCCAGAAGTCAGGCCAGGAGGCATCAGGGACCTGCCTGGACTTTGCCACAGAGGGAAACCCCACCACAGTTCAGGCACAGAGGGGCATCTGCATAGTCTCCATCAGGGAAGGAATGTGATGACACCTCGACGGCCTGGGATTCACATGTGGGTAGAAGAGCTTGGTCCCCAGCACTCACCATCCTCTCCTGCAGCCAAGATCTTCAGTATGAACATGACACACCACCAGATCTCCACCATTTAGCTACCTGCTCCTGCTCAGGGTGGTTCCTCCTCATACTACCTTCTCTAACTCCACCTCCCACGTACACACACACACACACACACTGAGGATCAAGGGGTGTGGGGCTGTCCATTTGGGATCACAGTTGTGGCCTGATCTAGAGTGGCCTGCCCTGGGCTACGCTGTTACCTGATGGTTCCTCCTGCCAAAAGGCCACAGACATTCGAGGTGAGGGCTGAGCCAATGTCTAAAGCGACTTAACATGCTCTCATTCTTGGCTTTCCGGGAGCCAGAGCCTCGGAAAGTCACAGGACAACACGAGAACATCCTGCTGTGTCGAGTGTCTCCACTCAAATGAACTGGACAGGAGGCTGTGGTTACAGTGTGGGTGCCTGGTAACCAGAGTTCTAAGTTCTGTTGGGGGCTGTCACCAAGGAAGTGAGGTCACTTCTTCAAGGTTCTATTACTTGGCCCCTTCCTTCAATCAGACCCACCCAAAGCCCCCGCTAGGCTGTTGGCTGCTCTCCCTCCTTGCCCATGTCATCTCCATCACTGTACACAAATATCCATCACCACCCTCCCCACAGCTCCTTGGGAGTGGAACCAGTGGCCAGCTTTGAGGAGACAGAGCTGAAGTCACACCTCTTTTATCCTACCAGTTCTGTGTCCTGGAAAAGCCACTGTGCCTCTCAAGATCTCCCCAGTCTCCCAACCTGCACAATGGGGATGGTGCTAAAAACAGCTTTCTAGGAACATCGTCAGGTGTATATGAGATAATACCTACGACACCTGTGGATTGGTGTCACATGTATCTAATGCTGAACCTCCCATCTATGTCAGTTCCATCTGTGCAGCCTCCACAAACCCCCACTCCATACTTCTTGTCACACATCATTGGCCTGAATTTGGTCTGGTCACTCTTATCTGCAAGAGGGGTTAGGAATTTTATCTTTTAGTTTGTTGAATTGTCACCCAAAATAAAACTGATTCTCTGTTCTGAATATTAAGGGAGAAGGTGAACAGTGGAAACTACCCGTGCTCTCGCCCTACACTAACCTTCAAGTTGAAGGGGAGGAGATGAGCTTTTCAGATAAATCAATCATGTATTTACCTACCACAGGCTCTCTTTTCTTGTTGTTTATTCATCCACAGAGAACAAGTAGTCTTGCTTCCAAGCCAGAATGTATGAGACGTCCACTGCCCTCTGTTCCCAGCAGAGTAACCAGAACCAATTTGTTGGCTTTTATTTGCCTGGCAAACACTCATACATATATATAATGCATGTATCTATGTATATCATATACATGTATGTATACATGACAGAATACTCACATGCACATGTGTATATCTCTACAATTTCACCTTCAATAGCTAAATTTCCGGTTTGTATTGACTCTAAATAACTCTGCATTTTAACTTGTTAGGTCCGTTTCGGTTTGTTTTCCCCAAACTTTCTGGTTAGTCCTCTGGGCACTTCTCAATTGGATAACTGTTATGGTTTTCATTCATTGTTGTGCTTTCATTTTCTCTTTTTAATAAACATATTTGTTGAAATATGACATACAATCAGAATAGAGCACAAATCCAAGTGTAAAGATTGATAAGTTATCAAAAAGGGTACACATATGTTAACACCACCCAGGCCAACAAACAGAACATGACCAGTTCTATTTATAGTAGATTATATATGATATATAGAATAGATAATAACCGCAGTTACCCAGATTATTATTTCTCCTTTTTCAGGAAGTAGCACACTGAATGGCAATGCATAAAGCAAATTTGGTCATGATGTGGCCTCCTTCAAAAATATAGCTGGATTTGCAAGGTTAATTTTTTTTAGGAATACATGAGTTTAGTTCCAGAAAAAAAGAGGCTTGTAAATTTCCTTTCCTCTAATGACCTTGTAAGATTTTTGTAGCAAAGTTAAGCTATTCTTATAAAATGAATAAAAAAGTTTTTCCCATTTTTCCTGTTCTCTGGGAGAGCTAGAGTCAATGTGTATTATTTCTCTCCTGAATGTTTGCTGGAATTTGCCAGCAGAGGTGTTAGCCACAATGAAATGTGGGAATGTTTTAAACTATGGATTCAGTTTCTTCTTCAGATATGGGACTATTCAGATTTCTCATTTCTTCTTGAGACAGTTTTGGTAACTTTCATTTTCCTGGCAATTTGTGAATTTCATCTAAATGTTCAAATGTATTGACATGTTATTTATAATGACACGTGTGTTGTCAGGGAAGGTCTGGGGTGAATATCTTGGGGGCGGAAGTCAAGCTCAGCTCATGTGTCCCCGCAACTTCAGGCACCTGGATGCTGGAGGGAGAGCTTGTTCTCATTGCAGGACGAGAGGCTGAATGCTTTTCTTTTTTTCCTCTGCTCTCCATTCACACCAGCTCAGGAGACCTTGTTCCTGGCCAAGTTGGCGTGCAGGCAACGCCCCATGTAAATTCTTCCAGGCCTGGTGGATATTTGGAATTTTTTTTCTCACATGTTCTCTTGAAACCACATGGCCACATTTGTATAATATTCTCTCTTTATTTTCTATTTGAATCAGTTTTGGTAATCACATTTTCAATTTTTAAACTTTACAAGGCTGTGTCTCTTAGACTCCTAAGTGTTTTCAGTTTTAACTCCTTCAAACTTCTCCCGGATGTTTCTGCCTTATGGTGATTCCTTCTTCATCGGAGCTCTGAAGCTCATCCTAGCTGCCTGGTTGTTGATGGTGGCAGATACATGAGTTTCATGGGGCAGGAGTTTAGGCAGTTTGATTGCCAGCCTTCTGCTGCACCATTCTCAACCCACAGACACCGTGCTTCTCTGCTTGTCCCAGAGGCTTCAGTTGTAATTACTCTTCCTCCCCAGGGCTATCTCCAATCTCATGTTGATATTATTGCTGTTCTCTGAAGCATTTGATGATGTGTTCAAATGAACAAGCATTTTGGATCCTGAACCAAAGAACCATTTACAAAACGCACTCTGAATGTGATCTGCTTTTCCATTCATTAAACTTTTCTCATAAACTTAATCACTTTTCTCCATGTGTGTGGAATTCAGTAAGGACGTTCCAGAGCCCAGGTGATGTTACTTGATTTAGCTATAAATTCTAAGGCTTCAGGAGAGCTGTTGCCACAGATGGAATGAGTTGGCTGGGCATTCTTCCTTCATTAAGTGGTTGCATTGGATTTGAAGATAATTGTGGTTTGAGTCTTTTCCCTAAGGAGCCCCATCCCTCTCAGCAGGTTTCAGTACAAGAACTATCAGTATGTTCTGGCCTTGGTTTTTGCCGTTGAGGAAATCAACAGAAACTCCCATCTTTTACCCAACATATCTCTGGGAGTTGATCTCTATAATGTCCTGCACAGTGAACAGAAGGCACTGGAGAGTTCCCTCATTTGGGTCTCAGGGCTGGGCAAAGACAACCCAAATTACACCTGTAGGAGAGAGAGCAAGTCTCTAGCAGCCCTTACTGGAACAACATGTGCAATTTCTGCCCAGATTGGAACACTGCTGGAACTGTACAAATTTCCACAGGTAAGGCTGTGTGGGATGGGGAGACATGAAACCATGTCTACTTTGATGCCATTCTCAGGTGCCTGAAAAGGAAGAAAGGAGGAGACTGTGTTTATGCATCTCTCACAGGATGTAATCTCCAAGGACGAGTGTATAGAGTCTTAGTGAGGTATGCACATTTCCTTTATTTGGCAGCCCTAAGCACTATGATTTCATCCATGTCCATTGATAACAAGGTTCCAGGGACCATCTGCTCTTGGCCAGATTGGGTCCCAAGCCTGAGTCATCAAGTCACTTGCATGAACATCATTTGCAGTGATGCAAATGAACTGCATCAGAGGAGGCAATATCAGGTGTAAGGTGCAAGTGTCAGAAAGGGCCCATGTCACTCAGGGCTCAGACAAGAACGTTCCAGCATCACAGCCTTCAAAGTGCAAGATAGGGAGGGACAGCCTCACACACCCAGGGCCCAGGGCAGCCACAGGACATTCTGTGTGTGACCCACGCAGGGCTGTACACCAATCATGAGTGCAGAAACACCTCAAGCCCATGAGGCCCTGCCTGGGGAAGCAAAAGTCATGCTGAATTTATAAGATTCCAAATCAGTAACTCAAGATCAATGCAGAAATAAAGTTGCATTTTTGATTTTCTAAAAATTGACCTCCTTTCCTTTTCCTCAGTTCTTTTAACCATGCTCATTCTGGGATCAATATGTTGTGATGATCCACTTCTGCACCCTCAACATTGGTTTCCTCCATTATTAATGCTGTTGTGAGAAATTCCTCCCTTTCCTCACCCTAAAGCAGAGGATACTAGCTGGAAGGAACCCCTGTATTCGCCATCACCCCAAACATCTATGACTATGACAAAGGTCACACACACCTCTATGGCCCTGGAGCAAAGGGGATTTCAAGGCAGTGAAACCATAGTTCTATATGATTCTGTAATGGCGGATACATATTACTATGCATTTGTCAAAACCCATAGAATGTACAACACAAAGAGTGACCCTAATTCGAACTATGGACTTTCATTAATTATAACGTATCTGGACTGGTTCAGGAATTATAACAAATGTACCACAGTCAAGTTAATAATTTGTAGTTAATAATGTTACAGTAATAATGTTATATAAGTTATATAGATTACTAATGAGATGTTAATAATAGGAAAACTATGCTGGGAGGGATGAGGGGATATATAGGAACTCTCTATAATTTCCACTTAATTTTTCTGTAAACCTATAAATGTAAACCGTTATAAGAAATAAAATCTATTTTTTTAAACCATATTTTCCTGTCTGGTAGCTTCTAGCTACATGTCACCATTGAGAATTTGAAATGTGGCTAGTCTAAATTGAGATGTGCTGTAAATGTAAAATACACTATGGGTTTCAAGGATTTTATATAAAAATATGAATGTATAATACCTCAATAATAATTATATATTGACTACATGTTGAGATAATTCTTTGGAGATGTTGGGTTAAATAAAATATATTAAGATAAAAAAATGAAAGGCTTACATGGCTACTGACTTGGGAATTGCAAGATGCACCACCACACACACACACGAGACTCTGGCTGAGGCAGGGGGTTCTAGATTTTGCAACCACCTCATAAACTTATGGCCTCCCACACTCAAACCCTCCTCTCCTGACTTGGAGGAAGGCTATTGCTAGGGGTTGAATTGTGTCTCCCAAAAGATATGTTGATGTTCGAAACCCTGGAACCTATGAATGTGACCTTATTTGGAAATAGGGTCTTTGCAGATGTGATCAAGTTAAGATGAGGTCCTTAGTGTGGACTCTAAGCCAATATGACTGGTTGGAGAGGAAACAGCATTTGATGACAGAGGCAGAGATTGGACTGATTCAGCTGCAGCCAATGAACACTGATGATTAGCGGCCACCACCGCAAGCTGGGGGAGTCAAGGAAGGGCCTGCTGATACTTTGATACCAGATTTCTATGCTTCAGAACTGGAAGAGAATGAATTTCCTTTGTTTTAAGTCACCCACTTTGTGGTATTTTGTTACAGCAGCCCTGGAAAGTCATACAACTATAAATGGCAGAGCTCATGTAACACACGAAACATAAAACAGAGGCAGACAAAAGGGGCTTTATTCTCTTCCTTCCAGGTTGGAGTGATTTCTAGACAAATTGGTTGCTGTAGCAGAGGTCCCTGGTGTCACTGTGGTTTTTCTGGGGCCACAGGAGCTGGTGAAGCTGTTGGGCTGTTTGAGGAGACAGAGATAATAGTATGCAGAGCCCTAACTATTATGCTGGAAATTACGGAGATATTTGTGATTCAAGAGTCCTTAACTGGGGAAAAGGCCATCACAAGGTGATTGGAATCAGATCCGACTTGTCCTTCCCCACTGATGTCTGAGAACAATGGGACCTTGTCCAATTCATGATGAACCAAAGAAGACCTTCCATGTAACCTTATTTATAATATTGAAAATTTTCCAAACTCTTAAGTGTCTATTGATAGGATGCTGGTTAAAGCTATTATAATAAATTTCAATTAAGTAATCTAGTCATTAAAAATCAAATCGGAGTCTATTTTTGAGCAAAAACTAAGTTTAGCTATTATAGGATACCAACGTTGTGAAATGAAATTTTTATGTTTATCTACATAAGAGGAAAATTGGCTGGAAGACAAAGCACCAAAATATTAATAGGGAATATCTTTGAAAGATGAACTTACAGTTGACTCAGTTTTCATTTTTGTCTCTCTTTGCTGACCTGATTTTCTACTAAAATGATCATGCAATTTTGGTAATAAGGAAAATTGTGTATTGTTTTACATGACTAGACCATAATCACTGAAGTTTCTAATGAAACAGGTGGGAGAAATAAGGGATCAGGTGTGTCTCTGACTTTTGTCAGGAAACAGCTCCCAAATCTCTGGCTACAAGAGGAGTGCTGCTTTTCTGGGGTAAGGGCTTAAACAGCTTATTCCCTCTCCAAGGAGTAAATTATCTAACGTGTAGTTCAAGCCTGCAGATAAACTGCTGAACCTAAAAGACAGTTGTCTTCAGATCACTGCTATAATCTCCATCTTCTTTTAGTCTCCTAAGCTGCAGCATCGCTTTATCCATCCTATGTCATCCATGCACCCTTGTTGTTGATGTTAATGGTGGTGGTTGTGTGTGTGTGTATGTGTTTGTGTCGAGGTAAAGGTGAGGGGAGGGAAAAGGTCAAGGAAATAATAATGGCAAAGATTGCATCATAAAATTGAGACTTCACAAGTACTAGCCACCAGTCTTAATCTTACATGCACCTTAAAATCCTATGTCATTAAAATGTGACATTGGTGACAATCCCAACTAAATAAGAATACACCTCTAATTGCTGACTCTGTTTCTCTCTTGAGTTTCTGTCCAACTTTCGTGTTTTCCTTTTTTTTTATTTTGGCAATACTTTAGTTTCTAAAGAATGAAACTCCTAGGAAACAGTCCCTTAATAAACATCGAATCTGATTCCCAAGGGCCAATTATCCAGTCTTATAATGGTCTCTCCACCATCAAAAATGTGAAAGGCCATTGGCTAGAGTGTAAATCTTGGACGTATGCCAGTGGCACACTGTATTTCCCTAATTGAACTTCTGCACCTGGTTTGGCGGAAACTAAGAGACAGTACTGAACTCTGCAATGTGCAGGATGGCAAAAAAAGGCCAGCCCCAGGCCAACTCCAAGACCCAGAAGGCATTTGTGGATGCCAGCTATTAACCTAAATTATCTTTGTTCCCTCTCAGGACTCTACTGCTTTCTTGCTTTCATTGAGATTCAAAAGTGTTCAACCCAAGGTTTGTTGATGGTGAAGGAAGTGGTTAGTACCTCTTGCATTTCTACAGCACTGGGGTTTCAACACAGTCCCTGTGTGTGATTTTGTGTTATCCTACAACCATTTGGAGGTAAGAAAGACAAACATTGTCCTCAACCTGTTTCCGATGAAGAAAGTGTGGCATAGAGATGGTAAGTGAACTTCTTAAGTAATGAAG
This sequence comes from Diceros bicornis minor, assembly GCF_020826845.1. Lineage (NCBI taxonomy): Eukaryota > Metazoa > Chordata > Mammalia > Perissodactyla > Rhinocerotidae > Diceros > Diceros bicornis. Next base: position 196,340 of record NW_026691844.1, on the reverse strand, counting down.
AGAATATCACACAGAGAATGGAGGCCAATGCTATTTGATCTACAGTTAGACAAATGTATTTGAACCTCTGCTCCCATAGATCCCAACAGATGACCTTGGCGGAGTATGGAACCTCTCTAGGTTGCTTCTTCCTCAACTTGAAATGGGAATGATAATCTGTACAGGATACGACTATTTTGAGGAAATGCAATAAAATAAATAGAACATCTGCACAACATTTCATGGGATGCCTTATGTGTGATAAATGCTTAGTAATGATAGACGTTATTTTAATCAAAGCTACATTTAACTAGATTCTTAATTGCAAAATGAGATAAGGCAAAATGATTCACTCCCTTGTTAATAAATAACTTTATTAGAAAATAATACAAAATGACATTTTGTCAATTGTTTCCATTATGTAAAAATAATGACCCTTCAAATGTTTCTGATACTCATTCTTTATAACCATAAGAGAGTAATCTCATTGTTTCTTCACTTCCTGTGGCCATAGAGGGGCATCTACACTAGGGAAAATTTTTGCAATATTTTGCAGAATATATATGGCTCTTTTGTCTACTTGAATATACTTCTTTTTTTCCCTAAAAATAACACCTTAATCAAATGAGCATGTATAGGTTTTCATTGGAATGTAAATCTACGATATTTGCATTTGAGTATTACATTACTCGCTAAAATGGAAGCTGGTTTAGATTTAGAAAGGATATGGATTTATTGCTGTTAAGGAAGATAAGAGGGTGCAAAATATTTGTACATAATTTGAAAATTACATGGACTCTAAAGACCAGAATTATCCATCAGTAGTTTCTCCTGGGAAAACCTAAAACGAGACCCCATTACAACTGCTGTTGTGTGTCCACAATGATGTGCGTGCACATTGAAACAGTGTGCTGTAACAGCCCCTGTGAATATTTTTCCCTAGTATTCCAGACTCTATCCGTCCTGCAATCTACTAGCTGACAGACCATGGGCAAGTGACTTCTCTTCTTTGAATCTCACTTTCCTGGTCAGTAAAATGGCCTTAAGAGTTACTGTATGAGGGCTGGCCCTGTGGCTTAGCCATTGAGTGTGTGCGCTCCACTACTGGCAGCCCGGGTTCGGATCCCGGCGCGCTCCAACGCACCGCTTGTCCGGCCATGCTGAGGCCGTGCCCCACATACAGCAACTAGAAGGATGTGCTACTATGACATACAACTATCTACTGGGTCTTTGGGGGAAAAAAAGGAGGAAGGATTGGAAATAGATGTTAGCTAAGAGCTGGTCTTCCTCAGCAAAAAGAGGACGATTAGCATGGATATTAGCTCAGGGCTGATCTTCCTCAAAAAAAAAAAAAAAAGAGTTACTGTACGAAGAGGCCTGCTTCAATGATTAAGTAAGATAACTCCATTGAACTGCCTATTTCAGTACTCATCAGAATAAGTGCACAATAACTGTTCTTCCTATTTCCTCCAACTCAAACACTGATCATAATGCTGGAAATCAGATGACTTCTCTATTGCACACCAGCAATGAAGAACACTTCTTCAGAGGCCTGCAGAAGCAATGCTGGCTAACTGTTAGAGGGGATACTGATGGCATTATGGATGGAAGAAAAACTATGATTTCCTTAGTAAGGGGGGCTCCTGACAATTTTCTAGAGACGAAGGGACTTTTGCTCAGGTACAGACATAGTTCCTGACCCCTGTTACCTTTCTAGCATCCACTGTGTGACACTTGGTGTCCCATGTATTTCTGTGACTATATAGTAAAGCATAATGAGGTACCTAAGACAGTCACATCCATAGAGACAGAAAGTAGGATGGTGGGGGCCAGGGGCTGGGGGAGGGGGATGGGGAGTCAGTGTTTAATGGGGACAGAGTTTCAGTTTAAGAAGATGATGTGTTCTGGAGATGGATCATGGGGATGGTTGCACAACATCGTGAAGGTACTTAATGCCACTGAACTGGACACCTACGCCTAATTAAAACAGTCAGTTTTATGTTGTGTATGTTTTACCACCATTTTTCCAATGTCGGAAAAAATACAAAATAGAAAAAAATAAATTTTACAAAATCTACTAGGTAGAGTGAATGGCTTTTTCTTGAGGATGTCTGGTGAGATACACACAGAAGCAACAAAATGGGATACTGCTATAGGAAACTGACTTCATACCCCATCAACTGGTGAGATCGTAAAAGAAGCCTACATTTATTCCACGAGTAGGAGGGACAGGGAGAATTACCCCAGCGGGGAAGATCTGAGCACTCACACCGCAAGCATGAAGCTTGCAGCACCATTTCTCTACCTTTCTACTTACGCCTCTTTATAGAAGAGCATGAACCCCAAGAGGTCTCGGAAGTCAGGGGGCCAATACGGCTCCCATTTCAGCAAGATCTTATCAGAAGATGTCCGAATGTGAGAAAATGTAAGTAATTCATTTTCACCTAGGAAAGGTAAAAAAAAATCAGTATCAGTGTTAAATAATTTGTTTCAGCCCAAAGCAGGTGATCTGACATTTCCAAGAGCGTCCATGAGAAGGGAGATATCAATCTGCTGTTCCCTTGACAGGTCTTGTACCCATGTGCCTCTCCTGCTGTTGGAAGGCAAGAACTGGTCATGCAAACCGGCCCCTACTGCAGGTCAATTACTTGGCCAGACGCTCAAGTGAATAATAGCAGTTGGTGCCCACGTGAGAAGGATGACTGGCCAGCAGTTATTGGGAAAAGAGACTTTCAAGAGTAATCTTTGTCCTGACACAATTTTGCCTTGCATATGGACTTTCAAGCCTGACACGTCAGAAGACGTAACTCCAGTGGAAACGAACACATGCCAAGTGAGTTTGGAGGGCATGCAGATTATTATACCTTGGAGAGACAACACCTTGGAGAGAGCAATTCCCTCTGCCTGGAATGCAAGCTGGCCCCTAAGCTACCCCCCGACCTTGAATTGCCACAGCTTGAACCACATTCCACCATAAGAAACCAACTCCCCATGAGGGTATTATGGAAGCTCTGGCACCTCAATGCTCGGATATCCCTTCAAGAGAGAATCTGTCAGAGGAATGCAGTCAGCTGACAGTCCACAGCTATAGCAAGTGCAGGATGTGCCTTAGCATTTGAGGCAAAGCCATATACAAGGAGGTGTTATTCATTCATTCATTCATTCATTCATTCAATGCTTATGTGGCACCTTCCAGTATCAAGCACTGTATTTGGTGCAGTAAGCACAGAGACGATAAGTACAACACCTATCCTCAGTATTTCAGAAAACTTATCACACACTTAGTTGTTTAGCTCACAGGGGGGCAGTGACGACCCCCTGGGGGCCAGTGTGGTGGGGCTAGGGTGAGGGCAGCCATGTTATCTGGTCCACAGGCTGGAAGGACCAGGGCATTGCCACTTACAGGACGCTTGGTCCCCGTTGGTCTTCAGGGCGATGTCGTTCCTCTCCTGGCGCCCCTTGGTTCCCGAAACCTCCTCCATCTTGTGAATTTCAGACAAGCAGAGTTTGGGATTATAGTGGAAGAAGAGCTTCCCCTGAGTGATGGTGAGGTTGTGTTTGCTCCAGTCCCATAGCTGCCTTAGGTTCTGGTTGTCCAAGGCATAGAAAGAGTAGTTTCTAGGGAAACACACACACACACCTAGTCATTCAATGGTTTGTGTCTCCAACTCCAAGATGGCGGGGCTGGAGTTCCTCTTGTTCAACACTACATCCCCCATCCTAACCACGTGCTTGGCACATACTCAATAAGTGTTGAATGGAAGGTGGGAGGGACAGGGGAAGTTGAGGAAGTCTTCCTGGCCAGGAAGGTGTCTGAGCTCAGTCTTGTGAGGAAGGGAAGACCGTGATGGATTGAGATACGGGTTTCAGAGAGGGAAAAGACTGAAGACACAGAGGCACTGAGCTGAGCCCAGGGAAGAGCAAAGCAGCCTGCTCTGGCCACCAGTTGACAGGGAACAAGACTGGAGAGCTGCAATGGGCCAAATCCTCTAGTATACTGCATGCCAGACCAACACCAAGAACATGGGACTTTCCTTGAAAGGCAGAGGGGAGCCACTGAAGGTTTTATAACAGCTCAGTAACTTGATTAGATCTGTGCCTTAGAACTATTAGTGGACCACTGGCACATGACAGATGGGAGAAGAAGCATCTAGATCTGTGTTGTCCAATAGAGAAACCACTAGCCACCTCTGGCTATTGAGCACCTGAAATGTGGCCGTTCTGGACTGTATTGGAAGCAAACAGTACAGATTTCGAAGACTTAGCACACAAAAAAAGGATGCAAAAGATCTTCTTTATAGTTTTTTATATTGATACCATGCTGAAATAACATTTTAGATGTAATGGGTTAAGTAAAATGCATTATTAAAATTCGTTTCACCTATTTCTCTTAAAGTTTTTTAAAATGTGGCTACTAGAACATTTAAAGTCACATATGTGATTTGTATTATATTTCTGTTGGACGGTGCTGGTCTAGTTCCAGGACAGTTAGCTAGGAGATCACTGCAACAATTTGAACGAAAGGTCTGAGCTTAAGCAAAGGGCAGTTTCACGGCAGAAAAATCAACATGAGCTGGTGAGGGATTCAAGAAGGTAGTCTAGACAATTCTGTGTATTGGCTTCTCAAAAGCCATTCACAGCCTCCCTTTTCCCTTGCCTTCCTCTACTGTATAGACTGGAAAAGGTAAATAATCACACTCCCAGCCTCCCGTGCAGAGGAGGCAGCCACGTGATCCAGTTCTGACCAAGGAGATATAAGCAGAAATCAACATTGATGGTGAGAGTGTGGGAGGTTCCAGGCAAGTTTTTTTAAAGAGACAGTCTCAACTGGCATGTACCTTTGTCCCTTTTTCCTGTCAGTTGTACAGACGTGAGTTTCGGTATGAAGCAGCCGTCTTGTGGCCACGAGGAGCACAAAGATGGAAAGAACTTTGATCTTTGATGGCACTACTGGATGGCCTTCTTCAGACTTCCTTCCTATGACTCCATCTCTATCTGTGTGAAATACACAGTCCAGCCAAGGAAAGTGGTACCTGGATATCTGTTGTTTTACTAACTGAAATAGGGTTGGCAGGATCTCAAGGGGAGGAGATCCAAGAAATGAGGATGGAAAACTGAGGCAGGGAGGTGAGTTCCATTTTGTACATGTTGCATTTGAGGTTCCCAGGGGTCACCCGGCTGGAGACAGGCTCAAGGGTAAGGAGAGAAGCCAGGGCTGGAGGTCTTAGCACAGGTAGGAGGAGATCACTAGAGGGAAGGCAGAGGCTGGTAGCCCAGGATGCCAACTCTCAAAGGCACATGGAGGAAGCAGGAAAGAAATCCAGGGCAGCTGGGAGATATGTTGAAGAGCTAGAATCCTATGGACCAGAGGACATGAGAATCTCAGATACAGTCAATTTCTAGAGGACCAAGAAGTGAGAAGGTGCCAGATGCAGCAATTACGGAGTCCTGGTCAGGCCTGCACTCCAACTCACAATGATGAACAGATAGCCAGACGCCCTATTCCATTCCAACCAGAGCCTTTGGAGGGCACAAAGTTTGGTCTGTATCCCCTGAGATTTCCAAGAGTAACTATAAAACGGGTACCATTTACCTTGGCTGGACTTTGGACACATTCTAACATGAGTTCCTTCCTCCTGTCAAGGTTTCTCCAGGCATTTTCTCCAAACGGATTTTTTTGGCTTGAAAAATCCCTACGTTTTCCTTCCCTCCCCCAAGTTTAACTGACATATAATTGGCATATAACATTGTATGAGTTTAAGGGGTATAACATCATGATTTGATATATGTATATATTGCAAAACAATTACCACACTGAGTTTAGTTAACGTCCATCACCTCACATGGTTAAATTTTTTTTTTCTTGTGATGAGAACTTTTAAGATCTACTCTCTTAGCAACTTTCAAATATATAATATTCTTAACTATAGCCACCATGCTGTATTTACATCCTCAGAACTTATTTATCTTATAACTGGAAGTTTGTACCTTTTGACCCCCTTCACCCATTTCCCCCACCCCGTATTCCCCACCTCTGGAAACCACCAATCTGTTCTCTGTGTCTATAAGTTTGGGGTTTTTTAGATTCCACATATAAGTGAGATCATACAATATTAGTCTTTCACTGTCTGACTTGTTTTACTTAGCATAATGCCCTCAAGGTCCATCCATGTTGTCCCAAATAGTAGGACCTTCTCCTTTTTTATGGCTGTATAATATTCCATTGTGTATATATACCATACTTTCTTTATCCATTAATCATCAATGGACACTCAGGTTGTTTCCATGTCTTGGCAAAAACCCCTGAGTTTTTCTAACGCACAGACTTCCTAGTGAGCATTCAGGCCACAGACACAGAATCAGGCCCACCTACCCAATTTCCAAGGTCTCTCCCCGAATCAGACGTAACTTCTGGAAGAAGGAAAGTGACACAAGAGCATAGGACCGGCGGATTTTCAGATATCCTGAAATTTCTTCAATGAGTCCAAGGTTGGCCTCTAGCTCAGCTGCCAGGTTGTCTAAGGAAAGGAGAGAATATCCAGTGAGTTCCTACAGAAATATTTTAATCTTCCCATAATGTCCCATGAGGAGGAGTTAACCTACAGGTTGAAAACGACTTTGACATACCCTGCTCAAAATGCATCATAGAGAGGACACAATCCAGTGTCCCTACCACAGGGTCTGCAAGTCCCTAAATAAGTGACCACTGCTTTTTTCTCATCTTTTCCTTGCTCGCCCTACTTCAGACACATGGGCCTCCTCATAGTCCCTTAAACAGACCAGACATACTAACTGCCTCAGGACATTTGCACTGGCTGCCTCCTTTGCCCAGAATATTATTCTTCCATCTATCTGCTTGGTTTGCTCCATGACCAATTCAGAGCATCTTTTCTCAAATAGGAAACTCTTCTAAAATAGCAACTCCCTTTATTCTCTATTTCATAGGTTGGCACACTACAGCCCATTGGCCAAATCCAGCCGGCTTTGTAAATAAAGTTTTATCGGCACAGAGCCACACCCATTAGTTCACACTTTCTCTAGGGCTGCTTTCACTCTACACTGGCAGAGCTGAGTAGTTCTGGCAAAGACCCTCTGTCTGCCCAGCTGAGGAGATTTATTACACGGCCCTTTATAGGAAAAGTTTGCCGACCCTTGCTCCCTGCGTTACTCTGCTTTGCTTCCCTTCACAGCGTGGATCACCACCTAAGTTTACATGATACGTTGATTTGTTTATTTGTAAGATCCATCATGCGTGGACTTTGCCTTGTTCCCTGTGAGTATTCAAATAAATGTTTGCTGAATAAATAAACAAAGGCTGCTTTTCGCCTGGAATGGTGTTTCTGGAAACACGGTCCCAGACCTGCAATGCGGCATGTTGCCTGCTTGTTAAAAATGTAAATTCCTGACTCCCAACTTGGAAAGTCAGAATCTCGCTGGAGCGGGGCCAGGACCGAGCTGTGAATTTGGGGTTTGGCAGCAAACTTGAGTGACTCCACTGATGGGCATTGCGGCTGTTTTCCTTCTGTGCTCACAGGGAAGGTGGATCCCAGCAGACCGCCCCCTCCCCCCCCCAGCACTCACTGCCCCCTCGAATGTTGATGATCAGGCTCCCATTGATGACCGTGCAGCCTCGGAGCTCCTGGGCGGATGTCACCGAGTCAATGGTCTTCTCACCTTCCAGGAGGTGGCAGACCTTGGGACAGGGGCCCAGGCATGGAGTACACATCAAGCTGAGGCAAGAGCGGAGACAGAGGGGTCAGGACACACAGGACACCACACACATGGCAGACAGCACGCTGGACAGGGTCCCTCATGATGAGACTTCCCCCGAGACCGTCAGGCAGGGTGCTTCAACCGCAGCCCTGTTGACACTTGGGGCTGGAGAATTCTCCGTTGTGGGTGGCTCCACCCACCCCTGGGGGGAAGAGAGTAAATCGCCCCCACAAAAGAACCACTGCCCAAAGAGATAGGCTTGTGCCGTTATTCTGTGATGGGGGGATCCTACAGCATTACCGTGAAATCAGGGGGCTCATGCTCTCACTCCAAAATGACAGGGCTCCTGCCATACCCCAGAGCGATAAGATTCACACTGAACCCCATGGAGACAGGATCACATCTATCCCGTGGAGACAGGACCCACGTCATTATACCAAAGTGATGGGACTCATGGCGTTGCCATGGTGATGGGAATCACACCAAGAGGATGAGCCTGATGTGGGACTCACTTTGCCCTGATGCCAAAGTGGCAGAACTGATGCTGTCACCCCCACGTGGCTACTCCAAGGAGATTTAGGATGTTTGCTGTTCTGTGTGGGGTTTGATGTCACCACAGCTATGACACGACCTCACGTTGGATAAAGGGTGACTAAGCGCAGACTTTGGCTTTGCCTGGCTGCAGCCTGATGTCCTCAAATTTACAGGCCCCAGGAGTCCTTTGGGAATCAGCCCTCCCCAACACGGGGTCTCTGAGGTCAGTTCTTGGCTGGCACAGCCCTCCAGGTCCAGGCAGGACACAGGAGCCAGGCCAGTCTGGGCACCATCTTCCATCCCCCTGGGGGTTCAGAGGTGGCCACATATCCAAGTTCATCCAGTGAGGGTTTTGCCAGAACTTTCTGGGAGGAGAAATTGTCTTCCTTCCAGAGTATCTAAGAGGGTATTGCTATATTGCTAGCATGGGGCAAGGGAGCAGGTAAAAGAACAAAACCAATGGAAAGAGAAAGAAAGACAAGGATGGAAAGAAACTGATGGTGTACATCACTTGAGCTCCTGGATACAGCTGTACCTAAAGCAATTCCCTGAACTTCTTGGTGACAGGCACCAATAAACTCCAATCTTGCTACGCCAGTTTGAATTGGGTTTCTGTTGCACAAAACCTCAAGATTCCCAACTATTACATTCTCCAAGTCTCCGCTTCCTCATCTGTGAAATGGAAATAATAACAGTACCTACTCCCACAGTCAGCATGAAGACCAAATGATATAGACCACCTAAAGCACTTAGCATACAGAAAAGAAAAATTGTTAGTCATCACTATGATGATCACGTTTCATTAGTGGTATCCTCGTGGCTACTGTCATTTCCGCACCTCTGTGTATGCACTTCTTCAGAATGATCTTGTTGATGGTGGTATAATAAAGAACATATCTGGTCTGTGTCCCCATTCCTGGTGAGCTTCAAAAGCCCTTGGAATTTCCTGAGTGATAGGAGCATCTTTGTTATGCTAATGAGGTGATCGGTGGTGGTCCGACATAGCTTCAGGATGGGGGTTTAGTCACCAGAAAGAACACATGTGTGATGAGAGGGCTGGGTCTTTCAGCCGCCTGACCTCCAGAGAGGGGAGGGAGGCTGGAGATGGAGTTAGATCACGTGGCTAATGATTCAATAGATCTTGCCTGCGTAACGAATCCCCAATAAAAATTCTGGACACCAACTCACTGGAGTTTCCTGGCTGGCAAACACGTGGATGTGCTGGGAGGGTGACATCCCTGAGTCCGGGAGGACATGGAAGCTCTGTGTCTGGGACTCTCTCAGACCTCGCCCTATGTGTATCCTTCATAATAAAGCTGTAAATGTAAGCGTACGTAGTGTAAGCGCCTGACATTAAGATTTTGACTGCTGAGGCGTCCATTTCAAAAGACATCCATCTTTTTTTTTTTTTTTTGGTGAGGAAGATCAGCCCTGAGCTAACATCTGTGCCCATCTTCCTCTATTTTGTATGTGGGTCGCTGCCACAGCATGGCTGATGAGTGGTGTGTAGGTCCACGCCCGGGATCCAAACCTGTGAACCCCAGGCTGCTGAAGCTGAGCTCGGGAACTTAAGCACTATGCACTGGACCAGCCCAAGACATCCATCCTGAATAAATATCTTGCCTGTGAGACACAGCTATCAGCAAAACAACCAGATGAGGAATGAGGTAGCCCCCACCCATGAAGGCCCCCCTTTCTGAAAGCCCTGGGTGACCTGGATAACTGACTACTTGAGTGACCCCACTGTTCCCTTCCTGCACCCTAATTTCCACTCTTATACTTAAACCCTAGATACTCCACCCCCGGACCCTAATAAAGACACAGCCCCAGGTCCACGCTCCATCCCTCTCTCTCTACCTATCACCTCACTGTGTGGCCCTGGGTGTCCCTTCCAGGATCTCTGAGTAATAAATCTTGTTCCTTTAAGTTCCCTGATGGTTTCTTGCTGAAGTGTGTCCTGTGATTGTAATAAGAAACATGAGAGCTGACCCAGCCACAAACAGGGGCCCCGGCAGGAGAAATGTCCATGGAGCGCAACATAAGGGATGTGTGCCCGGGCCAGTGGTGTGGACATTCCTAACAGAGGACGCTACCATCAGTAGGCTCAGACAACAAAACAGTATAGCTTTTTTTCAGTTCTGTGAGTCATTCTAGTAAATTATTGAACCCAAAGGGTTTGTGGGAACCCCAGAATGTACAGCGAGTCGGTCAGAAGTGTGGGTGGCCTGGGGCCCCCCAAAGTGTGGCTGGCATCTGAAGTGAGGGCAGTCTTGTAGATGATGGAGTCTGAGGCTAACCCCGGGGGGGACCAGTGTCAAATCGTGCTGTTGGACACCCAGCTGGTTCAGAACAGCTGGGGCGGAGACAGAATGGGGACCAAATGGCTGGGTTCTTTTGTTGGATCTACACGTATCCACCGAGCACTTATGATGCGGCAGGTGAGAATGTAAGCCAGGAGTCGGCAATCTACAGCCTAAGGTCCAAACAAATCCAGCCGACCATCTGTTTTTGTAAATAATGTTTTATCAGCACACAACCACGCCCTTTGGCTCGGGTATCATCTATGTCTGCGCTCACACTATAAGGGCAGAGTTGAGTAGCTGAAACAGAGACCATATGGCCCTCGGAGCCGAAAATATTTACTATCTGGCCCCTTGCCAATGCCTGTTCTAAGCTGCAGGCACACACAGGAGTGAACAAAACAGACAATCTACTTTCCCCATGGGAGGTTACAAATGGCCACCAATGCTTTTCACCAAGAAGTGGAAATGGGCTCCACATCCATTGAATCTGGGCTAGGATGTAACTTGCTTTGGCCAGTGGCACATCAGCAGATGTGATGCACAGAGGCTTGCAAAGGACTTGCACATTGGGGCATACCCTTCCTGGCTACTGGGATGGGCAATCACATGGAGAGAGGCCCCAGCTGCCCATCTAAGATGTGAGAGGCTATCCTATACCATCCAGCCATAGCTGACCCAGCCCAGGCCAGACAAGCCACCAGTCAATGCACAAAATCATTTAGAAATCGTAAATGAGTGCTATGTTAAGCCGCTAAGAGCTGGGGTGGTTTCTTACGCAGCAAGAGCTAACTGATACTTGTGAAGTATATGGTCATGGTCTAGTTGGGGTAAATTAATAAACTGACGATTAAAATATGAGCTAGTGGTAAATGCCATGAAAAGAATTAAAACTGAATAATGTGCCAAGGCAAAGCTGGACTGGTGGTCAGACAGGGAAAGATTCTCAGAGGAAGTGACTTGTAAGCTGTGACCTGGATGACAAGAAGAAGATCAAGGGGCAGAGCATTCTAGGGGAGGGCATAGGGATGCCCCACACACTTAACATTCACCCCAAATATCTAGTCCTCCTCATCTCAGTAAAGAGCACCCCACTGCTCCCGCCAGGTACCTCAGAGTGACCATACCGGGTGAGGTCTTTGAATGAAGCCATGTGCATTTCCAGACCTCTGCTCTGAAAACATCAAGAATGATGTCCCAGACAAGCCACAAGAATGGAAGAAAGTATATCTGGTCCTATTAGAAAATGTGACGTACTAGAGTTTTCCATAAAATAAAATAAAAGCTTCAGAAGGAAAACTATTAATTTTTCTTTTAAACCTCCAAAGTAAAAGACTGCCATGACAAGTTGGAATTAGCATCCGTCACGTTGCCCTCTTCCACTCAGTAAAGGTCCCAGGCATCCAAGGACCTGCTGTCAATTTCCTGGCGTTTCAGTTCTAGGGGCCACTGCACCATCAGTGAGAACATCAAAGGAGCTTTGCTGTATTTCTCAGGTCTCAATTATGGTGAGGAAAAACTACCTTTTATTTAAAGCCAATGTCTTATAAACAAACATCTCACCGGAAGATGATAACATCCGTGTTTCATTTCAAACATGAAAAAAAAATAGAAATGAATCAAAAGGAATATAGGGTCATTTTCCCAACCTTACTGATAAACTGGCCAAAAAAAAAGAAAAAAATCTCTGTCTGGCGTGCAAAGGTGATTTATAGAGGTCTGTTTTTGGTCAACAAAGCCACTTGATGGGTTTTATCAAAAACGAGGAAAACAAAACATATTGTACTTGCAGGTTTCACAAACACTTGAAGAGAGGCTCATAAGAACCAAAATAAAGACTGTTTTCCTTCCCAACCTCCCCAGCTGGGGAAATAAAATTTCCCACCAGAACACTCTCGCTTGGCTAATTCTCAAGCCTGAAGAGGAAGATGTTTTACGTAAGCGGATCAGCCCAAGGCCCCTCGACCTGCGTCTGTTTCTGATTTGTTTTTGTGTTGTTTGTGGGGTTTTTTTTTCCCAAGCCCTCAATACAAAAAAAAAGGAAACAGATTTTTTAAACTTGGTTACAGCCCCGAGACACCGAAATAGCTCATGTGAGGAGCTAACAACGGGAACAAAAATTCTGTGATGTGCGTAGGAAATCTGACTCACCGCCAAAGAGAGAAAACCCTGCTATTTCTCACCCAAATAGTAGGAAATGATTTGATGGCACTGTCCTTCAGAAAGCAACAAATCCCTGAGAATAATCTGGAATCGAGGCTCTTCCTCCTTGCATTCTGGGCTAATCGCAGCACATGGTCTGGCTCCAGATCGGAGAAAAAGTTAAAAACCTGAGCTCTGTTTGGTTCTAACAGTCAGGCAGCTACAACAGTGGGGACGGTCCAGTCCATGTGAAGGGTTCCAGGATAAACCAAGGACTTCTGTCTTTCTGTCTTCTATTCCCAAAGCGAACCACAGAGAGCCTTGAACATGGTGCGCAAGATGCCAAAAATATTTACTCTCTGATCCCATACAGAGAAAGTTTGTTAACTCCTGCTCCAAAGCCCGGACCAAAACAGGAGGCAGAAATGGCATCCGACAGACCCAGGCTTATCACTGTTCATCAGCAGCTCCCTCACTCATAGCCAATTAACTCTGGTTTTTCACACAGTTTTAACAGGTGGCACCACCATCACCGACCCCATGTTTCTTCCCCTCTTTGCTGCCCGCCACCCTCCTAAACCCACACCCAGGACTCACTTGCTGGAATTCATCGTATACCCAGAGGGACACTCGGGGATGCACTTGTTGTTGTGAATGACGTACTGGTGGCAGCCCTGCCTCCGTGAATTCTTGCAAGTGTTGTGCAGGTCCTGGCAGAAGCTGAAGTTCACGCAGCGCCAGTCTTGGAAGTGATAGTACGGGGGCGGGCAGGTCTCCACGCACCTGCCGTCCAAGTAGAAGTTTCAGCAGGCCACGCACTTGGTGGGGTCGTCGGGCTCAGAGCAGTTGCCCAAGCACTCGCTGTGGCAGCAGAGGCCATCAGCGGTGCAGCCATGCGACTTACAGGTGGTCGGGCAAACTGCAGAGAGAAAGAAAACAGCTGGTCAACGGCTTTGCCCAATTCCTGTCTGCACAGTTGGCAATTCTGGATCAGAGAGTGAGAGCCAAACAAAATAACAACAATAATCGCCTCATTTCTGCAGCACTTGCTACGTGCCAGGCACAACTATTAACTCATTTCATCAGGCAAACCAGCGGGGGGCTGTAAATATTGAACAGCCGTCACAGGGAGAGGGGCGGGGAGCCTCTGACTTGTAGCATTTGTCAATTGCCATGGTGTAAATACTCCCACCATGGTCCATTTCACGCTAACATGGAGCCTGTAAGAGATACATTGTAACACAGCATTAATAGTACTTCCACCATATAGATACAATAGCAGCAAATACCCTCGGAGGCGTAAATAATAGAAAAATGTAGTGAGATAATTAGGAAGCCGTGACTGTTGTATATTTATTACCTTGTTTTTGTTGTTGGTGGTGATTTTTTTATTTTTTATTTTTTTGGTGAGGAAGATTGGCCCTGAGTTAACATCTGTGCCAATCTTCCTCTATTTTATGTGTGGGTCGCCACCACAGCATGGCCGATGAGTGGTGTAGGTCCGTGCCTGGGATCTGAACCCGTGAACCCTGGGCCACTGAAGTGGATCGCATTGAATTTAACCACTACGCCACCAGGCCGGCCCCTATTACCTTGTTTTTAACATAATTTAACTGTAAGTTTATACCATTTAATTTTTAATAGCAGCTTAACAACCAGCTCGCAAATTTCCTAAAAGTTTCACCATCGGCTGGAGCAAGCTGACTCCAGCCCGCAGCTGCAGTGCTGGTATAAACAGATACGTTATTATCTCTTCTGTCTCCATTCTACAAATGGGGAAACCGAGACTCAAGAAGGTTAAACAAATTGCTCAAAGGGTATTTATTGCTTCAACAGACATCTGCTTGCACTGATCTCGATACTGCAGCCACCGCAGCCTCAGACTCTGCCTTCGGGAGCACATGGTCTAATGGAGGACGCATATTAGTTAAACACACAAATAAGTAATTGCATATGCAACAAGCATTGTGCCAGAAGTAAGAAGCGACATTTCTGCTGAAGCCTGAAGGAAACAATGAAGGGGAAGGAAAGAGAAGGTTCTGCAGACGGAGGTGCAGAGGCTGTGCATAGATTTTGTGGCTGGAGAGAGTCTCTTGTTTGATGCAATTGAACTTGTCCATTGAAGGCTGGACTCCATCCTGGCTTCCTCCAGTAGCTTCTCACACATCCGCTTTCTCCCGGTGTCTCACTACTCATCGCTTCCTAATTACCCCTTGATTTTGGAGCCTCGGCATCTGGTCTGAGCCTCGATGACCAGCCCTCCCTTCCCAGGCTCTCTGCAAATACGTCCACGGACAGATTGCTTCCGAGAGACTGAACAGACCTCAGCCACGGCAGAGCCTTTTCTCGGAGGTGCTTTCCTTGCTTACTCTCTGCATGGTTTGAAACACAGTTTGGAAGCTGGGGAGTGTTATTCACCCCAAAACCTCAGGCTCTTTGATTGCTGCAGCGAACATTCCGGCCCCTAATGGACCCCACCAACTCGACCTAGGGAACAGAAGTGGCCTCTGAAGCTGCATTCACATATGAGCAGCACCGTCTGAGGGAACTTTCTACGATGACGGAAATGTTCTCGATCTGTGCTGTCCAACACGGTAGCCACTTCTCCCCTGTGGCTGTTGAGTGTGGTTAGCGCAATTGAGGAACCAATTTGTTTTTAACTGTGGCAAAATAGCATAAAATTTACCATCACAACCACTTTTAAGTGGTTAATGCTCAGCGGCATTAAGCACATTCACAGTGTTGTGCAACCATCACCACCATCCATCTCCAGAACTTTCTCATCTTCCCAAACTGAAACTCTGTCCCCATTCCAACACTGACTCCCCATCCCCTTCCACAGCCCCTGGCTCCACTATCTACTTTCTGTCTCTATGAATTTGACTCCTCTAGGTTCCTTAGATGAGTGGAATCATACAGTATTTGTCTTTTTGTGTCTGGCTTACTTCACGGAGCATAATGTCCTCAAGCTTCATCCATGGTGTAGCAGGTGTCAGAATTTCCTTCCTTTTTAAGGCTGAATAATATTGCATTGTATGGATGGACCACATTCTGTTTATCCATTCATCTGTCAATGGACACTTGGGTTATTTCAACCTCTTGGTTATTGTGAGCAATGTTATGAACATGGGTGTGCAAGTATCTTTGCAAGACCCTGCTTTCAATTATTCTATGTATATACCCAGAAGTGGACTTGTTGAATCATACGATAATTCTACTTTTAATTTTTGAAGACCCACCATACTGTTTTCCACAGTGGCTACACCATTTTACATTCCTACCAAGAGTGCACACAGGTGGGGAACCAAACTTTTAATTGTATTTCAATTTTAATTTTAATAGCCACAGGTGACTACTGGTTCTTCAGTGGGACAGCAGAAGCTTAGAGAATAAAAATAAACTCTTTGCCAGGGCCCACAGGTCCCATGTGGTCTAGTGCCTACTGGCCTCTCCGAGTCCTCTCAGCCACAGGCAGCAGCCACTCTGGCCTCCTTTCTGTCCCTCATACACTCAGGCTCAGTCCTACCTCAGGACCTTTGCATCTGCTGTGCTGACTGGCTGAAGCGCCCTACCCCTTATCCTCTCGTGACTGGCTCCTTCTTGTCCTTCAGGTCTCAACTCCTTAGAAAGCCCCACTATGACCTCCCCACTGGAAGTCACTCCCTCCTTCACAAACCATTTTCTAACACATTAGCTTATTACATTTTCCTTATGGCGCTTATCACTCTTGAAAACGATCTAGGTGGTTGCGGACTGTCTAAGTAGAGGGGAGCTTAGTGGGCAGGGCCATGTCTGCTCCATTCACTGCACTGGCTCCGATGACACCGACTCCTAAGACAGACCCTTGCATCCAGCAGGAGCTCAGGAGACACATGTCCGATTAGACAAAGGAGAGGCAAAAGGTAGGACTTTGGAGCAGTTCCAAGGCCCTAATTTTTAACCAGTGGCTCAAGAAGTCGTCCAAGAACCTCCAGTTGCAGGAGCTCCATAACGCTCTGAAAAATTACACGCAAGATGTGGAGCATCTATGCATAAGTGCATATTCTGATTTTCTACATGGATCCAGAAAGAAGGAAGCAGCTGTCATAGGAGCAGGATGGGGTTAACCCACCAATGTCTGTGTAGATCTTTTAGGGTTTACATACCACCCATTAGCTTCTTACTCAATTCTAACAATGACCCCAGCAGGGACGGGGGTAAGTCACATTATCTTCACTCCACAGAGGCAAGAAGATTGGCTCAGCTGAGGAGCAGCAGGGCCAGAACTGGAACCTTGATCTTCTGGCCCTGAATCCAACATTCCTGGGTCTAAAATGACATAGCCATCTGCAGGGTCCACGCAGTCAAGGAAGGACTTGCATTCAGCTGTGGTGACGCAGCATCCACCACCCCATAGACACGCGGTAAAGACTTCCTTAAAGAACCAACGGCAGCCTCGGTTTTCTTTTCTGTAAAATGGGGGTGATAACAGTCCCTTAACTCCTCCTCACAACTAAAAGGGATGATGAGGTTAACGCACTGGATTCATTGACAGACACATTGTAGATTTGATATCAGTGAGCTACTGTGGGTATTATTATTTTATCATCATTCTTAATGATCTGTCTACAGGGATCTCTTGGACTCTCAATGGCAGGAAGCAATATCCAAGGCTGACAACAACTGTCTAGGACCCACAAAGACCCCACCCTCCGGGAGCTCACAGGAGAGAGCAGGAAGGGGCCTATCTCCTGGGCTGGAGCTGCGTCTGAGGGTCAGCCCTTAAGTTCAAAAGAGATGCCAGCAAAGTGCTAACAAACACTTCCCAAACACATAAGCCTTCCGGCCTCAACAATGCTAGGAAAAATCACCCAACACTCGCAAACAAGGCCAGAGCTTGACTGCGGACTTTTCAATCTTATGTTGGAGCCCTGTCGAAAAGGACCCACTTGGGAATTACTTCATTTTCCCGCACAGGAGCTGGCAGACTTTTTCCGTAGAGGGTCACAGAGCACAGGGCCACACGGTCTCCGTCACAGGCTATTAGTCCACCTGTCCTGTCTCGAGAAAGCAGCACCCCCACTCCCCCACCACCCAGAGAAGGTACAGGGGCACAGGTGCAGCTGTGCCCAATAAAACTTTATTTAAAAAAGCAGGTGACAGGGGGCCAGCCTGGTGGCGCAGCGGTTAAGTGCACGCGCTCCGCTTTGGTGGCCCAGAGTTCACGGGTTCGTATCCCAGGCGCGCATCAACACACGGCTTGTCAAGCCATGCTGTGGCGGCGTCCCGTATAAAATAGAGGAAGATGGGCATGGATGTTAGCCCAGGGCCAGTCTTCCTCAGCAAAAAAAGAGGAAGACTGGCATCAGATATTAGCTCATGGCTAATCTTCCTTACAATAAAAAAAAAAAAAAGCAAGCAGGTGATGGGCTGCCTGGTTGGCCAACCCCTCACCCAGTGACATGTACCTGTGACTGTTTCATTATTTCTGTTAAAGTGCAGGCTGGGGGGAGCCAGGTGTCAGCTGATAGCCAGATACGCTGTAAATCATTTTTATCCAATAGAAGAACAACCTCCCCAAAATGACAGGTTTATCGCCCCGTAGGACATTAAGCCTCTCCGTATCTAACTGCGCAATCTTATTTCACTGATGACAAATGCTTTGGCTTTAACACCCTGCTGCTGGTTCCCTCACTTAAGGGTTAAAATAAATGTGTTGACAGGTGTTCTTTTGCAGGGTTGTTTGTTTTTTTTTCTTTTGGCGTAAGAATGGTGTTTTTAATTTTTGAAGACTATACTTTGATAACGACAAGCCAGCTCTGGGTGTCCCCACTGTTTCCAAGTACTTCATCTTATTTAGTAGAAATGCCGATCAGGGTGGCCTCCCCACCGCCACCACCAACGCCTCCTCCCCCTCCCCCCGCTGAATTATGAAGAACACGTGTTGTGCAAGATGAAAAACTGGCCCCGATGGAGGAGGGGGCTGACTTTCCTCTCCCGGTGCCCTCGGTCCTACTAACTAATAGACACTAAATGAGTCCCCGCAGCCCAGTCCCAGAGGGCCACCCCCCCCCAGGATGCTTCTGCCAGAGAGGATGGTAGCCTTTTCGAGAAAATGCCAAGCAGTTCGGGAGCTGCTGACCATCCCAGGACAGGTGCATGCTGTGTGTGTAAGGAACATCTTCCTAGACCTCGCAGAGGCAGCAAACGCCAGTCCTTCTCCCTCCAAACACACAAGTTCCTTGTCTGTCCATCTGCCCCTGTTCGCACCCCAAGTTGCTTGGGCTGCTGGCCCGAATTTCCTCCCGATCTTCCCTAAAGTTGCCAAAAGCCCCTGGCCTCTGGGTACACCAGCAGAAGCAGCCACTACCTTCCTGAAACTTTCCCCTTGAGTGGCTTTTTCTATACCCTGCTGAGAAGACTGGAAACTGAGCTCTAAATAAATCAGTGGAGCGGGAAGGAGGCAGCTACATCAAGATCCTCTGGTTGGAGCCTCTGAAGCAAGAGCAATGATCCCCCACCTAATGATGCATTCTCTAGGAAGACATCTACGGAGAGGCCAACTTGTTTAAGGGAGATGCTTCAAAGGCAAACACAATTTCACCCACTATCTCTGCTTCTAGGATTTACCCCGAAGACACGACAGCATATGCACACATAGACACCTGGACATGGATATTCTTCACCCTGCAGGACATCAACCAGTTGAGTTTATAATGGCAAAAGATCGGAAATAGCCTAAAGATCCAGAGCAGGAGACTGTGTAAATAAATTACTGTGGATTAAGAAATAGTAGGCAGCTGTAAAAAAGGAGGTGGCTCCATGCATTCTGATGTTGGAGTGACTTCCAAGATAGCATTACGTGACACAAGCAAGGCACGCAGCAGTATCTAAAGAATATAACTCATTTCTAGAAAGAGGAAAGTGACATATATAGTGGGAATGCAAAATGGGACACCCCTTTGGAAGACAGTTTCGTAGTTTCTTATAAAGTTAAATATATATTTCTTATCCTTACCACACAACCTAGGGGTTCACCCAGGTGAAATGGGAGAAAACATATATTCACACAAAGGTCTGTACGGGAATGTTTATAGTGGTTATATTCATAATCACCCCAACCTGGAAACAACCCAAATGTCCCTCGACTAGGGAATAGATAAACATTGTACCTCCATACAATGAACACCACTGAGCAATCAAAAAAGAAGGAAGTGCTGACATCCACAACAATGTGGATGAATTTCAAATGCTTTGTATTGAATGTAAAAAGCCGGTCTTAAAAGCTACACACTGTATGATTCCATTTATGTGACATTCTGGAAAAGGCAAAACTATAGGGACAGAGGACATATCAGTAGTCACCAGGGGCTGCAACTGGGAAAAGACTGACTGCAAAGGGGCACAGGGGAATTTGGGGGGATGACGGAACTATTCTATATTTCAACTGTGATGGTGGTTACACGACTGTATATATCAGTCAAAACTCACAGAACTTTACTCCCAAAAGGGTGAATTCTGCTGTATGTAAATTATATCTTAAAATGAGGAGAAGAGAAAAAAATGGGACATATGTCCCTCTGGAAGGGCCACAAGAAATGTGCCCCATGACTGCCTTTCAGGAGAGAGATGAGGATGGTGTGGAGGGTGCATAGCAGTATCCTTACATATCAGCACAATTTGATTTTTAATTTTTTACTATGTATGTGTCCACCCGTTTAAAACTGACATATATTTGAAAACACATTTTTAAAAAGCCTCTGCTACGCAACACATAAACGCTATTGATCAATTAAATAGTTTCACACCCAAATACAGCTCTTATCATTTAAGGGCTTTTATAAAAGTTCTCTTAACATCATTTTTGCCTTATTACAAAATCAACAGTCAAATCAACCAAATACCAAGTGTCATCTTAGATTAGCAGCTGGGCCAGGAAAAAAATACTAATACTGATGAACAACATTGGGACAACCGATGAAATTTACATACGAAACTACGGATTAAAATATTGCGTCAGTGCTAATTTCCTGATTTTGGTCATTGAACTGTGGTTGTATAAGAGAATTTTCTTGTTCTTAGAAAATACCCAGTGAAGAATTAAGGACAAAGGGGCAATATGCCTGCAACTGACTCACATGGTTCAGAAAAAAACTTAATATGTATATAATGTGTGTACATAAATACATTAGAAAGATAATAAAAGAAATAGGTTAAAATGTAAACAACTAATGCCTCTAGGTGCGATACTTGCAACTTCTCTTGTAAACTCGTACATCAAAATAAAGGTTACCAATTTCTCCAAAACAAGGTTAAAAGCTGGAATGGTGGGAGACAAAGGCACGCAGCGCAGCGTTGTAAATGACATGCTTACAAAAACACAGCCACGTTTTTTTTTTTCTTTGCCTTTCTAAGTTCAAACCAGTTTAGTTTTTCTTAATTAAGAATCTACATGGTAAGAACAAAACAACCCCCCCAAAACCGCACTATTAAATGTTTCCATAGCACGACATATGTTAATAACATTTTGTTACATTCCTTTCCAAAGCCTGTAGTTTAGAAAAAAAAAACCCTCAAGATTTATTATTCCAAAAATTACTGCTTTCCACAAATTTCCAAACGGAACAGTTGCGTCATGGGCGGGCAGACACATTCACCACAGAGCCCCGTGGCTCTCCCTGCAAGTGTGAATTTTATAAACTCCTTAAAATAATTTACTTTGTTTCCGTTCAAAGACTCTCTCCCACGCCCGCTCCAGACCCTGATGGGGGAGGTTCGAGTCCCCAGCGCTGGGGCGTGGGCAGCACGTTGCCTGGAAATTCCTCCCTTTGGAATCTAGTAAATGATTTAATGATGGGCTGGGAGGCAGGGGGTGAACTTTTGAGCTGGGTGGTCAACAGACGCCCTTTCGACTCTGCGCTCCCCGAGAAGCGGCGACCGCAGGACCTCATGTCCTTGAAGCAGGGAAGCGAGCTCCCTCTCCCCTTCTCTGACGATGCGGCCCCCAAGCGCGCGAGGGATTCGCTTTGCAGATGCGTTTGGCATCGACTTGCGCATCTCTTCGGAGATATACGGCGCGCGCAGGCCAGGAAGGGGGCGGAGTCCCAAGGGGGCCTCCCCGCTAAGGCAGCCTCGGGATTGGTCGGTTCCAGGCCTCTGTGTCAGTACTGTGAGCTGGGGGGAGGGGGCGGGCCGGGACACCCCCCCCCCCCCCCCCCCCCCCCGCCCCGGAGCCAGGGGAATCCGCGCCGCACAAAGCCCGCGGCGCGCCCCGCTCCGCGGAATCCGGGCCGGGCGGTGGCGGCGGCCGCAGCACCGCCCTCGCGCTCAGCCAATGGGCGGGCGTGCTGCCGGGGCGCGGGCCCCGCCCCCGGGCGCGCGGGGCTGCGCTCGCCGGACTGGCGCGCGGGCGGTGAGCGCCGCCGGGCGGTGCGCGCCGGGGGCCCGGGGGAGGGCCTCTGGAGGCTGCAGAGCCTGCGGGGCGCGCCTGCAAGGACGGGCCTGGGAACAGTGCGAGACAAGGGGAGGCCGAGGGCGCGGGCCGCCCGGAGCGCCCACCGGGCGGCGTGGGCCGCGCGCGGAGCTGGGCGTGTGCCCGGGAGGAGATCGGGCCACCGCGTGGCAGCGCCCGGGACGGCCGAGGGGCGCCCTGACCCCAGGCCTCACTCGGGAGGGGCCCAGAGAGGGGCAGCGGTTCGCCTGGGTCACACAGCAAAATCCCCCAAATTAGGGGGTGCGCTCTCGGACCTTGCCCCCAAAGTTTCCACCTACCACTCGCCCAGAACACCAAGCACCGTACTCGGAAAGTACCTTCTTAAGAAAACGTACAAGCTACTTTTTGGGGTGCCCTCCAGCCAATATTCCCCCTGCATTTGAAGACATCAAACCTCTGTGCTCCACGTGTATTTGCAATTCCAGTAAACTGAGGCAGAGAATGGACTTCATTCTATCGCCTCCTCCTCCCACAGGAATACACTTTAAAATGTATATTCCGTCTGCAGAACACAACGTTCAACCCATATCAGTTAATAAGCTCTTATTTGAATAATAATTCAAACAACCATGTCCATTACAGATGGGGAGACTGAAGCACAGAAGGGCTGCTTTGCTAATGCCAGCACAGTGAGCAAGCAGCAGGGCCAAAACGCGAACCTGGGGCTCCCAGGGATACTGGGACTGGGTGTGGCATCAGGGTTACACTGTGGGTTTTATTCACCTGTTCCCCACCCTGGCCGACCGGATCTGGCCCCTTCTAGGCACTGAGATGCAGAAATGGATGGACACTGTCTCTGCTCTCCCAGGATACACAAGAGACAAGGAAGCCCCGTAAAGGAGAGGACCTTATCTGTCTTATTACTGCAACCATGTACACAGTAGGTGCACAATAAAGCTCATAGGAAAAAAAGGGGGGGTGGATCTGGTGACTGGCTTTATCCCAGCAGGAGAGGGACAGCACATGCAAATGCATGAATCATCAGGGCTGCCTTCAGGGAACTATAAACAGTTCAGAGTTGATGAAGGGCAAAGTACAGGGGAAGAGGCATGGGAGATCAGGCCAGACAGGAGGATAGGGAGCTGAGGGGCTTGGACTTGATGCCACCAGAGGAGCCAAAGAAGAGCTTCAAGCAGAATGGTCACCACCAGACAGATCCACGTTTGGGGGCCAATTTACTGGCTCTCTGGTGGATGGCTGAGGAAGGCGAGGGCAGAAGGAACACAGAGGAAGAGGCTGGCGTCTGAAGCCATCAGGGAGGTGGACTTATCTCCTGGATGCCTCCCAAGTTTCCACCTTGGGCAGGTGGACCCGACTCACGAGAGGAAATACAGACAGGAAAGCTAGGTGCTCAAAACATTTGGGTTTGAGGTGTGGAGTCCAGGATGTCAGGGTTTCTGCGTTGTGTTTGTGGTTGCTAAGTCACTCCTCAAATCACCCCAGCCTGCTCCTGCAAATCACTCTTGCTAAAGTGCATGGACTCCTGTTTGTTTGTTTTTTGTGGACTTTTTTTAAGTTTCCCCTCATTTATGTCTGTAATACATACACATTTTAGGCAATTAACTATAGCAATAACTTTTTAAAAGTTGTTGAGTTTCAGCCTACTCTGGTTTTCTGCTTATTGAGCCCATATAAATTTTACAGGCTACTAGAAATGAATGATGGCGAGAGAGCAACACTTATGAGATGCAGGCACAGCTGTTCTCGTGGGCAAATTCACAGCCTTAATTTCTTCCAAAAGGTAATGACTAATCTGAATAAAATAGGCCCTTCGATCAGTAAGTGAAGTTATTTTAATAATATTTCCAGAAGTATTACCAGAGCTGTCTTTATGATTTTTAGTGGATTTTAAATTACATCTCCATTTTCATTAATTTTATATGTAATATTTGTTCTCACTCCCCCTTTTTCTTAATTACACTACTTTATAGAGACTTCCTTCTGAAACAGCATTGTGCTATAAACTTTCTGCGTTGACAGAAAAGTTCTATCTGTGCTGTCCAGTTCAGTAATCACTAGCCACATGTAGCTAACGAATGCTGGAAATCTGACTAGTGTGACTGAGAAACTGAATTAATTTTCCTGTGGCTAGTGGCTACCTTACTGGGCATTGCAGATCTAACAGATCCAGCTCTTGAATTTGTTAGTTCTATTTGTTTTTGAATCAGTTAGTCCCTGCTAATTTATTATGTCCTTCTTCCTGTATAGATTTGTTTCCTTATTCATTGTCTCATCTTTGTGATTTCTCTAGATAATCGTTTAAGGCTCTGCATTTGTCTCTGCAGCCACATCTCCACTGTCTTCTAAGAGTCTATCCTTGCTGTGTTGAGATGGTCATTGACCAAAGTTATGAGTTATGTTTTGTTTTCAATTGTCACATGGTAGGAGTTTGTCTTGCATGCTTGTTTGGTTAAGCTTTTAAAAATTAATTTCCAGTTACATTTACTTGCAGCAAGAGATTAGGGCCAGTGCAATATCTACTTTTTGAAATGTATTGGAGTTTGTTTTTTTTTTTTTTTTTTGAGATTTAACAGATGATTAATTTTTCTAAATAATCCAAGAGCATTTTAAGATGCGTATTGTTTTCAGAGTACAAAGTTCAGTCCATATCTGTTACCACGATCTTATTAACCATAT
This sequence comes from Diceros bicornis minor, assembly GCF_020826845.1. NCBI lineage: Eukaryota > Metazoa > Chordata > Mammalia > Perissodactyla > Rhinocerotidae > Diceros > Diceros bicornis. The sequence continues at coordinate 171,563 of NW_026691844.1, read as the reverse complement.
TATTCAAACTCCCGGTTGCCTAATTGAGGTTTATCTACATGCTCAAGGCTGTGTTTGAGTCTCCTCCGAGGTTTCTCAATTCTCTTTGTATTTCCTACAATTTGCTGTCTCAAGTCTGGTTCTATGCTAGTTGACCCTCATTAAGGATTGTCCCTTCATGCAATGCAAAACCTCTTTCCTTTTCGCCCTAGTAATGCCTTGGGCTTTGAATTCCTTGCATATTTTTCTCTGTTCATATTTACACACGTGTTTCATTTTTCTGTGTCACTTTTGGAATTAGGTATAAGCATCTTCTAGTGGTGGGGAAGAGAAAGAAAGAGGGGAAACCACAGCGTCCATGGGAACAAGGGAGTCAGAATGGAGAATGTCAGAGTTTGAAATCTGTTGCTGGGAAAGCTCTGAATTGCAAGAAGTGTTTCCCTGGGGACAATCTCGACCATAAAAAGGTCCGCTCACATGACCGATGGCTTTTCAATAACAAATACGCAGTGGTCTGGAATGCGTACAGGTCGATGGAAGCCAGTTTCCTGGGAACTGCTACACCCACCAGCTAGCAGAGTTTAGGCACAGTGACAGGCAATGGACAAAGTGTCCTCAATTCCTGAAGGACGAAAGTAAACAGCACAATGCACTGAATTTCTGCAGAGACACCATGAAATAGAATCATTCGTCAGAATGAAAATACACCTATTGCAAATTCCATCGTGACCAAAGGGAGACAACATTTGGCTGGTTTCCTTATTGAGTTGGTTACTAAGGCCAGTCTGGCTGCTTCATTTTCCAACAAAAAGAGATGAGAAGCTCCACGTGTCATCTCTGCGCCAGGAGCCCCGTGGCTCTTCTTGGGACACTCTTATGTGAACCCCTCAGACACTGCTATTCTACTAGAAAAAGACAAAGTTCTCTGATAAGCGGGGAAACCCAGTTCCTGCCCATGTTTATTTCAACTAGAGAAAGGAATGAGTTTGCCCCGTTGCCACTGGATCCTCAGACTTCACTGGCTGTTGGATACACTTTGCAGAGCCCTCCGTCTACCTGAGCAAAAAGCCCATACACCTGGAACTTCCTGGCTCTACCTCTATTTACGCTGCTGAGCCCCAGCACGCATTTGGAGAAAATGCATGAAGAAAATAAGACCATGCAAATGCTTCCCCCGTCACACTGGATGCGGTGGGTGTCAGCTAACAGAGATCTAAGAAAGATGTGTAGCATTTCAACACCCAAAGTCTCCTGACAGAAAGAAAGCTAATTGGTAAAAAAAGCCTCTCTTACATGCACACTACAACCACGGAGGAATTGTTTCCCCACCAGGATCAACAACATCCACACCCTCACTCTCCGGCAGGTATTTATTCACAGGTGGATTGTTTTCTGCTCCCTGGAGATACCCTAGAAACCCCTTCAACCTTTACGGACAGGCTCTCAGACTACTAACTCTTCGTTTCTTAATTAAAAAGTTTACTAGGCTGCAAAACACATCCTCTTGCCAATCTTCCTTCTAGTACCCCCAGTCAACAGATCTGAGCTCCCACTGAATGGCAGGCACCACCCTAAGGTCTGGACACAAGCTGGTGAATAGAACAGACAGGTTCCACTGCCTCCTGGGGAAACAGACAGAACTCAGCTCAGCAGCACAAGAACATTTAGTTACGAATCAAGAACATTTAGTTACGAATTGTACTGATACTCCAAGCAAGTTCACAGGCCCCTGTAACATGCCTGGCCTGTTAATTTCCTCAGAGGGTTATTCTGTAAAAGCTAAAGTGCTTCTTTCCTGCATTGAACAGCCAGAGGGGCAGATGCCCTCTGCTGACTGAACCCTCTGCCTTATCTGAGTCCCCCCAGCTGCCCTCTCCATCAAACTGGGACATAGGGACAACCGGGCTAGCATCCCACCCCCTCAGCCACCAAGGCTGGGATACGGACAGTATGATGGGCTCGAAGAGATTCTGCATTGTCCAAATCTGCTCTCAGGTCTCTGCCTTCAGACCTGAGATCCACGGCTTCAAATCACCAGAGTGTAGAATGCAAAGAAATAGGAAGTCAGGCAGACCTGAGCTTGGAGTAAACCCATCCACTTCCTGGTCACGTGACTCCGCTTTCTGTGCCTCAGTTTCCCCATGTGTACATGGAGACGGTAATAGTATCTTGGGCTGTCTTGAGGATCAGATGGGATAACGCACAAAATATGCTCAGCACAGCACCAGCAACAATTTCAAGTGTCTCATCTCAGCCTTAGACTCCTCCACAAAATAGCAATAATAACCTCCTACATCCTAGGGCGAGGGGGTGGGGGGAATGTTGGATGGCTTAAATGACCAAATTGAAAGCATGCCCCCAAGAAACTTTCCTTTCCTTCCCCTTGAGGCATTCTTGGGGAGACTGTGTTCCTCCCCACTTCTGCATGTTGCTCTCAAACCTGCCAGGTATGAGGGAGGGCGCGCAGATTGAGACTTGGTATCGCTGGTGACCCTGAACTGATGGCTGATCCTGACATTCCATTCAATTCAACAAATGCAAATAGATACTCACTCTGTGCCAGGTAGCCCCAGGCCCGGCACGGGAGACAGATGCACGGGAGACAAGGGCTGTCCCTGCCTTCCAGGATTCCCACGACCGAGTACAGACAGGTCCCAGCTGGACACTCCTGCGTGTCCACTCGGATCCAAATCCACGATCTCTCCATGCTCCCATCAACCCCATTCTCACCTCTTCCACTAAAGGAAACAGCCTAAAAGAATAGCCCAGGGACCTAAATAAAACACGCGACGTGCTCTTTCTAAAGCCCAACTATATCGTAAAATAACCACACTTTCCGACCATACCTAAATGGCCTTTGGAAGTTTCTAGAAGAGCTCCTCCACAGTAGCAGGACTGAAAGGGAAAACACAAGATGCCCAATTTTCCTCTCAGAAATCAAGATTTAATAGCCTCCTAAGGAAACCATAATTGGAGGGCTATTGGGTGCATTCCTCCCCAAGGCCTGTGATTATGGAATGCTGAGAAAGGTTGAGAATTGGGCCTTGAGCGACTTTGGGCTCAAACAAAAATGAGTAAGACTCAAAAGCGAGAGATGCAGCTGAGTCCCTTCAGGCACACACAGAAGCCGAGAGAAAGCTGGATGGGGCACAAAGAGGTCGGAAAGAAAGACATTCTCATGCAGAGAAATAAAGCTACAATCTCAACATTTAAAACATGGGTCCACCCAGTTATGTCTCTCCACCTCAAGGAGAAAGAAGACTTGTTAAGGATCTCGGCCTTGGACGTGAAAGGGATTTCTGATGAAGACCAGCCCCCCCTCCCTTCCTGCCTTGGTACCCCCAGAAAACCAGCTGGTTTGGCTCACAAACTTCTGCTTCCTGGAACTGGTCTACAGCAAAGATGACAACCCCCTCTGAGATGTCACTGATCCTGTGCCACGTAACCCTTGTGTGGCCTCCAGGAGGAACTACGAGTTTGGCCCTCTTGGGCACATTCTAATCCCTACTCCCACCTCGAGTTTCCCACTTTGAAGATCAAAGGTGTTTATTGGTCCTCACAGACATTCCCTGTGAATTTCCTTCCTATATGTTTCCTTGGCAATCCTCACCCTGGGCCACCCATTATTCACAAAGAGTTCCACAGGATGCAAAGATAAAATTTAACGCACTTTTCCCTAGCAACCCCCCAAAAAAAACAACCTTGGAAAATTAAACAGCAGATACCCAAATAGAAACTTTGCATTAGAAAAAGGGGGTCACCCGTGTGCACACAAGCACGCACACAAGCGTCGGGACTTTGGCTTCAGAGGACAATTCTCACACGTGTGAGAAACCAAGAGCCAGAGCCATGGAAACAGGGGTGGAGCGGGGGTGGCCGAGATAAGCGCTGGCCCACTGGTGCCGGAGCCAGAGGCTCCTCCAAGAGAGACGGAGGAGGCAGCTGCCAAGCTGAGTGAGGATGGTCTAACGGATGGATGTGAGGTAGCACTGTCTTTACATCTCACTTGGTATTCCATTTAGGGTGGGGCATGCCAGTGGTTAGAAACTAAGGCCAGAGAATAAGATCCCAGGTGGAATCTGCCAGTCCTGGACTCTGAGCTCTTGGGCAAGTGTCTTAGCTTCTCTCAGCCTCAGTTTCCCCTTTTGTAAAATGGAAGATCATCAGGGCACCTACTTTGTAGAGTTGCTACAAGGTTCATTCCGTGCCTCGATCCTGGCACAGAATAACCACGCAGTAAAAATCTTTTCCTTAAAAAGCACCAGGCCAGGGCTGGCCCGGTGGTATAGTGGTTAAGTTCACATGCTCCACTTCAGCAGCCCGGGGTTTGCAGGTTTGGATCCCAGGGGCGGATGTACGCACCACTTATCAAGCCATGCTATGGCGGCGTCCCATGTATAAAGTGGAGGAAGATGGGCACGGATGTCAGCCCAGGGCCAATCTTCCTCAGCAAAAAGAGGTTTGGCAACGGATATTAGCTCAGGGCTGGTCTTCCTCACACACACAAAAAAAATAAGGGGCCTGACCTTGAAAAGGGCCCGAAGTTTGCTTGTGTGGAAGTGGGTGTCAGAGGGTTGCAGCGTGTGAGTGATTGTGAGGAGGTGGAGGCAGGGTTGTCCGAAATCGATGGAAAGTCAGAACCCCAGAGGTGGATAGTGGCAGCTCATAGCCCACGAGGGGGTCTGAGGGAGGCAGAGCTTTGACAGGCCTGCACCTGTCTCGTGGATGTGTACACAGCTTGGTTCTGCTGGGGGCAGTTTTCTGAGTTGGGTTCACCTACTGTTTCTTGGAGACAAGATCATGCAAAATTTGCATCGTGCTCAAATTGTTCCCTTGTCCTGCCATTGTGTTGAGTCTTCAAATGAGCATTAGAGCAGGGCTGACTGTACAACCTCAAAAATGGGTGAGACCAGGTGGGAGCGTTGAGGGGAATGGCCCATCCCTGGAGCTTGGACGCATAACCCAGCTGAGGTCCGTGTGGGTCTCAGCATGCGCCTGGGCATCACCTTAATAATAAATTAAGGCTTAAAAATTCCTCCAAGCATGGCTTGCAGACAGCGATGGATGTAAAACTCACATCTCACCCCCAGCAGCCTGCATAGGCCAGAAATTTACTTGAAACCTCCGGCTTCCGCTCTTAAATGTATGCAAATGTTGAGATCAACTCTGTAAAAGTCGTGTATTTCACTCCAGAAAAGCCCCATGTGGGTTTGAGGATAAAAATAGGATGTGAATATCTTACAGGTTAAAATACAGAATGTTCTGCACCACACCCATCTTTGTGTACCACTTCATCCATCCTCCTTCAATTCAACAGCAAGGTCTGCGATGCTCTCAGCACTCAGGGACTGCACCCCCAAAACAAAACTCCTGTGCATTTCAAGTACGAGGACAGTCAACCGCTTCCCCGTTTATAATAACAGAGGGTTGAAAATTTCCACTGATTGCAGACTGGATAAATACAGTATAAATGAATGTGGCCACAGAAGAAAATGATTCAGACAGCTTCCAAACATTGTTATTAAGGGAGAGAGCCAAGGTGCAGAGGAGTGAAGAAAGTGTGTTTGTGCAAAAGGGGGGCAGGCAGATGTGTGTGGCATCCACACACACGTGTATACAGAGAATTCCTCTCCAGGGTGAACAAGAGATTCAGAGGAGCGGTTGCCTCTGGGGAGAGAGTAGACGTGGAAAGGGCTTACTTTTCCTTGTAAACCTCTTCATAAATGGTTTTCACCATTGCACATATAATAAATACCCTTTAAAATATGATGAATAGATAAACAAAATGTGATAGATATATTTGTATATATACACACACATACACATACACTGGAATATTATTCAGCCTTAAAAAGGAAGGAAATTCTGACACCTGCTACAACATGGATGAACCTTGAAGACATTATGCTCAGTGAAATAAGCCAAACACATACTGGATAATTCCACTTATATGAGGTCCCTAGAGGAGTCACATCCATAGAGACAGAAAGTAGATGGCGGGGCCAGGGGCTGGGGGTTGGGGATGGGGAGTCAGTGTTTCATGGGGACAGAGTTTCGGTTTGGGAAGATGAGAAAGTTCTGGAGACAGATGGTGGGGATGGTTGCACAACCATGTGAATGTGCTTAATGCCACTGAGCTGTGCACTTAAAAATGGTTAAAACGGCAAATGTTATGTATATCTTACCACAATAAAAAATTTTAATTAAAAAAAAGTAGACAGGCATAGATAGGTAGAAATCTGATGGTTTGAGCAATTAAGTGCCAAGATTCTGCATAAACTATGTTGCCAGTATTTCACGCAAGAAGGTAAAAGCCAAAAAGGGGTGCCTCCTCTCAACAAACAAATTAACAGGAGAAACTCAGCCTGCCTGAAACATACACGAATTTAGGAAATCGACAAAAACCTAAGAGCCGGAAAATTACAGATTCTGGAGTCCAACGGCTTGGGTTCAAGTCTCCACTCCACCATTTACTGTGACCATGGGAGGGAAACCTGGCTTCCATGGGCCTCAGTTTCCTCCTCTGTAGAATGGACTGAGAAAAGTATTCAGACTCCCAGGGCCGGGACTAGGAGGACAAAATTTAAGGGGGTGTCAAACAGTCATCAAGATAAATAATATTTTAATGTACTATTTTTAAATATCAAAATTAAGGCCAAAGTGTCCATGATGCACAAAATATCAAAATTTTAAATCAAGATCCGACAGAGCTGAGATTAGGGTGAGGTGAGCAGGGTCAGATCCAGGCTTTATTTGAAATTTTCAAATTTTATTCATCGTAGATGTTTTGGCCTTAAATTTGATCTTTTAAAATCCTGCATTAAAGAACTGAATTTTTCTGGTGCCCCACCCTTAAATTTTGTGCTCCAGGGCTCTTATCCAGAGACCCCAAATTGTCCTTGAGACGACCAGGTCATTCTAGAAAAACTGACCCCTTGGGATCAGGTTGCTGGTTTATTTAGCAATAAGCTAAATTCGGTTTTCAGGAAATGATCCTGTCGTTAAAATGCCAGCCCTTGTGATCCAGGGAAAATTTTACTCCATCCTCCGCTTGTTCCAAAAGGACGTGTGTGCCACCAAGCTTTCTCAATGACCTGGGGCGTTGGGGTCAGGTAAGTTCCTGATTTTATTATTAGCAACAAATTAAATTGACTAACAACAAAAGGACAGCACACACACCCAACTGACCCTCTGAACCAAAACACACACGAGCACATTCGCACGGGGGCAGGGTAATGAGCCCCACAGCTGCCGCGTCTCCCACAGATGGAGAGCTACGGGGTGGGCAGCCGTGGCGAGGGAAGCTGTCCCAGTCAACGCGATCTGGAACAATCCACAAAGCTTATCGGGGGAGATACCAAGGGCAAGAAGCAACGAACACGTCTTCTGCCAAACAGAGCTGTGGAGGGAATGCTGGGTTGTCCGAGGCAGAACTGGACCACCTGCTAGCTCTCCCTTCTTCCTTTATCCTTGCCAGTTCCACACCTGGTAACTCTGGGGCGCTTTCCCAAGTCTTGGACTGGGACCAGGAAAGAACCGGGACTGATCATTCCACCATTGACGACGGAGGGTTTCTCAACCTCAGCACTGTTGACATTTGGGGCTGGATCATGGTCTGTGGTGGGGGGCCATCCTGTGCCTTGCAGAATGTTAAGCAGCATCCCTGGCCTCCATCCATTAGATTCTGGGAGTGCCCCATCTCCCCTAGTGGTGACAACCACAAATGTCCCTAGAGATTCCCAGAATCACACTCTTGTGAGAACCACTGCCTTAGAGGGCAGCTCATGGCAAAGATAGAGGGAAATCACCAAAGGGGATGCGGCTGATATGGCTGGGCTGTCTGTCTGTCCAGCCTGGACTTATAGCTTCAGAGGCTCCAGCACCCCCCACCCCAGGCTTCCTTGCAGTCTCACCGAAGTTTTCAGTCTGCTCAGCTCGCAACTTGCACACACACGTAAAATCTGCTGCACCATCCACCTGTCCAAGTTTTTCAGAGAGTCTGCCATGTGCTAGGCCGTGGGTCTCCTGTTGTCACTGCCCTTCTGATGCTAACAGCCCAGCAGGCAGGCAGAGTCAAAAAGAGAAATCTCCATTTCTTCTGTGCCACCCTCTGCCAGCCCCATCAGCCCTGGTCCCTCCGTGAATTCCTGCAGCACAGGGGGCCCCAGAACAGCAATGAGGGTCCTTTCTCAGCTTCATTTAAAATGTGAGGCTTGGAACAACCACTGAGGGTTCCTTGTACCTCCATAGGGCACTGCAAGAACCCATCCTTGATGAAGTGTGCAAAGAATTATGATTAAGTGTCCATTTCCCTTTTGCTCCTCTGACTGGGGAACGCTCAGGGTACATTCTCCTTCACGGGTTCTTAATTTATCGAGACAGAGAGCATCTCCAAGAGGACAATTTCAGAAGCAAAGGTTGCAAATCATTTGCACACCTTTAAGTCAGATAACCCATAGCCCAGTGCACGGGTTGTTAAAATTATTCATGAAGAAAAGCAATACCATCAACAACCTACCTCCAGCAGGGAGAGGCTTCAGCTGGAAAGAGTTGGATGGCAAGTTGGATAGTCAGAACTGCTGTGGGTGAGAGGAAGGAAGTAAACCCTCCAAGGTCCACATTTGTTTGACATTTTCGGAGCAAGTTCACATGCCTTATTTCATTCCATCCCCCACGGCCATCTTGTGAAATGGGTTGGATTTTTCTCATTTCTCACAGACAGGCTTGACTGAGGGCACACACAGGTAAGAGATGGGAAAGCAAGACTTTCTACTGTAGTTATATGTGATGGAAAAGCTATTCGCCGCCCATGGCTTGGGCACACATGTGCAAGCTGTCAGCTCGAAGTTGGGTTTTTAAACCCAAGAAGCACCATCAACAGCTGATGGATAAACACAACGTGGTATAGCCATACAATGGAATATTAGTCAGCCATAAAAAGGAAGGAAACCCTGACACATGCTCCAACATGGATGAACCTGGAGGACATGATTTTCAGTGAAATAAGCCAGTCACAAAAAGACAAATACTGTCTGATTCCACTCATAGGAGGTCCCTAGAGGAGTCAAATCATAGAAACAGGAAGTAGGATGGTGGGAGCCAGGGGTTGGGGGAGGGGGATGGGGAGTTAGTGTTTAATGGGGACAGAGTTTCAGTTTGGGACGATGAGAAAGTTCTGGAGATGGATGGTGGGATGGTTGCACAACAATCTGAATGTACTTAATGCCACTGAGTTCTACACTTAAAAATGGTTGCAGTGATAAATTTCACCTGATGTACATTTACCACAACAGGAAAAAAAAAAAAACTCAAAGAGCAGTCATGGTAGCCAGGCATTGTATTAGGGGGATCTGCATTCTCCCACCAACCACATCAGGTACAAGATTATCCTTACTTTATAAATGAGGAAACAGAAGGTTTAGTAATTTTCTCAAGGTCACACATCAAGGTAGCTTCCAGTGAATTCCTTCCACTTCCTGGCCTGAATCTTCAACAGCTGCCTTTCTGCCCCTGACCACAAAGACAACACGTGGCAATTGTGACAATCACAAGACCCCCCTCCCCCGCCAGACCACACACACTCCTTCTCTAGTTCAGCTGGCCCTCCGCTGGGCCATGGCGACATGTGGAGGACAAGGGGCTCCCAGCCCAGCGGGGATCAGGACAGAACTGATACCAACCAGAGCTGAGACTGAGAGGTCAGGCAGACCCAGGTTCAATGACCAACTCTGTCCTTATGTGAAGTCGGGTAAGGGAGCCAACATCCTGGGGCCTCAGTTTCCCCATCTGCAAAACAGAAGTAATGAATAGCCATCCCTACACAGCAACTGGTTAGAAAATGAAACAGGTGGGAACACAGAAAGCAACTAGCCCGATCCTAGAAAATCAGAAGCCCTTGATAAACAGAAGATGTTACTGTCGTGTATCATATTACAAAATTAAAAACCTTAGTTACAATCAACAGGACAAACTATGAGCTAAACTGGGACCAAGAGCAAAGAGACAGAATTCTACACATCTGAGACAGCATCCTGGAAGAGGTACATGAGAATACGGGTTTTTCAAGGAAACAATAGCTAATACGTAGGATGTAGGATCTTGTACTTCCTAAAACCCAGGCCGGTCGGCTATTTACAGCCTGGCCGAACGTGATATGAATCAGCTCCTTTTAAGGAAGGCAACCTGATGAAAGTGTTTTCTCTTTGTAATTAAACTACATATTCATGGGAAGGGGGAAATTCAGTTTAAGAAGCAATCCAGGTGGGAGAGGAAACGTTCCCGCAGGAGGGAGGCAGTGACCCGAACCCGTTTCTTCCCACGCCTGAGAAAGCAGGGCCTGGGTCATATTTCCCCCTGCGCCCGCCCTCCATGAACGTTGACTGAACAAATAAACCAATGGGTTGGAGGCAACAGAAACCTCAAGACGATGGGTTGCTGGCCGCCTGACCGGAGGGAACTAGTGGTTAGCACTCAAGTTAAAAGTTAAAATTCCTCCCAAGGTCAGGTAGCCAGGTCTCTAACCTGGCCTGAGGTCTTTGTTCCTCTCCACCGTGCTTACTCAGGAGAGAAAAACACCACTCTCTTCCTTCTCTGCAGGTGGGCAACAATTGGGGGGTTTTAAACCTGCCATAGCTAGAGCCCAAGGAGAAAGAACGGAGGCCGGCTCTCCGCCGGGCACCTTGTTAGGGGATTTGTAAACACCGTCTTGTCATCCACTCAATGACCATATGCAGTGGATACGATTATTTATCCCAATTTTATAGACGAGGAAACAGAGATGCTAATTAAGTCCGAAGGTCACACAGCAAGGAGGAGGTACAACCAGTATTCCAACCCAGGACCACGGGCTCCTCTCTATGCGTGTTAATGCGAACACCTGTAGCTCAGGCCCTCCCGGGCTTCTTCCACAGTGTCACATGCTCCCAGCAAGGACACAAGGGAAGGGCATGGCCCCTATTTGTCCCCAGTGTCACTGTCGAAATCTGAGGGAGAGAATCACAGTCAAAAAGCCACAGTGATCTCCCAGACTCGCAATCCGGGCGGAGCAGCCAGCTGTCGCCCCCGCTCCCCCTATCTGCTCACAACGATACCTCTTTCCTATTCCACTTTATTGTGATTCGACAGACAGAGAAAGACTCGAAGAGCAATGCTTTGCTTGGGGGATCAGCGAGCCCCGGAAAACACCGAGCCTCCTTTGCTGAGAATGCTCCCGGTTTCTGCTTCTCCCGTCTTCCTCCTGCCACGACACGTTCAAACCACATGGCCCTGCTCCGCTGGGGATTCGGATGAAAACTGAAACAGCCTCCTGGGACCCACGGCCTCACTGGAGGGGAAAGTGGTGAAGAAGACTTAGCCCTGTGCCCGGCACGGAGTAAGCACCCCGGCAATATTCACGGCTATCATTTTTCTGCAGAACACCATGTGGGAAAGGCTGCTTCTGAGTCCCGGGTGGGTTGAAGGCTGGAGGACACGCTGAGCCTGTGTCCTCAATAAACGAGCAGGGGTGACCAGAGCCAACAGCAGCAATGAGAAAGATGGCACCAGCGCTCGAGAGGAGAGGGGACGCTTGACCGACATCTGGCCCAACTTGACCCTCTGGGCTGCAGCCTGCACTCAAATCCCTGGCCTCTGATGACCTGGAGCCGTCTTGGCCCTCTGAACCTGTTTCCTGTTTATTCCCCAAGGCCTGACACTTGACACGTGCCACCCTCAGAACTCCAGCCCCTGTGGCTTCCCTAGTCGACGCTGGTTGGGCCCCCCCCCCACTCTCGGGGGAGACAGCTATGTCCTGGGGGAGGGCCAGGATGGAGTAATTATGCTCCCTTGGAAGAGGCTGCAAGGAGACCTGCTCATTCCAGGGAAAGGGGTGCCAGCTCCCACACCGAGAGGACAAAGAGGGAGGTGACTACGCAGCAACGGCTAAAACTCAAGGGGTTACCACGGGCGGCCAGGTACTTTGCCTAGCATGTCATGAGCATTAATTAGCCCACTTAATTGTCTCTCACCCAGACCAAGAAATAGAAGAGTCCAGAGAAAGAAGAATGAAGACCCAAGGGAGCCTTTTGGGAGATGATCATTGTCAGGGATGAGTAAAAGAGAATTCAACAGGTTGACCAGGAAGCAGTGCTCCTAATAGTAAAACTAAGAAAGTCCTGAGCAAACCAGTGCAAGTTGGTCACCGTAGTGACCTAATTCTGGCCTCCAGGGATTGGCCTCTGGCCAATTCTGCAAGGAGCGGGAGGCCAAATTAAGTACAGGATGTGTTTCTTCTTCATCAAACTTCTATTCACCCTTCAAAACACAGTGCAAAAGGTTCCTTCCTCTGTAGGCAGAGTATAGCAAGAAAAGCTGGAGTTGTGGACCCAGACTATAGGTCCTAGCTCCACAAAAAGGTCGTTGACGTGAAGGCCATGTATCTGGTAGATGGTGCTTAATAAATAATGGTCTGTGGATGTTCCCAGGTGCTTCAGAGCCCTTCATCTGCTGTATCTGTTACCTGTCCTTGTCCTCCATTAGACCCAGAGTTCTCCGTCTTCACTTCTCTGAACCACCAGAACAGACTGGCGCACAATTAAAAAAAAAAAAAAGATACAATCTTAGAACTTGTGCAAACCAGTGAATGCAAATCTCCATTTCAGTCTTTCCCCATCTCCCTCAAGCCCTGACACCAAGCAGGGCTGTTTTCCACTTGGCTTCTCCTCGCCCAGTGATTTCACGAGAGCCCACAGAGAGGCGTGCAGCGAAATAAACAAGAGGACCTCTGAAAACCCATTCATGGGCAGCTCAAAGGTGTCGGGCGGCCCGGCTGTGCGGCCGAGTCTTCAGCCGTGGGGACAAGGAGGCTCCGTGAAGCCGAGGAGACTCGCCGACGGCCCCACTCCAGGCAACCAAGCCACATCTCAACCAGAGGAACAAGGATGCACAAAGAGAGACACTGTCGCGGCTGCAGGACGAAGGTCTTGGGCGGTTCACTGCAAGGGGCAGAGAAGCCCAAAGCCACGCAGTCCCAAGGAGGTGCACCACTGTGCCTAAATATAGCGAGCAGTGTTCTGAGCAAGCTCATGTCTGAGAGTGGAGATGGTCTGGGCTAACCCCTGGCAGGTGGCCTTTTGCACAAATAATCCAGGACCTTTTTCGTAGACACGTGGGGACTGTGCAGACATTAAACTCCATTAAATATCCAAGTTTCTTGTCTCTAAGTTGGCCGGCTGAGGAAGAGGAGAAGTGGCAGTGTTGGGTGGGGAGGTCACAGCTGACAGAGGAAAGAAGAGAGGACAATGGCAAGAGAGAGGCGAGTGCCCCATCAAGGCAGCAGGGGACAGGAGTCTGTCCCCACATGCTGCCTAACACTTAGGGATTCCTACATGCCAAGCACTGCTCCGATTATTAACCGTGTATTTCTCCCAACAATCTTAGATGCTACTGCTATCCCCATTATACAGATGAGAAAAATGAGGCACAGAGAGGTTAAGTAAACTGCAGGTGGTCACACAGCTTGTGAGTGGCTGAGCCACGGTGAGACAATCAATGTTGCCGTGGGCCAGTTGCCATCAAGGGAATGAGACGATTCTTTTGGATTCTGCTCTACTGTGTGTGAGGTACTCAGGAGCAAATGCTGAAAGTCCCCTTCCCTGACTCTTCCTCCAGATTGGCTTAGCGGTGCTTGAGTTCCCAGCCCCCACCCCGAACCAAATAAACTTGAGCTGCGCCCTGTGTTTTTCTAGTCTACGTGTCACTGATCAGGTGTTTAACGGACGGCTTCCAAGAGGGCGGGCACCTGTCTCTTCTGCTCCCCGCTGCTATGTGTCCTCACCTCCTAGCAAGGCACCTGGGAAATCCATAAACCCACCCGCCTTGGCCTGCAATCACATTTCCTCAAATTCTTTGGTCCCCAAGGGTGGAGATGTGGTTTTCGTCAGCAGGCAGCGCTGCAATGCCAAACCACTGATTCTACACACACGTGGCTGACAACTGGCTTCTAGTTTCCATTTTGCAGTGGAAAGGAGCAGAAAACAACTGCGGGGTGCCCTCCTTCCCCCAGAGTCCATCATCCTAGTTCAGTGGTCCTCAAATGGGGGGCGATCTGCCCCCCTCAAGGGACATTGGCGATGTCTGGAGACATCTGTGGTTGTCACAACTGGGGGAAGGGGGTGCTCCTGGCATCCAGTGGGTGGAAGGCCACAGATACTGCTCAACACCCTGCAGTGCCCAGGACAGTCCCCACCCCGAGAATTATTCCGCCTTGAATGTCACAAGTGCCAAGGCAGAGAAACTCTGACCCAGAGTGAGAAGAGTCCTGTCTCAACTGCATCAGATCCAAGGTCGCCACATCCCCAACTTCAAACAAGCTTAGGGAATAAGTCTCATCTTTCAAATGGCTGGCTCCAACACCAAAAAAAAAAAAAAAAACGCCCAAAAGAGAAGGTAAATCCTAGAAACCAACCCAGTTTTATCCCCACTCCAAGCAGGTTTCCAAATCGCAAAAACACTGATAAAAATCCCTTAAGCTGACGTGACACGCCCCCCCCTTCTGCTACTCTTGAGCAATGTCTCTGCATTTCCACTTGGACACTGGAAATACATGCCAGAGGAGACTTATTACGCTAATTTCCTTTAGTAAACAGTTCAAATCTTACCTTGGAAACCCATGAAACAAGGAAACCTAGCCACAGGGCTGTGTGGAATCCTTTCCTCCCAATGCTAAGCATCAGACTTTGCTCTTGAGGTGGTACTCACAGATGTTTCTAGAATGGCTTGAGTTTTTCAATAGGCTTGGTGTGAAAGATGAGACAATCGGGAAACAAGAAGCAATGGAGAAGATTAGAAAATTCACCAATTCACTATTGGCCGCCAGACAGCCCCTCTGGGACAAAGTGAGCTGTGTGTTAAACAACCACTTCATAATTGAGCGAACACTTGCGTTCTTGCCTAAGAGCAGTTGTGTTTTCAAAAGGATGTTAGAGTTTTGTATCGATTCTAGCCGGCTCAGAACAATTCCCGACGTCGGTCTCCCCTTTCACCAAGAGGCAGCCGTTATTACACACACCCTTGCAAGTTACACAATGATTTCTCCATCCAGCCACGCAGGGTTAGGGATTGGAAAAGCAGCCCACCTCCATGAAAACCACAGGAGCTATATAATCGTTCTGGTTTTGTTTGGTTTTTCTTCCTGAAAACTGACGTGTATTGCCAATTATTAACATTGTATCCTGAAAGGCATTTTTCTGTTTCGTAATGTATCTGGAACGTACCTTCACACGAAGGTCCTATTTCAACACAGGAATTAGGATGGTATCACCTAGAAAAACGCCTGGCAAACTTGGATCAGACTGTCCCAAACCTGGGAAAACAGCCTTGGAGGGCCCCAAACGGTCCTGCTCACAAACGCAGCTTTTCTCTGGCCACCATTGTGCAGGGCAGTTCTGAAACTTACCCTAACCCAAAGAAGGACACAGGTCCCAAGAGTTCCCAAGCCTAGAGCCCACCAGACGTTCCACGGAAAAGCTGCCTCAGCATGAAGGTGGTCATTTGGCAGGAGGCGACAAACCAATACTCCACTCTGCTCGAAAACTGGGGTGGGATTTAAAGGCTATTTTCACAGCTTAACTGCTTAACACATTGAATCTGCTGTCCTTATAAATGGATAAACGCCATTTGTATCTCTTGGATAGATGAGACAGTCAAGAGTTCATGATCACATCCCATTTACTAAGCGAGGCTAAAAGCAGGAAGGTCAAGAGTCTTAACGATTATATAATTATCCTCTGCAGTACAACAATTGAAGCGTTCCACTCCAATCTGCAGTGAGCCTGGGCTGACCATTCAATTCTGTCATTTAACACTGTTCTGAAAGTTCCCGCTGTAACAAGGTTAACAGTGATAACTGACATAATTACTGGTAAAGAGCAGCAAATCATCATTATCTGCAGGTGCTATGATTATGGAGTTGGAAAATCGAAGGAAATCAACTGCATGGCTTTTAGAATTAGTAAGCACTTAATAAAGTGGCAGTGAACAGAGAAAATACAATCCCTGTCCCATGTTCTGGAAAATTACCAATCTAAATGCTTTTTAAAAACTCCTCTCACATTAGACAGAGAGATAGATGGATAGATGGATGAGTGGATGGGTGGGTGGATGAAGGAGGTAGGTAAATGTATGAATAGATGAAAGAATGGGTGGGAAATGGGTAGGTAGATGGATGAGTGAGTGGGTAGAGGGATGTATGGATGAGTGGGTGGGTGGATGGATGGATGGATGGATGGAAGAGTGGATGGATGGATGGAAGAGTGGATGGATGGATGGATGGATGGATGGATGGATGGATGGATGGATAGAAGAGTGGATGGATGGATGGATGGATGGATGGATGGATGGATGAGTGGATGGATGGATGGATGAGTGGATGGATGGACGGATGGATGAGTGGATGGATGGATGGATAGAAGATTGGATGGATGGATGGATGGATGAGTGGATGGATGGATGGGTGGGTGGGTGGGTGGGTGGATGGACGGATGGATGGATGGATGGATGGATGGACAGAAGAGTGGATGGATGGATGGATGGATGGATGAGTGAATGGTTGGATGGATGATGGATGGAAGGATGGAAGGATGGATGGATGGATGGATGGATGGATGGGTGGATGGAGGGATGGATGAATGGATAGAGGAACAGATTGAAAGCAGGCCAACCTAAGAACAATGCTCACAAGAATTAAATTCTGTCTGAAGAAAAATCATAAAACATTTCTAAGAAGAGGAAAGAACCCTTGGGAAAATGAAAATGCACAAGTAAATATTGTGAAGATGTCACTTCTCTCCAAATCAATTTATAGGCTTAACATCCCACAATAAAACCCACAAAGGGCCTCCAGGTCTGTTTTTTTTCCCTCCCTTTTCTTTCTTGGAACTTGGTTACATTTTCTACATTTTAAGAAAAATAAAGAAAGCTAGGATACTTTCAAAAAACAGGAAGGAAGAATTACCTGGAAAAGATACTTTAGGGTGATTTTACAATCATTTTAGTTGTAACATGACGGCAAAAAGAAATGCAAAAATTGATAGTTTAGAATAAGGGGCTCCAAAAGCAGATTCTACTATACAAGTAAACTCCCAAAAAATGAAAATTAAAAATTAAATAAATATGACTAGCCTGCCCATGAGGTGGGCCATTCAACCTACAATGCTGTACGAGTTTGACGATGTCACATTCTCACCTCTCAGCAAAGGTATAAAACCCAGATGTGTGTGAAAAGCATAGCACTATTTAAAAAAAAAAAAACTAACACATACATGGATGTTTCATAGACGTGGTATGAGAAAAATTTTTCAGAATAGATGCAATGGTGGAATCAAATATTGGAGGGCTGACAGGAGCAGAGGTCCAAATTCAGGAGATTTAGGAGATGTGAGTATAAAGTCCGGACCCCAATCACATGAACACTTTTGAGGCTTTCAACCCAATTCTTTTCAGAGATGGACCCTGTATTTGTTTGCTAGGGCTGCTGTAACAAAGTACCACAAACTGAGTGGCTAAAACATCATAAATGTATCATCTCATGGTTCTGGAGCCCAGAAGTGCAAAATCAAGGTGTCAGCAGGGTTAATTCCTTTCAAGGGCTGTGAGGAAAAGATCTGTCCTGGCCCCTTCTTCACTTATAGATGACTGTCTTCTCTCTATCTCTCTTCACATCATCTTCCCTCTGTACCTGTTTGTCTCTCTGTCCAAATGTTCTCTTCTTATAAGGACACAAGTCATAGTGGGTTAGGGCCCACCCTAATGATGTCATTTTGACTTGATTGCCTCTGTAAAGAATCTATTTCCAAATAAGGAGGCATTCTGAAGTCCTGGGAATTAGGGTTCCAACATATTGTTTTGGGGGGCATACAACCCAACCCATAACAGAGCCCACTGGGTCCACAGTGATGGCTGGGGTCCCAGGATGTGGCAGACACCACCTCTGGACCACAGCAAGCCCACCAATGACAGAATACAAGAACCCACCTCTCTTTTCTCCACTTCCCTGTCCGACAGTGCCCCTCCCCACCCTGTGCCCTGAGCATGCTCAACAGAGCCCACTTCTTTCCCCCAACAGACCCAAATTCCTCACTCCTTCATCTATTGAATGTCACTGCTGCCTGCCACATTGCAGCCACCAAGCAGATGATGATGACACAAAAGATGAAAAAGCCAGACAGCTCTCCAAGTGGGACAAGGCACTTCCAAGCTTGCCAAGGGCTTCACAACACATCAGAACGAAAGCCCAACTTCTTCCTGTGGCCTACAGCTTTTTTTATTTATTTCTCTTTTAATTTGTTTTTTAAACTGTGATTAAAATATACATATCATAACATTTACCATTTGAACTATTTTTAAGTATACAGTTCAGTGGCATCAAGTATATTTATAATGTTGTGCAACCATCACCACATCCATTTCCAGAACTTTTTCATCTTCCCAAACTGAAACTCTGTCCCCATTAAACACTAACTCCTCATTTCCCCTTCCCCCCTCTCGTGGCCCCCACCATTCTACTTTCTATCTCTATCGATTTGACTACTCAAGGGACCTCCTATAAGTGGAATCATACGTACTCGTCTTTTGGTGATTTGCTTATTTCATTAGCATGAAGTCCTCCGGGTTCATCCATGTCGTAAGCATGTGTCAGAATTTCCTTCCTTTTCAAGGCTGAATAATATTGCATTGTATGGATAGACCACATTGTGTTTATCCATTCATCTGTCAATGGACATTTGGGTTGCTTCCACCTTTTGGCTTTTGTGAATAATGCTGCTATGAACAAGAGGGCACAAACATCTCTTCAAGTCTCTGCTTTCAGTGCTTTTGGGAATACACTCAGAAGTGGGATTGCTGGATCATATGGTAAACCTATGTTTAATTTTTTGAGGAATTGTCATACTGTTTTCCACAGCAGCTGCACCATTTTACATTCCCACCAGCAAGGCACAAGGGTTCCAATTTCTCCACATCCTCGCCAACACTTGTTATTTTCCATGTTTTTGATTGTGGCCATTCTAATGGGCGTGAAGTGGTATCTCCTTGGCCTACAGCTTATTAATGGCATCTGTCCTTCCCCGGATGAAATGCTAGCCTCACAGGGTCAGAAACTCTTGTCTCTACTGTTCACGGCTACGTCCTCGGAGCACAGAACAGTGCCTGGCACTTAGTAGGTTAGACTGAAAGCAAAAGTCAACTGATGAGCAGCGTGGGTGGGGAAGGTGGATTTGAAGGGCATTTAAGGAGTTAAAGAGACAGGCTTCGGTGACTGATCAGGTAGAGGGATGAGGGAGAGAAAAGTTTCTAGCCCCAGGTCAAGCCGGGAGCAAAGAACAAAAGCGGGTCTCCTTGAGCGTGGTCCTGATTTTTCTCTAAGCCTCACTTTCTTCCTCTGTAAAATGGGAATAATAATGGTGTCACCTCACCGGGTCACTGAAGAGTCAGTGAGACAATTGTGCAGTGTCTAGTCTGCAGCATGACACACCGCCCTCCATACATGTTAGCCCACGGCCTCCTCAGGAGAGATTAAATCAGGCTGTTCCTCACACAGGGAGGCCCTCCAGCATGCCCAAGAACCCCAGAGGTCTGTGCAGAAGAGAAACTATCTAGGGAATGTGTTTTCAACAAAGCAAACACCAAAGGAACACGTGTCTCCAGTCAGAGCTACGGCCTTTAACAGCCTCCAGCTTCCCGGCCTGGCTTGGGGCACCGGGAAGCTCACTCCCTTGGCTGGCCTGAGACACTGGGCAGCCTCCGGAGCAAGAGCCAGGAGCCAGAGCCACAGCAGCCTGCTGAATTGCAGAAACTCAGAATTGCCCACTTACTCTGCACAGCCTGCGCAGAGGAGACTGGGAAGCAGAGAATCTCCGTGGAACATTCTGGTCGTTCAGCAAAGAGGAAAATTTCCCGATCCTGAGCTCACTTCTGCAAGCATTGTTTTGGTTCAAACGCCTTGCGTTGTCTTGATAAAGTTCAAAGTCACCGGGTGTCCGGGGTGCATATCTGCCACCCAGCAGCGTGCCACATCCTTCCTTCCCCTCAGCCAAATTCTTCATCTTTGAATCCTAATGGCTCGTGGCAGTGAATCTCACCTACCATGACCTGCGAACGTCTCTTTAAACTTTTCCAACAAAATCCTTGTGAGGCTGTGTCTCAGGCTCCATCATGCACTTTTTGCACAAACAGTGTGACAAGTCTAGAGTGACATGGATTTCCAGGTGGACAACCCTCACGCTTTTTCCAGCTCCTCCGTAATTTACCTATTTTGTGTGTGTGTGTGTGTGTGGTGGGGGAAGATCAGCCCCGAGCTAACATCCATGCCAATCCTCCTCTTTTTGCTGAGGAAGACTGGCCCTGGGCTAACATCTGTGCCCATCTTCCTCCACTTTATATGGGACGCCGCCACAGCATGGCCTGACAAGCGGTGCCTGGGTGCGCGCCCGGGATCGGAACCTGGGCCGCCAGCAGCAGAGCGCATGCTCTGTGCTACACCACAGTGCCGGCCGCTGTAATTTACCTATTTCTTTCTCCACTCTCCTCTTCTTCAAAAAAGAAACTGAATAATAACAATCAATAATGATTCATTAGGAGGAATTAATTAGAAAGGGGCACAAGAGGACTGCCTGGGGAGATGGCAATGGTCTCTATCTTGTTTTTGGTGGTGGTTACATAGTGTCTACATTTGTCAAAGTTCACTGAGCCAAACACTTAAGATCTGTGTATTTTAATATAAAGAACTCATGCACCTCAACAACAAAAAAACTACCAACCCAATTAAAAAATGGGCAAAAGACCTGAACAGACATTTCTCCAAAGAAGATATACAGATGGCCAACAGACACATGAAAAGATGTTCAAAATCACTAACTATCAGGGAAATGCAAATCAAAACTACAATGAGATATCACCTCACGCCCGTCAGAATGGCTATAATTAACAAGACAGGAAACAACATGTGTTGGAGAGGATGTGGAGAGAAGGGAACTCTCATACACTGCTGGTGGGAGTGCAAACTGGTGCAGCCACTATGGAAAACAGTATGGAGATTCCTCAAAAAATCAAGGATAGAACTACCATATGATCCAGCTATTCCACTGTTGGGTATTTATCCAAAGAACTTGAAAACACCAATTTGCAAAGGTACATGCACCCCTGTGTTCATTGCAGCGTTATTCACAATAGCCAAGACTTGGAAGCAACCTAAGTGCCCATCAAGGGACGAATGGATAAAGAAGATGTGGTATATATACACAATGGAATACTACTCAGCCATAAGAAATGATGAAATCCAGCCATTTGTGACAACATGGATGGACATTTTGGGTATAGTGCAAAGTGAAATAAGTCAGAGGGAGAAGGACAAATACCATATGATTTCCTTCATTAAGTAGTAGATAATAACAACAATAAACAAACACATAGGGACAGAGATTGGATTGGTGGTTACCAGAGGGGAAGGGGGGAGGGAGGAGGGTGAAAGGGATAATTCGGTACATGTGTGTGGTGATGGGTTGTAATTAGTATTTTGGTGGTGAACATGATGTAATCTACGCAGAAATAGAAGTATAATGATATACACCTGAAATTTTTACAATGTTATAAACCAATGTTACTACAATAAACAAAAAATTAAAAATGTGTATTTTATTGGATGTTAAATGTCTCAATTGTTAAAAGTAACTAAAAGGAATACCACAATAGAAACAATGTAACTATGATTATAGCTACAGTATAGCTACAATAATAGCAACAATAGAACTGCAATGTCTATCATTCCCGCCTTATGTTAATTGATCCTCACAACCTTGTGATATATTTCTATTCCCATTTCACAGATGAGGAAACTGAAGGACTCCAGAGAAGTCAAGTAACTTGTCCAGGGTCCCTCAGTTAGTAAGTGGCAGTGCTGGGTTACAAATCATAGTAGCTCCTGTGTGGCCCCACACGTGCTGGGTAGGGAGATAAAGAAATAAAACATGATTATAGCTTTTCAAGAAATTTCCACAATGAAGCCCTGAAGCCAAGCGCTGTGAGCCATCGTCAAGGACAGAAACCCCATCACCTAG
Organism: Diceros bicornis minor; assembly: GCF_020826845.1. Taxonomy (NCBI): domain Eukaryota; kingdom Metazoa; phylum Chordata; class Mammalia; order Perissodactyla; family Rhinocerotidae; genus Diceros; species Diceros bicornis. The sequence goes on along the minus strand of NW_026691844.1, from coordinate 149,496 downwards.
TGCGCACGCACACACACACACACACACACACACACTCACACGCGCACACACACACGCACACACTCACACACTCACGCACACACACGCTCACACGCACACACACACACTCACACACACTCACACACACACGCACTCACGCACTCACACGCACACACACGCACACTCACACACACACTCACACACACTCACACGCACACATGCACACACTCACGCACACACACACACACTCACACACACACACACGCACACACACACACACACTCACACGCACACACACACATGCTGCCCACTGAACTACCCTGCCAGCCTGGACAGCCAACAAACCAAGGACGTCCAGTGCCTGCAATTTTGAGCAGCTCAGGAAATCAAAATATCTTTTATTTTTTTTCTCGTAACTATTGAAAGATCTATTTATTCTGGCTCTTAACAAAGGTCAGCAGTAGTCCAAAGCTACAGAATATACATTTCTGTGTGTGTGTATGATGTTTTGTTCCTAAAAAACAAATAGAGACAACTATTTTTTTTTTAACACAGTTGACGTTGGACTCTTTCTCCTTCACACTCCTTAATCTGAACTGTGATGTCCTAGCTCTAAATGACCGCTTACCACCTGCTAAATGTTTTCTGTGCAATACCTTACAACAACTCCATGAGGAAGCTCAGATTATAGTTTACCTTTCACAGGTGCAAAAGCAGAGGCCCCAAAAGGATAAACAATCTGCCCAGAGTTGTCAGTTAAGAGTGGATTGCAATTTAAACTCATCTGAGCCCTTAATCGCGACGACAAAGTGTTTGCTCGATCATGGCTGCCGAGTGGTTTTTGTTTTAATCTTTAATTTTGATAATCTGATGTTTGTGGACACAACCCTGTTGATGGAAACTTCTGAACAACCTGGAAAAATATAGCTTGCATTCTTGCCAGCTCCTTGAGGTTGCAAGTCTTATTACTTTACCTCTTTGCTGTGCTTTTCCTGGGACTTGGCAAATGTACCCTTTTCACGTGTATACACAGTTTGTGTTTGAAATTTGGTATCAACAGGGGACCCTTGTAGAGACCCAGTACCTGATACACAAAAAAAAGAACAAACACTGTAAAATGCACCTGATTGGGCTGCAAAGTTTTGTACAGTGAGCAGAATGCCTTTAAGCCATTCAAAATGTATGCAGCGCTGCGTATGGGCCAACATTTAGTTGTTAAAAATATAGTCTCGGTGGTCATTTAAAAATACAATTACCTCTGGGAAGAGGAAGGGAGTAATAATTGAAAAAGGACATGTGGGAAACTTCTAGGGAGCCTGGAATGTTCCGCCACTTGACCTGCATCCGACTCTCTTTAGAATTACTTGCGAAACCGTACAAATGTTCTATGCATGTTCCTGCAGGCACGTTTCACACAACTATATAGTCAGAGGAAAAGAAGTTGAGAACATGGACAATTCAGGGTATGAGGACTTAAGGATAAGATTTCAAAATACTTTCATATCTTCAAATCATGAAAACAAGGTGGTTTTTTTTAATCCCTTCTTTAAAATATTTCTGGGAATACATTTTTCACAGATGTCCATGAGCGCATGTGCCAGATCAGACCATCGCTCTTGATCCGCCAGCTCTGACTTCTGCCTCAGCACCCACTTCTCGAACTTTAAACCCAGGCAATGGTCTAAAAACAAGGCAAGGTTCAACCGCCAGCTTCTGCACCCTTGAAAGACCCAAAGACGGTCACTGATCACCATTATGCTTCCCTCTCTCCAAAGATAGGCTTGAACTTCTCATATTCTGACTCCTCGTACACACAGATGAAAAACCGTCCTAAAGTCTTTGCTCCAAACTCTCTCACGTGAAAGAGAATTTCTAGTACTCTGAAGAATAAAATTCTGGGAAGGAGGGAGGGATGGATAGGTGGAGCTCAGGGAATGTATAGGTAGTGAAACCATTGTATTTGATATTATAATGGCATGAATCTGCCATTATACACTTGTCAAATGCCATAGAATGCACAACACCAAGATTGAACCCTAAAGTCAACTATGAGCTTTAGATAATAATACTGTCTTGATATTGGCTCATCACTTATAACAAATGGACCACACTAATACAAGTTGTTGATAATAGGGGAAGCTATGTCAGGGAGGGTGAGAGATATATGGAAAATTATCTTACTTTCCGCTCAGTTTTTCTGTAAACCTCAAACTGGTCTAAAAATTAAAGTCAATTTATAAACAAAAATAGAATTAAATTCTGCAAATGTTATGCGTCTGCGGCTAGAGCTTCCAGGAGATTCTCAGAGCCACAACTTGGAGCTAATGCAATTAATCACATCATCCTTCTAATAAAAACAGCTGCTATTCAAAAGATGTTATTAGGAAAATGAAAGGGGCAAGCCACTAAATGAGAGAAAATACTCACAATACCTCTTTCTGACAACATTCTTGATTCCAAAATATATGAATAATGAGACAAAAAAACAAAATTAAAAAAAAAATAAAGGAGGCAAAGGATTTTAACATTCACTCCACAAAACATATACAGATCTCCAATACACAGAGGAAAAGATGTGTGACGTCATTAGTCATCAGAGAAATGAAAATTAGAAGCACAATGAGACACCAATTCACACCCACTGGAATGGCTAATTTCAAAAAATTAACAGTACCAAGTGCTGAGGAGGATGTGGAGCAACCAGAACTCTCTTAATGGAACTGTAATGTGGTACAACCACTTACAAAAACAGTCTGGCCACTTCTTAAATATATATCAATGTATCCATATCGCTCCTAGATATGTATCCCAGAAACATGACAGTAAATGTCCACACAAAGGCTCCTACACATATGTTCATTGCAGATTTATGCATAATAACCAAAAATCGAAAAGAACCCAAATGAAAAACCAAAATGTTGTTTGTCTACACATGGAATACTACTCAGCAATTTTTAAAAGGGATAAGCTACTGATTCATGCAATAACACACATGAGTCTCAAAATATGATGCTGGGGCCAGTCCCCCAGCCAGTCCGGTGGCACAGTGGTTAAGTTCATGTGCTCTTCTGTGGCAGCCCGGGGTTCGTGGATTCGAATCCCGGGCATGGACCTACACAGTGCTCATCAAGCCATGCTGTGGCGGCGTCCCATATACAAAATAGAGGAAGACTGACACAGATGTTAGCTCAGGGACAATCTTCCTCACGAAAAAAACTCATCCAACTGTATTAAAATGAGTACATTTTTTAAACTGTGGTAAAATACACATAACATGAAATTGACCATCTTATCTATTTTTAAGCGTCAGTTCAGTGATGTTACGTATATTCACATTGTTGTGCAACCATCCCCACCATCCATCTCCAGAACTTTCTCATCTTCCCAAACTGAAACTCTATTCTCATTAAACACTAACTCCTCATTTCCCTCCCTCAGCCCCTGGCCCCCACCATCTTACTTCCTGTCTCTATGAAATTTGACTCTTCTAGGGACCTCATACAAGTGGAATCACATGCCATTTGTCATTTTACGACTGGTTTATTTCACTGAGCATCATGTCCTCAAGGTTCATCTACGTTGTAGCATATTGCAGAATTTCCTTCCTTTTTAAGGCTGAATAATATTCCATTGTATGGATGGACCATATTTTGCTTATCCATTCACCCACCAATGGACACCTGGCTCGTTTCCCTGTTGCTTCCATGGTACCCTGGCACCAAGCCACTCTCCAAATGGGACTGTCACTGCAATGTTTTGGATTGAATGTTTGTGTCCCCCCAAAATTCATATGTTGACGCCCTAACCCCCAATGTGATGGTATTTGGAGATGAGGTCTCTGGAAGATAAATAGATTTAGATGAGGCCAGGAGGGTGGGCCTCTCATGATGGGATTAGTGCCCTTATAAGAAGAGGAAGAGAGAGAGAGATCTCTCTTCAGGAGCTCACACCGAGGAAAGGCCGCATGAGACACAGGAAGAAGGCAGCCCATCTAGAAGCCAGGAAACAGGCTCTCACCAAGAACCACATCTGCTGGCACCTGGATCTCGGGCTTTCCAGCCTCCAGAACTGTGAGAAACAAAAGTCTGCTGTTTAAGCCCCCCAGTCTATGGTATTGTGTGATAGCAGCCCCAGCTGAGTAAGACACTTACTGAAGGCCACCAGACATTTGCTCTGCCCACGTGGACAATCCCGACTCACTTTACCCAAAAAGCCTATGACCCATGCAAGGAGAGTGCCACCCTCCTGACCCCGTTGCTCTGAATCTTCTCAACAAGGACCCCAGGGCATGGGGAGAGCAAGGCAGGAGCCTGTTGGATAACGGCACCCAGGTGGCGGCTTGGAGAATCCACCCAGGCGGTTGGTCATTAAAGTAATTGGGCCTCACATCCATGGGACATCCCAAACCCGAGTCATGCAGGCACCTGCAACATCAGAGACCCGCCTGGTCCACCCCTTTGCAGCACACACACCCCTAACGTGCCACGGGACACGCTTCGTCTCCCTGCAGAGTTGCAGAGGCCCGGATGCCCGCCCTCAGATCTCATCACCTCCATCTCAGAGAGGGGTTACACAAGCCATGCTTTGTTCTGTTCAAAAGAAAACAAAATAAGGTAGGAGGGCAAGAGCCTGGTTGGGTGTCGGCTTGCATTTGTACAGGATTTCACAGAGCTGACCAAATCGCTTCACACCCCACATTGCAATCGATTCCAGCGACATCCCTGCAGGGCAGGTGGGGAATCAGCCCTGGGCAGCGGCCCAGATGCGGACACGGAGCGAGGGACTCACTGGGACTCATGGTGAGTAAATGTTACCGCCAGGCACACACCACTTTGCACAGAAACTGTGACACTGGACAGGCTACCCTCTCCGTGCCTCAGTTTCCTCATCTATAAAATGGGAAGACTAAAATCTTTTCCCTCAGAGGGTTGTCATGAGGATTAGTGTGCACATAGTAAGTATCAAATAAATGTTAGAGGTTTGAATCCTGTTGCTGTATTTTTTCCTTCAGACTTCAAATCCTATACAAATCCTTCAAAGCCCAAAAGCACCAATAATCACAGGAGAACAGTCTTATAAAACAGGAGGAAATGATGTTAATGTGCTAAGTTACTGACCCAGAGATCAACATGCAGAATCAAGGTCTGACCTACTTGGACCAGTGCCCTGAATGGGAACAGGCCCAGTTGCCAGTTCGTCCCAACATTTATGGGGTGCCCATGGGATGCTCAGCCTCAAATTGGGCTGCGGGGGAGGGGCTGCAGAGGAGAATCAAGCCAGTCCCTAGCTCAAACTGGCTAAAGGGAGTGACCACTGGCTAAAGGGAATTGCCCCTGAAGATGAAATCCAGGGAATTGATGCTAAAAGCAGACACATTCAGGGACAGTCTAATGGAGGTATGTGGGGTTGGGACCGGTGGGGGCTGGTGGGACACGAAGATTTCCGATGATGAGATGCTTCGAGTCAGGAACCAAGGGGTTAGAAACTAACTGCTGGGCACCACCCGCATTACCAACTGACTTTAACAACAGCCTTATGGAGATACCGCTATCCCATTTTACAGATGAGGAAACTGAGGCTGGAGGTGTTCGGCTACATACTCGCCCAAGATCTCCAAAGTGTTAGAACCAGGGAAGCATAGAGGTAAGAAGGAAGACTCCAGGTATTGGCTGTGTGATCCTGGGTAAGTTACTCAGTCTCTCTGTGCTCGGTGTCTCCATCTGTAGGATGGGAGTAACAGCAGCACCTACTTTGGGTTGTCAAGAAGATGAAATGTATCAATACATATAAAGCTGTTGAATACCGGCAAATAGTGAGCCCCCATGAAACGTGAGCTGCCAGAATGAGGCAGATTTTGCATCCACATCTGATTCCACCCCAAAGAATATGAGAGCCTCTGAAGACCTGTGATAGGGGACCAGCATGATGTGCAGTGCTTTTGGGAAGGAAGTTAGAAATGCGGAGTGTGGATCAGAGGGAGAGAGCCCGGGTCCAAGTGAGTGATGGGGAGTGTCTATATACAACAGGGCTGCAGATAAGCAGTTTGGTTCAAGACATGCTGTGTTTGCTTGCGGTGGGTGTGCTGATAGGGGCGGGGGGCACAAGAGAACTTTCACATCTTGATTGGGGTGGTAGTTACCCGGGTGTATACTTTTGTCAAAACTCTTCGAACCATCTTCTCCAAATGCAAATATTTTATCATTTGTAAATTATATCTACATAAAGCTAGGAAAAAATACAAGTTGAAAACAATCAGAAACATAAACAAAAATAAATATCTAAACTTTTGTCACAGCATTCTCTCATGCCAACGATAAATTGGAAACAACCTCAAAATGTTCACCAAAACAGAAATTACAAGTGTGATACAGACTTATATTTACATGGAAATAGTCTTAATGGAGTAAAAAAGCAGACGATGGGGCCAGCTCCATGGCCTAGTAGTTAAGTCCAGCATGTTCCACTTCGGCGGCATGGGTTCGGTTCCTGGACGCGGACCTACACCACTTGTCAGCCATGCTGTGGTGGTGACCCATGTACAAAATAGAGGAAGATTGGCCACAGTTGTTAGCTCAGGGCAAATATTCCTCAAGCAAAAAGAGGAAGATTGGCAACAGACGTAAGCTCAGGGCCAATCTTTCTCAGCAAAAAAAAAAAAAGCAGATGGCAGCATGACTATCATATGGCAGCCTATAGTCTCATCTTCTTTAATGCATAACAGGATTCCAATTGACATATATATGTTTGCAGAGACAATTACAGAAGATTTTGCATCAAAATTAAGAAGTCATGGCTCTTAATGGGGGGGCTGGAATTTAGGGTGATCTAATACTTTTCGTTTAATCTATATTTATCTAAACTCAACGTGGATAACTTATAAATAAAGGATGTGCATTTTTAAAAGGACATAATAAATGTTTTTAAAAAGAGCAAGATTCAACCATAGAACCTAGAGATGGGTCATAAAACCATCCAGAAACGCAAGGTGGTGATTACTGTAAGTCAAGACAGTGGTTACCTTGTGGGGAGTGAAAGGCTCTGGGACTGGATGTGGCCCCAGGAGGGCCTTCAGTGGGAACTGGCAAAGTGCTATTTCTTGAACTGGGGGAAGGTAAGGAGGATATTTGCCCTAGGGCAGTAGTTCTCAACCAGCGGGCATTTGGTAATGACGTCCGAAAACATTTTTTTTGTTTGAGGAAGATTAGCCCTGAGCTAACACCTGTTGCCAATATTCCTCTTTTTCTTTTTTCTCCCCAAAGCCCCAGTACATAGTTGGATATCATAGTTGTAGGTCCTTCTAGTTCTTCTATGTGGGGTGCCACGTCAGCATGGCTTGATGAGCAGTGAGTAGGTCCTCCCCCAGGCTCCAAATTGGTGAACCCCAGGCCACCGAAGCGGAACACGTGAACCCAATCAGTGCACCACCGGGCCGGCCCCTGAAGACAATTTTGATTGTCACAAGTTGGGGGGCGCTCCAGGCATCCAGTGGGTGGAGGCCAGGGATGCTCCTCAACATCCTACAATGCAAATGAGCCCCCAAGACAGAGAATTATTCAGCCCAAAATGTCAGTAGTGTTGAGGTTGAGAAACCCACCCTGAACTCATTACCTTTAAAAAAGAAGACACTACAGAAGACAATATGAATGGTCGATAAACATATTAACAGGTGAACAACTTTCTGAGGGATCAAGAAAATCATGTTAAGACCACAGTGACATATCCTTCCATACCCTCCACTCTGACCCAAACTAGAAAGTCTGACATTATTAATTTGGAGGAAAGATGTCGGAAAAACTGGTGACTTTTATTCACTACCAGTGTAAGTAAAAATTAACAATTTTATCATTGTTAATTACTTTAGAAAACAAATAGTCCTTATCCACTTTGTTCTTCTTTCTGTGTTCAATATTTAATTTAAAAAATTGTTTAGGGGCCAGCCCCATGGCCCAGTGATTAAGTTCAGTGTGCTCTGCTTCAGCGGCCCGGGTTTGGTTCCTGGGAGCGGACCTACACCACTTGATGGCGGCCATGCTGTGGCAGCAACCCACATACGAAATAGAGGAAGATTGGCACAGATGTTAGCTCAGAGAGAATCTTCCTCAACAACAACAACAAAAACATTGTTCAAACCTATCTATGATTCTCTGTTAAGACAAAACTTATGATGAAAAATTGTGACACTGAAAACATTTGCATGTTGTGCATCTCAGAAGCTATTAAACATAAAAGGTTTGGGTCCAAAAAAAGAAAAAGGATCAGCACCACACACTCAGCCTCTGGCTGCAGCCAAGACAGAGTAAACGAGGTTTTGGTTTATGGACGTGATCCCTCTGGGCGGATGTTAACACTATCGCCAAACCCATCCCCCCCGCCAACACCACTCTTAGTCATGAACAATAAAAAAGTGTAAGGAACACAGACTCCAGATGGCAGATTAAAACCTTTATTAGATTTCAAACAAAAACTCCTACTGTAATAGTTCTAACGTGATACAGCCCCATAAAAATAAAGATGAATCACAGACCATTTTAAAGGAAAGGTTTGACTGAGTTACACCACAGCAAGCCACAGTTACTTGCAGCATCCTCGGGCTGAGAGCAAGATCCAGAAATAGAAATGAAGGCCAAAACGGCAGGTCAGCCCACAGGTCAAGTTCAGCCCTGGCCCAGCCCTCGCTCTTTCAAGCCAGCATCACAAAACCATAAGCACATGATGAGGGAAGGAGAGAGAAAGTGCGTTTGGAAAAAACTAGTTCCAGCTGTCCTAGGAGGCAGGGCAGAGGGATAACAGAGGGAGCATAGAATAAGAACTCTCCAGAAACAATTCCTAACTCTGGTAGGGCAGAGAAAGTTAAGTCTTTATTGTCACACTCCACGTGCACGTGGGTCCCAGGGGAAATTCTTCTTTGCAGAACTGTAGATTCTGAGCTCTGACTCTAAATTTGCCGACTCTTCTAGCTTCCATGCAACATTTACAGAAGCCCATCAAACAGTCACTCAGCTACAAGAGGCCACAAGGCATTATAAAATGCAGAAACTCTACAGGTCACGAGAAGTTAATTTTTCTTTAAACCCCATCAACTCAAGATTTAGACAACCCATTAGAATGAAAAGTTAATATTTTTTGAATCCTAACAACTAGTGATTAAAACTCACTCAACTGGAGAGGCAGTATAGTGTAGTCAAAAAAGGCACATGCTTTAGAATCAAAACAGACCAAGGTCTAAACTCTAGTCCCACCCCTGCCCCATTATCTGTGTGACCTTGGGCAAGTCACTTAACCTCTCTAAGAGCTTGGTTTCATCTGTCGCTAAAACAGGTGGTAAAACAAGGATAATTCCTGGGGTGGTTGTGAAGATTAAATGAGATAATTTATATAAAGTGATTGAAACATAGTAAGCATTCAATAGTGGCTTTCATGATAATGATTATCAAAAATAACAAGTCAAAATTATCTTCACAAACTCTTGAGAAAACAATGAAAACAAGAACGTTATATAGCCAAAACCTGGAAGGGCATCCAAAGCTGTGTTCAGGGGTGAATTCATGGCCTCGAAAGCCTTAATTGTAGGGCCAGCCTGGTGGCATAGTGGTTAAGTTCACGTGCTCCGCTTCAGTGGCCCGGGATTGGCAGGTGTGGATCCCGGGTGCAGACCAGTGCACCACTTATCAAGCCATGCTGTGGCAGCATCCCATATAAGGTAGAGGAAAATGGGCATGGATGTTAACCCAGGGCCAATCTTCCTCAGCAAAAAGAGGAAGATTGGCAACAGATGTTAGCTCAGGGCTAACCTTCCTCACACACACACACACACACACACACACACACACACACACAGACAAAAGCCTTAATTGTGTTAAAAGAATGGTATTAAATTCTTCATTCATTCATTCATTCCCCAATTTATTTCAAAAAGGATTTAGGTGGCTGGTGAATCATCTAAACATTTCACAACAGGAAAAAAAAATGCAAAAGCCAAAAGCAGAATAATCTAAAAATAATAATCTAAAATAATCTAAAAATGAAAAGAACTAAGATTATAACAGTAACTAATACACTATGGGAAAAAAGGAATTGATCAATAAATCCAAGATCTGCTTTTCTGAGGGAAAAAATAAGCAAAACTGGCAAATCTAAACAGCCATAAAGGAGAATATACAAATAAGATTATAGCAAGCATAATAGCATGCTATTAAATCTGAAAATCTCAATGAAATGATTGCTAAAAAAAACTACAAATCACAAAAGATCAAAAGATCTTACCAGAGGTTAAAAAAAATTTTTAAGCTGAATTCTCTAACAACTTAGTATGAAATTTTTTAAAAGTTATCAAAGAATTACTTCCCCCAAAGTTATAGCACCATATGATTTTTCCAACAAATAATTGGTTTTTCAAGGAAGTGTTAGTCCTGATGCCATAATTCTAAAACATTTAAAATGGAAACTTGCCTAGTTCATTTTATGTGGCTAGAATATTAGATAATAAAACCTGATGAAGAGATTGCAAAATAGAACAGACTAAAAACATAGCACAATTTCACTCACAAACGCATGGCAAAAGTCCAAAAACACAAAATAAAGCAAACCTAGCAAATCAAATTCAACATTATGCTCAAAGAATAATTAATCACAACCAAGTAGGGTTTACTGCAGGAAAGCAAGGATGATTTTATATTAGGAAATCTATTAAATATGGATGTTGGGTAATACCATTGTTAAATATTTAATATCAGTCTTGAAGCCCTAGTCAACAGCATAAGATTTAAAACTGAAATGAGAAGTGCAACATTTAGACAGGATCAAAAAAATGACCAAAGTTTGCAGAGGATAAAATTGCATGCAATGAATTAACAAAAATTACTAATCAATTTCACTAATGGATCTGAATTCAAGATAAATATGCTTATTTACTAGCAACAACTAACAACCAAAATTGTGTGAAAGAGCAATCAGGAATCATTGCAGCAAGAAATATATGGGATAAATATTTTTAAAAAGCACAATATGAAAATATTTGAACAAATGGAGAAACTGATCACACATTGGTACAGAAAAGAAAAAGATTAAGGTATTGATTTCTCAAATTAATTTACAAATTCAATACAATTTTTTCATGAAAATCTCAAGGGGTTTTATGTGTGCTGGAGAACATAGATTTGGAGATTCTTAAGCTTAACAAGAAAACTAAACACTTTGCAAAAGTGTAATAGGAAAAAACTGGATCTATCATTAATAAAACATGTTCTAAATCTATAATAATGAAATCAGTATGGTACAGGGGTAAGAATAGGCACAGATGAATAAAATAGAATTGACGTCCCAGAAGCAGACCATGGTTTTGGGTTGAATTTAATAAATGATAAAGAAAACACCGAGTCATTGAAAAGGGAATTGATTATTCAACAACTGGAATTCAGGAAATTAAATAACTGCTCGGGAAAAGCGATTTAGGTTCTCAGTTACACTATCCACAGTTGTGGGTGTTTGCTGGAGCTCTAAGTCCCGGCTAAAATGTTTCATGAGCCCCCTTGTGTTTCCCACCCTGGGGTTCCGTGGTGGATTTGCAAAAATGGCCACAGATTCTGCCCCTCCAATCAACACGTGGAGGCTATATCCTCTCTTCCTTCAAGCCGGTCTTAGCTATGTGACTTGCTCTGACCAATGGGACACTAGCATACATGATGCAAACAGAGACTTGAGAAGCTCTTGTGCACTGGGGATTGATCTCTTGGATGCACTCTTTGACGCACTCAGAACCTGGAGACCGTCACGGATCCAAGTCCAAGCTAGCCTACTGCAGGATGAGGGGCCACAGGGAGGAAAACCACACCATCTCAGCGGACAGCCAGCACCAACCACCAGCATGCGAGTGAGGCCATGCTAGATCACCCAGCCACCAGCCACCCCACCAACCAATCCCACACATGGGAGAGAGCTGAGCCTGTGTCTGTGGTCAAGTGGTGGGTCGGCCCAGAAAACCTGCCCAGCTAACCCACAGAACCATGAGTGAAATAAATGACAATAGTGTAAAAATTGTGTTTTGGGGTGGTCTGTTACACAGCAAAAGATAACTGATACAATTGCCAAGAGAAGACCCTATGTCCTCCCAATAAAGCGCCCCCCTGTGGTTTAAGTTAATCTGAGTAGATTCCCATTAGCAGTAACCATGAGTTGACTGAGATGCTCAATGCTGAGCCAAGAAGACAAACAAACTGAGGTTCCCTCCCTCCCTGAGGGTCTCTTCCCCATCTTAAGTCTCCTTCCTCTCTACCACACCCATTCTATTCTGCTTATGTTGAAAGCACTCTGTTCCCTGTTCCCCAGAGAAGAGGGGCCAGGAAGGAGCTGACACATTCCTCATTCTTGGTCACCCACAGACATGATGACACTCTCAGCCCCTGTCAACACACCTACCCCTTCCTTGTTCCTCTTCTCTCTCAGAAGTACCTATAATAGCCCCTTTGTTATGTCCAACTTTCCCAAGCCACTCCTTCCTCTGTTCCAGGGACTCTCAAAGGGTTACAGAGGTTGAAAAAAAGCATCAGTTACAGTTTATATTTAAGGCGAAAAAGTCAAACTCATAGTAGAGAAGAGGAATGGGATTTTCATTTTAATCAAAAGAGGGGATATCAGTTAAAAGTTGAGGAAAAATCTTTGAGACTGGTTCCTCATCTATAGTGAGGAAATGGAGGCAGAGAAGCGCTAGACCACCTGTCCAACGTCACACAGCAGATACAGGATTCAAATCCAGGTCTGACTCCAGAGTTACCTTTAACCACGAAATGAAATGCTCCAGAACAGCTCCTGCCCAAGAGACCTTTCTGCGATGACGGACATGCTCTAGGTCTGCATTGTCTAAATGTAGTGAATGCGACCAAGAAACAAATGTTTAATTTTATTTAATTAGACAACCCACGCCTTTGACATTCATTCCGTTAGCAAGAACAGGTCCTAAAGAACTGATACTCATTGACCATTCCTGGCTGGCTAGACCCTTTTCAAGATCTCCTTCGAAGAGTCGAGAAAAACAGAAATTTGTTCGCCTCTGTGTTGGCAACATTCACACTGCGGGTCAAGGGGAGAATGATCAGTGTCATTTTTCTGATTTCTTGGATTCTAAATTTGTAACTCTTATGACCTGGGTCTGCTTTAGCTTCCTTTATCCCTCCTCCCAAGACCTCAGGGCCAACGTGCCAAGGTGTCCTTCACTTTCTCACCTCCCCCAACTTCTATTTTTCATTCTACCAAATGCCCGTTGCTGTTATTTGCAATCCCCAACAGGAGACACTTGTAAATACAATGCTTCCAACAGCCAGAAGTCCCAAAATCAAGTGAAGCAGTTCACCAGGCTTGTGAGTCCCTTTCAAAACTGTGAAGGAAGCTCGTGAAGAATTATGCCCCTCCTCTGAACCACATGGGCGTCTTTAAGACAATTCTCCAACTTTTTTTCCTTCATCAAACTCATCCCCACGTGGAACATCTTTCCTTTCTCGGATCCATCTATTGTTTTCCTTCTGACACGTGTCTCGAGGTCTTCTGTCCACTCTGGCCTCCGCCCAACCAGGAATCCTAAGATCAACTTGTTTTTTTTTTGTCCTTGTAAAATTCCTTTGCAAATGACCCTCATACCTCGCTGGCTTATAAAAATAATTTTCTTAGCAAAACTCGCCTTCGTAAAGAACACAAAGTTTTGTTACAAAGTTCAGTCTGTGCCTTGTTTATCATAAACTAATGAAGGGAGGCCGATGAGCATCGTCTGACGGCATAACAAAATTTTCGGATTTCAAAAAAGAAAAAAATGATCCAAGAGTACACATCATCCACAGTCATGCTCAAGGGAAGAAGCAGCCAGAATGACCACCTTTGAAAATGGCTTATTGCAAACAGTGCTGGGGTGGGGGTGGTACATGTTAAATAAAGTCCACTGAAGGGATAGAACCTGAGGCTGGTGGTTCGGGTCCAGAGGAGAGGGCCAGGCTGAGCTGTGCCATGAGAGTGCAGTCAGCAACACTCAGACTGCGGGACGCGTCCCCAGCCAAGCAGCCCAGTTCTCCAACAGGGAGAGTGTAAGGGGAAAAAAAAAGGATATAGGGACAACCTGTAGACTAGGGTTTCTCACCCTGACACTATCGACACTGGGAACCGGATCATTCTGGGTGGTAAGAGCTTTCTCTGCATTGCAGGATTTTGAGCAACATCTCTGGCCTCTACCCACTCTACGCCAGTAGCACCTCCCCCCAAGTTGTGACAACCAGAAATGTCTCCGGACATTGCCCAATGTCCCCCGGAGGGCAGAATCGCCCCCACTTGAGACTCATCACTGTAGATCCAAAGAGACGTGCCATTTTTTTTTTAATGGGCAAGGCTAAACTATGTTGTCTGGAGATTCACACTTGAGTGATAAAACTATACAGAAAGGAGGAAGTGACCAGTACAAAAGACAGGACAGTTCTCATTTTGGGGGGAGAGAGGGGGCTCTGACTGGGATGGGGTCCACAGAAGGGCGTCCGGAGGTGGGGATGCTTGCAAAGTGCTATTTCTCAACTAGGGTGGGGGGGTTATAAGGTTGTTCACCTTAGAGTAATTCATGAGGCTACACATTTCTTTTGTGTGGTTTTCTGCATCTATGTTTTCTTTGACGATAAAATGGTTTTTAAAACAGTAAAACCAAAAGCAAAAAAGAAGGAGAAAAGAAAAAGAAACCTTCCCTCAGTGAGTTAAACATGGAAAATCCAAATGACCCAACAATTCCACTCCGAGGTATAATCCCTCGAGAGAATTGAAAATAGGTGTTCAAACAAAAGCTTGGACAGGAATGCTGTGGCAGCGCTGTTCACAACAGCGAAAAGGTGGAAACAACTCATATGTCCATCAACTGGTAGATGGATAAACTGCACACAGTCTGTCCACACAATGGAATGTCATTCAGCAAGAAAAAGAAATGAAGTCCTGATACACGCTACAAGGTGGATGAACCTTGAAATCATGCATAGTGAAAGAAGCAAGACCTAAAAGTCACATATCTTATGATGCCATTTATACGAAACATCCAGAATAGGTAAAGCCACAGAGATAGAAAGTAGATTAATGGTTGCCAGAGAATGGCGGGAGCAGGGAATGGGAAGTGGCTGCGAACGGGCACAATGTTTCTTTGTGGGGTGATGAAATGTTCTGGAACCAGATAGTGGTGATGATTGCACAGTCCTGTGAATGTGCTAAATGTCACTGATAGCAAATCTTACGTGTTCTTTAAAAAAAAAATTGTTTTTTTAAAGAAGAGAAATCTTGAATGCTTCGGATCAAGCCTGTCTCGCTTTGGCGTACCTCCTGCTCTGATATCCAATTTCTTTGCATATGTGGAAACCTTACCCTCATCACCACTAATGAGGCAGCCTGTGACAGGAGTCCCGTGCGCCCACGGACAAGCATTGCAGGTACTCGATAAACAACGCCGGGGCTGCGCCCATCTGTGCCAACAGGGCCAGGTATCGACGCTTGAAACCCTGCCTTTATCAGATCTTCCAACAAGAACGGTTTCCTTCATAGCTGAGCAAATGGAAACACTCCGTAGACAAAGCCCTCCCTGGACTGCAGCCGATGAGCCTGAGAGTCTTTAAAGAGCCGAGACTCTCAAACAAGAAGCAAAAAACTTCTATAATAAAAAGGTCAACCCTCGGGGCCGGCCCGGTGGCGCAGCAGTTAAGTTCATGCGCTCCGCTTCAGCAGCCCGGGGTTCGAGGGTTCAGATCCCGGCTGCGGACATACACGCCGCTTATCAAGCCATGCTGAGGGAGCGCCCCACATACAAAAAAATAGAGGAAGATGGGCACAGATGTTAGCTCAAGGCCAGTCTTCCTCAGCAAAAAAGGGGAAGACTGGCAACAGATATTAGCTCAGGACCAATCTTCCTCACCAAATAAATAAATAAAAATAAAAAGGTCATTCCTCTACCCAAAACCCTCCAGACACTCGATGATTGTCGGGTTTGTCTCCCACGTGCCTCCCAGTGCCAATTTCATTACCTGACTCCATCCCCTGCCTCTGTGTCCTGTGGCTTAGGGCTGGCTTGGGAGATCTTGATCCACTTCCCAAACACGGAATTGGAAGAAAGTAGCCCAATGTGCTGCTACTCATGTGGCCCCACCCATGACAGGAAAGGGGGGCCCAAAGGAAAGCAATTCTTTCATTTCCCACTGTTGACATTATTTATCTCTAAGTGTGAGCAGACATGTAGTCTGAGCTAGCACAGACTCTAAGCCCAAGATAGAGAGAGGGGAAAGAGAGGAGAGAGAGAGGAGATAAGGGATGCAATTTTGAAATCGCAGCACCCGCATCAGTTCTCTTTACTGGGAAAGAACGTTCTATCAGGCACAGGTGCGTGCAGAGAGAACTGACCACAGGGGGCACGTGACTTCCCAGCCTGATAGGAGCCGAGGTCCCCAGGATCTCCCTGGGGCATTTCAAGTGTTCAGTCATAAAGAACAGATCTGAATTCTGACAAAGGGTCTGGTGACACGGTGGGATATAACTGGTCAATGAATTTCATCAAGTAGGAGGGAGAAATAGAAAAACTCGTCAGACCAGTTACCATCAGGGGAGCCACCTTTGCATAATTATGTATTTAATTCTATGCCACCTTATTCCAAAGGATTGGGCCGATTTATTTCTCTAGGAGAGAAGGTAGGTAAATTGGTATCCCTAAGCCCCCTCCAAGAAGCCAGACACCTGACAGAACTATAGGTTTGCATTATCATTACTAAAGAGGTGTATGCTCATACGGCCAACTGGTCTACCTTTCTTCAGCGCATCTTTGAGCCTACCAAAACACTTCCTGGCTACCTGGCTTGTAAGCATATGATTATTTCTTTGACTTTCTCCCCAACTCGGCAAGGACTTTGGGGTCCCAGCAACATGCCTGGCTCAGCACAGCTGGCCACTCAACAGCAGTGGAAACAGCCCATCCTGTACACAGCCCCAATGTAACCTTCATGATCTCTCCATTGCACCTGCAGGAAAACGTGTGGCATTCAGAGCGCATGGGAGGGCCAAGCCTCCCTTCGAAACACGAGTCAGCCTCCCTACTCTTGCCTACAAAAGACCTCTGTGCCTTTGTCATTGCCATTCCACTCACCTAGAACACCCTTCCCTCTTACTCTCTTTCCAAGCATCATTCGACATCCAAACCAAACCTCATCTTTTTAACCACTCCAATCCGGAACATCTCTCTCCTTCCACAAATGCCAATGGCAATTTAACATCAATTTGGGCGAGCTGGGGAGAGCTCAGAAACATACTCTCCAGCATAGTTGTTTTTCTTGCTATAGAAAATCCAATCATCTTCAAAAGTAAAAGATCAATTAAAAAATTCCAACGATCGCAGCGATAAAGAACTTATGATGATCATGGAATTGTTTCAGTATGGTGTTTTTAATTCTCTCCTGGATTTTTTTAAAGATCTTTGACAAAACAAAAAGGAATAAATATGAACAAAAAACTCAAATGGCCGTTTCAGGCTACACCATCTATCATCTTTTATTATTATTATTATTATTATTATTATTATTATTATTATTATTCAATACCCGTGTGCACAGGCTAGACTTTCCTATTCTCTGCATGGACTACAGTGACATAGGCACGAAGGAATTTATTTATCAATATTCTGCCGTGTTATCTAGAGAACATCGTGATTTCCATGTGCTTCAGCCCCAAACATGTTCTAGAACCACAGGTCCGGTGACGCATTTGGGAGGGACAGGGGTGCCTACTTTGCCTCATGATGTCTCCTTCTGGCTGGGCTCCTTAGTGTGGGGAATTCGCTCCTGCCTTTTACCTCCCCAGGCAAACCAGGAGCTCCGGAGCGGCAAGGACGACATCTCACACTTTGTAACCCCCTCCCCCGGTGCCAACAAGGGGCAGAGAGATTATACTGGCCTGGTGCTGGGATGCTTCCAATTCCACTGGAAACAGCCTCTACCTCCAAATGGCCCCCTCGTCTTTATAAGGTATGCAGCCAAGAACAGGGGTCAGCCAATTTTTTTTAATGAAGGACCACGCAGTCTGTCGCAACTACTCAGCTCTCTCCTTACAGCACTAAAAAGCAGGCATGGGCAATACGTAAACGAATAAATGAATGAGCATGGCTGCATTCCACTGACACTTTATTTAGGGACACTGAAATGTTAATTTCCTATCATTTCCACCTCTCACAAAATATTATCCTTTAGACTTTTTCCCCCAGCTTTTTTTTTTTTTTTTTTGGGAGGGGGGTGAGGAAGATTAGCCCTGAGCTAACATCCATTGCCAACCCTCCTCTCTTTCTCAGGAAGACTGGCCCTGGGCTAATGTCTGTGCCCATCTTCCTCCACTTCATATGGGACGCCGCCACAGCATGGCTTGATAAGTGGCGCACAGGTCTGGGCCCGGGATCCGAACCTGCGAACCCCTGGCCACCCAAGCGGAGCGCACGAACTTTACCACTACACCACGGGGCCGGCCCCTCATCTAGCTTTTTTCAAAGTATAAAAAGCATTCTTAGCTCCCAGGCCATACAAAAATCACCAGTAGGTCGTGCTTTGCTGACTTCTGATGAAGGGCTTTACCAGACAAACCTGAGGTCAAAGCATTTCCCAACAAGGTCTCCTAGAGTAAGTTTCTTAATTCCTATCCAAGCCTCAGTGTCTCCTTCTGTGAAATGGGAGTAACATCTTCTCACAGGCTGTGGTGTGGATTCCATGAGGCAGCACCGGTCGAATTCTTAGCACAGAGCCTGGTGCAGGGTAAGCACTCAATAAACACTAGCTAGTAATGAGCTGTCAAAGACACCATTGTTTATCTACATGACAGGTGCTGGGGACGCAAGAAATGCTACCGTCCCTGTATTCAAGAGAACTGCCTGATGGAAGAGGTAGTGAATTTAAGACAGATGAGGAGGGCCATAAGAGTAGGCAGCCAGGGCCGGCCCTGTGGCTTAGCGGTTAAGCGCGCGCGCTCCGCTACTGGCGGCCCGGGTTCGGATCCCGGGCGCGCACCGACACACCGCTTCTCCGGCCATGCTGAGGCCGCGTCCCACATACAGCAACTAGAAGGATGTGCAGCTATGACATACAACTGTCTACTGGGGCTTTGGGGGAAAAAAAAAAGGAGGAAGATTGGCAATAGATGCTAGCTCAGAGCAGGTCTTCCTCAGTAAAAAGAGGAGGATTAGCATGGATGTTAGCTCAGGGCTGATCTTCCTCAAAAAAAAAAAAAAGAGTAGGCAACTAGAGTGTTGGCAGGGGTAAATTCTAGGGGATCCTCCCTCATCTCTTTGTTGTCTGCACTTCGCCTTTCCACAATGAACACAGGAAAGCACAATGGTTCAATGGTTAAGAGCTCAGATTCTGAGCCAGAATACCCAGGCTTGGGGTTTGAATCCCATCTCTACTATTTACTGGCAATGTGACCTGGGAGAATTGCGTTAACCTCTCGGGGCCTCATCTGTAAGAAGAAATGGCTGGGAGGACTCCATGCAGTGTCAGAAGCAAAGCGCTTAGGACAGTGTCTGGCACAAAATAAGCATTTGCTGCCAAGATGATTCTGATTATCAGAGGCAGAGTTAAAAAAATGGAAGAAGAAAAAAAAGTTTCACTAGGAAAGCTAAAACCTCTGCTGAAAAATAAACCCTTCCAGAGTGACTGTGCATGCATTTAAGCATTTAACATTTAATATAAAGAGGGCACCCCAACTTTCAGAGAATCTGAAACACCGATGGAAAGGCAAACTCAGGGAGGAGACACTTGCCTCCTTCTTCCTCCTGCTCCTACGTTCTTGCTGATGTCCGTATGTGGCATCGCCAGCCAGTTTGCTGGCACCTGGCATGCCCCAGCCTCACGCACCCCTCTGACTGGCAGTGAGCAGCTGGGGTGGCCTCCCAGAAAATAAATGCCAGTGGGTTTGCCACAGCAGCTGGTCAAGCAAGCCCTGGGATTTCTGGTCGCCCCCAAAGCTCCAGAGCTGGTGGTCTCTAGAGCATCTGAAGGCAACAGGTGAGCAGAATGGTCTTCCCTGTGGGTCTGTAGGCCCAGCACCCACCTCTCATCAGCAGGTCACAGGGTGGGCTTTCCTCTGCCTGCCCCAAGACCAAAATCAGAAACGGAGCCAAGCCTTGGCAGGTATTCACCCAGCGGCTCATCTGTCCAGAGAGGGTGGTGGACCCACAGCACTTATGAGAAGCTTCCAGAACACTCACAGAGTGCCAGGAGCTGGGCTAAGTGCCCCCCACACACACTGTCTCATAACCCCCAAACCACAACCCTCACAAGCAGGTCCCACAATTATCCCCATTTTTCAGATCGAGAAACTGAGGCTTGATCCAGGTCCTAACCAGTGAATGGCCAAACAGGACTCCAAGACAGTCCTGCTGGAGTCCAAACAATTCTTGTAACCACTTGGAAACGGGTGCAGTGAGGCCGACATTTGGGGTCTTAACGACACGCCGATTTGGGGGAGATATTCTCTGACTCCGAAGACTAGTTTAGGGCTTCAACCCAAGCTTTCACCCACAGAGATCTCCCTCTTCTAACTGTCCCCCCAAAGTGTACTTAGTCACAGATTTATTTGCCACCAGGAGGTCCTCTCCTGGTGGCAGGAGCTGGTCCCTCCTGTGGCCCCAGAACTCCAATGCCCAACACATCGTAGGCCCGTTGATAAATGCTATTCCGTGACTCCGCTCACATAGACTCCATCTCCTCTCTGCCCATCCAGGGCTCCTGGCATTTGGCCTCTCCTGGCATCTTCACCTCAAATCTGTGGACAAAGTGATGGAGAGGAAGCATTTCCTAAAAGGAAGCATCTTCTTTTTCATTACCTTAACCACTGAGAATCTTCCTTTGCTCTCTCTGCCAAAGCATCACTGTTTGGGTGACAGGTGGAAGAAGGGACTTTGTAGAGAATGTTGAAACTGGGTCCAGAGGCCAGACCAACACCTTCATCCCAAATGCTGACTGGACCCCGGAAGCTTCCGGAACCCAGCAATCGTGCAAGAAAAAGACAATGGCTATGGATGCTTGAGGAAGCACTTGAGGGGATTCCAGGGGAATGGAGGAGTTGACAGGTAGTTTTTACAGGTCTGGATCTGTTTACTAAGACAGCAGAGTATCCTCGAAAGGCTCATTTCAGTCTGTTTTATGTTAAAAAAAAAAATCCCATACAATGTTAAATAAGCCTTCTAAAGCCACAGCAACAAGGGAACATAAGCATTTAGAAAGTCGGAGATGCACACACATGTTCATGGTGGCATTATTCACAATAGCTAAAATGTGGAAGCAACCCAAGTGTCCATCTATGGATACACAATGTGGTCCATCCATACAACAGAATATTATTCAGCCTTAAAGAGGAAGGAAATTCTGACTCACGCTACAATGTAGATGAACCTTGAGGGCATCAGGCTAAGTGAAAGAAGCCAGTTACAAAAAGACAAATACTGTGTGATCCCACTCATAGGCGGTCTCTAGAGGAGTCACATCCAAAGAGACAGAACGTAGGCGGGAGGGGCCAGGGGCTGGGAGAGGGGGAGGGGACGTCAGTGTTTAATGAGGACAGAGTTTCAGTTTGGGAAGATGGAAAGTTCTGGAGATGGACGGTGGTGATGGTTGCAAAACAATGTGAATGTGCTTAATGCCACTGAGCTGTGCACTTAAAATGATTAGGATGGTCAATTTTATGTCACTTGTATTTTTCCACCATAAAAGAAATTGAGGAAAAAAGAAAAACCAAAGCTGAGTTGCACTCAACAGACAGAAGCGTCAGTTCAAGGAACAATCGTTTCTGGACATCTGTTACCAGGACAGGACAACACTTCACCCGACCACTGATTACGAACCAAGAGCAGCTGAAATCGAGGCCAGATGCCAGATGCCAGACGCCAGGAACCCGGAAGCCTGGCAGGTGTCCGTCACAGCCATACACGCGGAGCCGCACCTTCCCACAGTGACGAAACCCCGAGGCTGGAAAAACCAGCCCCGTTCTCAGGAGCAAAAGATTTTTTTTAAAACCTGCTGGAAATATCGGGGACATTTCTGCAGATAATACCGTCCTCCACACTTTGACAAAAACGGATACAGAAATAAATCCACAGAGGAACATCTTAAATTAGATCTCAAGATGCGTGAGCCCGGAGCATTTCAAACAAGCATCTAAATTTGGAGAACTCAGCCCTGGAATAAGAGAGCGTTCACTGTTTTCCCTGGTGCCCCAGCCAGGAGTGGCTCTCCAGTTCCTAAACAGAGGAGACACTCCTCCCAAAAAACACACACACGCTTTATTTGTGTCTCAGACTTGGCACCAACCCCAGCTGTCTTTTATTAGCTGTGTGGCCTTAGGCCAGTTAAGTAACCTCTCTGGTTTCTAAAACAAGGATAACAGAGCTCCCCTGGGAGCTGCATGCCCTCATAACGTAGTAGATCCTACACATTCTCTCCTCCTCTCACCATCAGTGAATGACAACCCCATCTGGAAATTCACCCAGATCGTCACTGCCACCCAGCCTAATCACCCCACCCTCACGTCAGAAGTTTCCTTGTTCTTCTACATAATTCCAAACCCACAGGTGGTCTCTCTACTTCCACTAAGACTTTGCCCCAACCTTGACCCTCCGTCTTGGTGTGGTTTGGTTTCTCTCTGTCCCGGGCCTACCAACATGCTCTAGATTTTTCCACAGCATAATAAGCATCATCCCCTC
This sequence comes from Diceros bicornis minor, assembly GCF_020826845.1. Taxonomy (NCBI): domain Eukaryota; kingdom Metazoa; phylum Chordata; class Mammalia; order Perissodactyla; family Rhinocerotidae; genus Diceros; species Diceros bicornis. The sequence goes on along the minus strand of NW_026691844.1, from coordinate 126,794 downwards.
CCCATCCACAAACAATCAGGTTTTCTTTCCCTTCACTGCCCAGCCTCTCCAAAGAGGTGTGGTCTCCACTCTCTCAACTCTCTCACCTCCTGTTTCCCATCATCCAACATCTGCGCCATGGCAGGGCTCCTCCCTGGGGCTCCGATGGAGTCCTCCCCGACAAGTGCGTGGATTCTATTGGGAACTCAGCCCGTGTGGCTTCCCAGTAGCTTTGGGCTCAGGTGAGAAGACCCTCCTTTCTCCCTTCCCCCATCTTTTGTGATACAACCCTTAAACCACCCACACACTCGCTCCCACCCCAATCTCATGTTCACTAATTCTCCCAGGGAATTCCACAACATGTGAGAGAGTCGATGACACAATAAACAAGTCACGAGCGTGCGTGTGGAACTTGCCTTCCTGGATATCAAAGCATTATAAAACTCCAGTGATTAGACCAGTCACAGCCCTGGTGCAAAGAGAGACAGACTTGGATACCCAGAAACAGACCCGAAATCAATGACAAAAGGGTAGATTTCTGCGCTAAATGGTGCAAGACTCCCACTAGTTATTTGGAGAAAAATGGATACTCCTTCGAATCGTGCACACAAATAGCTTCCAAATGTCCATGACGAATGTGTTTTTAAAAAACGATAATAATTAGGGGCCAGTCCGGTGGTGTAGTGGTTAAGTGCGCGCTCTCCGTTTCGGCGGCCCGGGGTTCGCAGGTTCCGATCCCGGGTGCGCACCAATGCACCACTTGTCAGGCTATGCTGTGGCGGCATCCCATATAAAGTGGAGGAAGATGGGCACGGATGTTAGCCCAGGGCCAGTCTTCCTCAGCAAAAAGAGGAGGATTGGCAACGGATGTTAGCTCAGGCAGGGCTAGTCCTCCTCATACACACAAAAAAAATGATAATAATTAAAATTGAAATAGAAAATTTGGAAAGAAATATTCGTTCTATAGCTAGGAAGGGACTTTCTAAGCATAAGTCACATGAGAGGCAAGCAAAAATCCAGCTCGGAACTCCATGAACGTTTTAAGTTTCTCTGCAACTGATATTCAGAGCATTTTCACCACTGAACGAAAATGTCAGAGGATGTAATTGGCAGAGGGTTAGCTGCCTTCACCTATGGTAACTGTATACAGATGAATATTTCAAAACCACTAAGGTACTAAAAGATAAACAGACAAAGGATATGAACAGGAAGAGAAAAGCCAAATGATAAACAAACATGTTTTAAAAGGTTCAACCCCGATAGCAATCAAAGAAATACAAATAGAAACAATGACGACACATCGGCTCCGCCCTCCAGTAAATTCTGAAAGATTTTTCAAACAACACTCGAAGCTGCCAAAGTGCTCCCTCTCGGCCAAAGCTAGGAGGAGAGCCCGTTGGTACAACATTTCCGGAAAGCCGTTTGGCAAGGGCATCAAGAACCTTTGACCCAGAAATTTCACTTCTGGAAAAGCAAGACCTAGAGAAACAAATGCTCGAGAAAGCTTTGACCCAAAAATGTTCCTCCCTCTCTTTGTGAAAACTGGAAATAATCTAAATGCCCAACCACAGGGAAAGTTAAGTAAATTAAGATGCAACAGAACCACTAGAAGGAAGTACTCCTAATAATTGTGGAAGAAAAAATTACTGTTTTGCTTTTTTCCTTTACACATTCCTTTTTCCAAACATCTACCATGATCAATCTTACTTCTACAATCAGATAAGAAACAAACTTATTTTTCTACAACAAAGTCCATACCCATCCACTCCTACCTGTCTCTCAAGCAAGAGGAACATTCAACTGCCTAGCACAGGAGTTGGCAAAATCTGGCCCACTACTTGGCTTTGTAGATAAACTTTTATTGAAACACAGCCATGTTCACTCATTTCTGTGTTGCCTGTGGCTGCCTTTCCTGCTACAATGGCCATGCTCAGTTGCAACAGAGATCGTATAGCCTGCAAAGACTAAAGTGTTTAATACCTGAGGCTTTGCAGGAAAAGTTTTGCCACCTCCTGGTCTAGTGAATGCCTCTAGTGTCTCTCTAAGAAATATGAGAAATGGCTAAGAGCCCTTCACACCCCAGCGTACCTTTCTGGCAGTGGCTGTGAGTCCAGCACCGCTCGACAAACTGCCCGTTGATGACGGTGGCAGGGCAGTTGGTCTTGCCCTTGGCAGTGCCTGGACAAATGTCCCCACACTCCTCACTGTCATCCTTGTTCAGCACGATGTAATTATCTTCCACAGAATCCAGAATGCGCGACCAGTCGATGGTGGCCAGGTAGCAGAGTTCATTGTTCTCGAAGCGGACGGAGCCCCGCGTGATGTTCATCAAGCTGTAGAGGCCAAGCTCCTTCAGGTGAACCATCTCGAAGATGACCAGCGCGTAGTTGAAGAAGAGGCGCGAGCCCCGGATAACCGTGAGGTTAGGAAACAGGTCCTTCAGGCTCTCCAGCCCGTAGACCCGGAAAAGCAGCAAGTAATCAGCGATCATGATGAGTTTGGGGAAACTGAGGTCTCGGAAATCCTCAGGCCTCGTTTTAAACATCAACAGTATCTGCAAATGTCCTTCAATGACGGAGCAGTTGGCCAACTCGTGCAGCCTCGTGAGGTTGTTCCGGATATCCATGCCGGGGCACACTAAAGTGAAAACAAGGAGGAAGCAAGGCAGGTGAGCAAACACACCGTGAATGGGTTACAAGAATTAGTGGCAGGGCCAGCTTCGTGGACGTGCGACCCGAGTCCCACGCTCACTCAGAAGGGGACTTGGCTTAACGCTCTTCCGTAAGTCTTGAAATCCTTAATCATTTTTAAGCAACCGGCCCCACATTTTCATTCTGCACTGGGCTCCACAAATTCTACAGCCAGCCCTGATGAGCGGCTTTCTCTGTAGAGTGTCCGTGCCTAAGTCATTACTTTCGAAAGGCAAAGAAAGTAATTCCTTTGGCAGTACCTGTTAGAAGCTTTAAAATCAGCGCATCAAATATGATGCAATGGAGACACTGGGATCACAGGGGATTGAGTAATGCGGCAGGGGCGGGAGAAAGGGGAGCCATCCCCAGCGAGTCAGCGTTGGAGAGCCTCAGGAAATGGATTCATGGGGATCAAGCTGCCCACATCAGAAGTGGGGCCAGGAGAGCTGAATGTTTGGTCCATTCTCCCACTTCACTGACTCTCCTTCCCAACCCACCTTCCTTCCAGGCAGACAGCCAAGGCCTAATTACCTTTTATCTGGGGGTGGCAAGGGCTTCCCAGCAAGTCTGAGCTCCCCGGCACAAACACCCTGCGTGCCCATTCTCCTGAAGGTGGTCCCTTCCGGGCTCTGACACCCCCCACGGCTCCCCATGACCCTGCACTTCTCTTTCACAGCCTTTGGGGTTCCGCCCCTCCATCCCCTTCACCATGCTAAACAGGCGTGGCCACACCTCTCGTACAACTCTGAGGCTGTGTCCTCCCCTCTAACATGACCTATGAGGAGGAGTGAGTGAAATCATGCAGGCACTCAAACAGAGCCTGGTACACAGCAGGTGCTCAATTAATGTCAACTACAGTAGGTGCTCAATTAATGTCAACTATCTTATTGTTGTTTATTTCTCCCAAAAAATATCACAGCCATCCTCAGGCTCTGTGCCTTCATTTCCCCAGACGGGAGGTGGGCAACCGTTTTCTATAAAGGCTCAGATAGTAAATATTTTCAGCTTTGTGGTCAGATGGTCTCCATGGAGGCGACTCCACTCTGCCCTTGTAGCCGGAAAGCAGCCAGAGGCAACATGTGACTGAGTGTCTGTGGCTGTGTTCCAATAAAGCTTTATTTACAAAAACAGGCGGTGAGGTGAGCTGGAGTTTTGCCCTAGGGGTGTTGCTTGGCAATTCTTGTTCTACGGCAAGACTGTCCAACAGAACTTTCCGCAATGATGGAAATGTTCTGTACCTGTGCCGTCCACAGTGGGAGCCACCAGCCATTTGTGGCTCTCGAGCACTTGAAATGTGACAAATAAGCCTGAGGGACTGAATGTTTCATTTCACTTGAGTTAATTTCAATGGAAATAGACACACGTGGCTAATGGCTACTGTACCGGACAGGGTAGCCATAGCCCCATTGGCCGTCAAAGCCCTTTATGCCTTAGCTCATTCTTTCTAAATCCAGTCCACCATCCTTCAAGATCCAGTTTGAATGCTGCCTCCTCCAGGAAGCCGCCTCTGATTTCCTTTCCTCCGTATACATATTTGGATCTTTCCCTTCTCCTGTGTCCCTTGCACTCAGTTAACGTTCATCAAAATCAAAATCTTTAGGCAGCTTCTCCTTGTCAAAACACACACACACCACAGCCCTCAGCACCTGGAATGGAAGGCTCAGTTTGTAACCCCCACTTCTTTTATTCCAAGACACTAAACCTTCCCCCAGCATCTTTGAGGCAAACAGGTTGTTCTAAAGAATAGTAGTAAATCCTCTTAAAAATCCACCCTGAGAATAACTTGCAAAAGAAGCACAAATTAGAGAGAAAACAGCACAGCAAACAAAGCAGCAATGTTCCTGGGTCACATTCTGTACAGATTAGGCTCAATCAGGGGAAAACACACACACACTCACTGGGAAGCTGGGAGCAGCTTTGAGGGGACCACGATGCCAGTTCCATTCCCACACGCTCATGCCACCCAAGCCCGGTCTGAGGCTCCCGGCCACAGTCACATCCACAGCGTCCACAGACAGAGGTCTCCACAGGTACCACACCATTGATGCCTCCCAGTAAGCCCCATCCCCACCCTACAGATGAGATAACTGGACCTCCCAGAGGCAATCACCCAAGAACCCAAGAACACACGGCCCACCAGTGACAGGCAGGGTTGCCAGATTTGGCAAATAAAAATGCAGGACGCCCAGTTAGATTTGAATTTCAGATAAGCAACCCGTACTTTTTTAGGATAAGTTTGGGACATACTTATCCTTAAAAATTGTTCGTTATTGATATGAAATTCTGATAACTGGATGTCCTGTCTTTCATCTGGCAACATAGGGCTTAGATTTGGCCACAGCTCTGTACTTCTCAAGTTTGACCTTAACACTCTATATTTCACACACACACACACACACACACACACACACACGAAATTGGTGCAAATGCAATCAACACCTGCCCGCCATCCTCCCCAGGCTGTGGCAGGACCAAAATCAGATACGAAGGTGCGTTCAGAGATTAACCAGCTGTCGGACATTAGGAAAATGCAAATCCAAACCACAATGAGGTACCACTTCACCCCCACTAGGGTGGCTACAATCATAACCACAGACAATAACAAGTGTTGGCAAGGAGTAGAGACATTGGAACCCTGATATATTACTGGTGGAAATGGAAAATGGTGCAGCTGCTGTGGAAAATAGTCTGGCAGGTCCTCAAAAGGCTAAGCAAAGAGTTACCATCTGACCCAGCAATCCTACTCCAAGGTAGATACCCAAGATAAATGAAAACATACATCCACACGGAAACTTGTATATGAATGCCCATAGCAGCATGATTCATAATAGCCAAAAAGTGGAAACCACCCAAGTGTCCATCAACTGATGAATGGATAGACAAAATGTGGCACATCCATATGATGGAATATTATTCAGCCATCAGAAGGAATGAAGTATCAATACATGCTACAACATGGATGAATCTTGAAAACATGCTTGGTGAAAGAAGCCAGACACAAAAGACCACATGTGGTATGATTCCACTTACATGAAATGTGCAGAACAGACAAATCCAGAGACAAAAAACAGATTAGTGGTTGCCAGGGGCTGGGGGAGGGGTAATGAGAGTGATGGCTGAAGTACAAGATTTCTTTTGAGGGTGATGAACATGTTCTAAAATTGATTGTAGTGATGGTTGCACAACCCTGTGAATGTCCTAAGAACCAGTGAATTGTAAACTTTAAATGGGCGAATTGTACGGTATTGAATTACATCTCAATAAAGTTGTTATAAAAAATTAACGATGGTAATAGTAGGGGACAATGAAGAATTGCTTTTTTTTTTTTAAATCTCCAATGAATCTAACTCAACTCATTAAAGCCATATGTGTCCCTATAAGTCTAAGACAATAGAGCAATACTGTTGGGACAGAAAATACCCAGAGGATGTTAGAAATGGTGCCAAAAATAGATGTAGAGGCTTCTGCTGGCTTTTAGTATCTCTGGGTGGGAACCAAAGGATGCTTCAAGTTCTTGATAAGTGGCACCTGGCTAATAGCCACTCTACACGCAGATAGGGAAGGACGATGAGAAGGAGAGGGAGGAGGGGGACCTCGTTGACAGCTAATATTTTCTGAACACCTACTATGTAAAGCACTTGGTCCATTCTCTGGCACTCACGTTCTCTCGCTGAGTTCTAAGAATAACGCCTAAAGGAGATGCCAGTTTCACGCCTATTTTGTGATGATCAAATTGCGACTCACACAAGCTGAGTTTTAAGTGGTGGTGCTAGGATACAACCTGGCAGTCAAATGCAATTCTATGCTTTAATGCTAGGTTTCAGTTTTACCATCTGCGTGCTTTCAGATAGATGCCCAATGAAGAATCGAGTGAGTGCACCTTACAAAAAGAAACTTTTCAGCAAATATCCACCCATCAAGGGGTTAGAAGAGATGATAAAAACAAGCTTTTTGACTCAGTCTGGAACAATCAAGGAGGGCTTCCCAGAGGAAGGGACGCCACTACAAAAACCTCCACAAACAGTGCAATAAGAATTATTCTGGGGCCGGCCTGGTAGCGTAGTGGTTAAGTTCACGTGCTCCGCTTCAGCAGCCCGGGTTTTGTGGGTTCGTATCCCGGGCGCAGACCTACACACCGCTTATCAAGCCATGCTGTGGCGGGCATTCCACACACAAAGTAGAGGAAGATGGTCACAGATGTTAGCCCAGGGCCAATCTTCCTCAGCAAAAAGAGGAGGAATGGCAACAGATGTTAACTCGGGGCTGATCTTCCTCACCAAATAAATAAATAAATAAAAGAATTATTCAGTTCTGCCTACTTTGTTGTAAGGTCAAGGGCGATGACAAACTATAGCTTGTCACTGTAGGTGACCAGGGTTTGTAGGGTCTAGAGCAAGCACTATCTGATATAAGTATAATGTGAGTCACAGATGGCATTTTAAATTTTCTCTAAAAAGATAAAAAGAAACAGAGGAAATGAAATACATTTTATTTAATCCAATGGATCCAAAAATTTCACTTCAACATGGAAGCAATACTAAAAAATTATTAATGAGATACTCTACAGGATTTTTTTGCCACTGTGCCTCCGAAATGCCATGTGTTTTACACTTGAAGCGTGTCTCAATTCAGATGCTAAATTTTCATCAGAAATACTCGGTCTGTCTATGCAGATTTCATAACATGAATCATTGGAAATGTAGATTCATATCCCCAAGTTGTTCCAAACAGAATAAAGAGTTTTCCAATAACAGAATCAAGCACTGATTTTTTTTAACATTTAAATGAACCGAAGTTAAATGAAACTTTACATTCACACTTAAATGAATTAAATTAAATTAAAGTAAAAATCAGTTGCGCTGGCCACAATTTCAAGAGCCCCATGTGGTCAGTGGCTGCCATATTGGATAGCAAGATATAGAACATTTCCGTCAAAGCAGAACGTTCTATTGGACAATGCTGGTCTAGAATTTCTCCCTCGACCAGAGGAATCTGAGAATCTTCCAGAAGGAGAGAAGGCTAGCATGAGAGATGTCTTGGAAAGTGTTTCCTCCCTCCTGGTTTTCTCTCCACTATGAAAGCAGCAAAAGAGGAGTGTGAGGGGCAGGAAAGAGGTATCTAGAAGATTCTGAAACTCCTTTACAATGCTAAGAATTTCATACTTTCTGCTTTCACTCATGAATGTACTCATTCCTTAGCCTCAGCATTCTTCAAACGCTCCCTGGTGACCTAGTCTGTTGCCACATGTTCCATTCTGCATTCTTTCTAGCCTTAACACCACGTCCTCCAAAATTCAGGGGTCCAGCGCCACCAAGCCTTGAGTTCGGGTGTCAGGCCACTACCTGTACCAATTTTGGGGCACACTAGCAACCCAACAGATCTGGCTTCCTACTCCAGAGCTGGCACCTGCCAGCTGCGTAATGCTGGGCCACACCCTCAGTCTCTGGGTGCCACGGTTTCCTCACTGAAAATGATGACAATTGCATGATCAAAAGCTATGAAGAATGGATGAGGACTGCGGTCTGGACCCATGTGCCTGTTAGTTCTCCACTCTGAGCTATGTGGGACCAATTCTCAGATTTATTACCTTCAGAAATTAGAAGCTGGGCACACCAAGGTATCAGACACCCTTAAGATTCTGCATCTGCCTGTAAGAGTGGCTCTTAAAATCGACTTCTGCAAAAAAGGAGAAATGGAGGGGCTGCGGCAGGTGGCAGCATCGGGAGACCTGGATGCTAACGCAGGATCTGGAGCCAGCAAGTCAGCCATGTGGAAATCACTCCTTTATTCATTCAACAAATGTGTGCTGAGCATCCCGATGTGCCAGGCATCATGCTGGGCATGGGGACTATCAAGATAGACAAAGCTGAAGCCCTACAGCACCCAGAGATTCCTGTTCTGGAAATCTGCTACAAGTAGGTTCACACATGCAATACGACTCTGATGCTGAGTCATTCAATACAGCACTGTCCATAATGGCCCAAGACCAGAAGCAACATAGCTGTCCATCAAAAGGGGATCAGTTAAATCAATTACGGTTCATCCACGTGATGCAGTGGTTCTCAAAGGGGTGGTCCCTGGACCGGCATTATCAGCATCTCCTGAGAACCTGTTAGACATTCTGATTCTCCTGGATCGGAAACTCTGGGAATGGGGCCCAGGAATCTGCATTTTACCACACCCTCCAGCAGATCTTGATGCAAGCTGAGGTCCAAGAACCAATGATATAATGCAGGGGTCAGCAAACTTCTCCTAGGAAGGGCCAGATAGCAAATATTTTCCATTTTGTGGGTAATACAGTCTCAGTCGCAACTCTATCTTTGTAGCACTAAAACCATGACAACACAGCATGGTTGTGCTCCAATAAAACTTTATTTAGAGACACTGAAATTTGAATTCCATATAATTGTCATGTGTCATGATATAATAATTGGAATTTTTGTCCAACCATTTAAAAATGTGAACACCATCCTGAGCTCTGGGGCTGTACAAAAGCAGGTACAAAGACTTGGTCCATGGGCCATAGTTTCCTGACATCTGATGCAGTGGAATACTATGCAGCTATAAAAAAGAACAAGTTCCTAATGGGTGATATGGAAAGATCTCCAGGATATGTTGTTAATAGTAAAGTGCAAGATGATAAGTCTGTGTGATATGCTATTACTTATGTAAAAATGGGAGGCAGGCAATAGATATACATATTAGCTTAAATATGCAAACGCTATTTTCTAGGAGGGTAAACATGCACCAAAAAGAAAAAAGTGCAACACTGGTGGTTTCTGGGTAGAGGAAATGAGTAGGCAAAAGACAAGAAGAGAAAAAGAATTTCACCGCCAGCACCCTTCAGAGCTGTGAATTTTGGATCTGGGACCGGATCACATAATCAAAAAGTCAGAAAAAAATTAAATGGAAATAAAGATGAATAAGAGGTGAGGAAGTGAGGCTGCAGGATATTCTTTCCAGGAGCCTCGTGAAAGGAAGGAGCCAGTGTGGCTGGTGGAGGGGTTTAGCTTGAGGGAGGTGTATGGATGGATGGGAGGTGGGAGGCTGACACATTTCCCTGAAAATTCTCAATAAAAATGTTGGTGAGAGAAGTAATAGCCCACAGAGAGGAGACCTGAGGAGACTGGGTCTTCAGCCCAGATGAAGGGATGATAGTCGAGTAGAAAGGAGGTTCCTCCTGCCTCCATAGAGGTCAGTCAAGTAGGGACAGGGGCCCTGAGGTGAATGCTTGGGTACTTGAGAACAGAGGGATGCAGGTGAGAACAGTTGACCATCAAAGATGGAGAACAGAGGAAGAAAATAGTGTAATCTGTGGCCCAGCGGTAAAAGAGGTCCATGATGGGACCTTCAGCATCCAGACCATAATCTTTCTGGAACCTTGGCACAATGTCATCAATCTTGGAGGGTGTACCAAGCGAATCTTTTGAACAAACCAAGAGCCAGCAAGGAGCTGTGGGAGATGAGAAAGTCAAAGAAAGCCCTGGGAAAGATGTAACCGAAGGTGTCCCCGTAGGGTTCTCTCTCCTCGGGTGAGAAAGGCAGACGCCTGACCCGTGATGTTCACAAGGCAGGGACATTAAAAAGCCAGAAGAGACCCACAAATTCTATAGACCTTGGATCTGCCAGAGGAGATGAGCTCGAAAAAACAGGATTCGAGTGGGTAACCACGAGAAAGCCACATCAGGAAGAAAAGACAGCCGTAGAGGGTGAAACGGACTCCACCGGAAATTGCTGGACACAGAGGGGCAGTAAATACCCTGAGTGGTGGGAGTGCACAAGGCTGGGGCGCAGGCAACAGGCAAAACACTGTATGCATGTCACCAAGACGGACTTTCTAGAAGAGGAAGGAAAGAGAGGCTCAGAGAGGACCGTGTCCTCCTCAAGTTCACAGAGCAAGGATGAGACAGACCTGGGATTTGAACACAGTGTATTAGTTTGCTCGGGCTGCCATAAACACAGAACCACAGACTGTGTGGCTTACGCAATAGGCATTTATTTTCTCCCTATTCTAGAGGTTAGAAGTCCAAGATCAAGGCGTCGGCAGGGTTGGTTCCTTCTGAGGTGCCTCTCTTTGCTTGCAGACAGCCGTCTTCTCCCCGTGTCCTCACATGGTCTTCCATCTGTGCGTGTCTGTGTCCTAATCTCCTCTTCTTATAAGGACACCAGTCACACTGGATCAGGACTCACCCTAATGACCTCATTTTAACTTAATTTTTTAAAGGCCCGTCTCCAAAGACAGTCACATTCTGAGGTGCTGGGGGTTAGGACTCCAATACATGAATTTTGCGGGGACATAATTCAGCCTATCACACACAGGTCCCTAGGACACCAGTGCCCGTGCCCTTAGCCATCACACACGCATTCTCAAAGTGTGTTCTGTGGACCATCAGCATCAGAATCACGGGGAGGGGGGCTAGCTTTAGACCAAATGAATCAATATCTCTGGGATCCAGACCCAAGAATCTGCATTTTAAACCAAGTCCCCAAGGATGTGGAGGGGACTCGAGTAGGACAGACATACCATCTACCCAACCCAGCCCACCTCTCCCGCAGGACCCCTGCCAGCCCCCAGGCTTCAGCCCCACCCATTCCACTAAGCACTTTGCCCCAGGATCAACACCATCAGATGCCTTCTTTGGGGCTGTGGATTGTCCCTAGAAGGAACCCCATAAGCATGGTGGACTGGCCCCCGGGAATTTCAAAGAAAGCTGGACCCACATCTGTTTTATCTGCCAGGGTCCCTAGCTGCTGTGTTTCAAAGCCAATTCTGATCTCAGTTCTTGTCTTAATCAGCTCAGGCGGCCACAACAAAATATCATAGACTGGGTGGTAAACAACGGACATCTATTTCTCACAGTTCTGGAGGCTAGAAGTCCAAGATCAAGGTGCCACATGGTCGGTTTCTCATGAGGGCTCTCTTCCTGGCTTGCAGACGGCTGCCTTCTCCCTGTGCCCTCACATACTATTTCCTTGATGCATGCACGGAGAAAGATCTCTCTCTCTTCTTACAAGGCCACCAATCCTGTTGGATTAGGCCCCTACTCTGATGACCTCATTTAACCTTAATTATCTCCTAAAAGCTCCATCTCCAAATACAGTCACCTTGGGGGCTAGCGTTTCAACATATGAATGGGGGGGGGGCGCAATTCAGTCCACAGCAGTTCTTTTCCAGCCAAACTTTCTGCTCCTAACTTCAAGCCATCCCATCCCCTCTAGGACCTGCCCACTCTGGGTGAGACTTCGCTTCCTGCTTTCACAAATATACCATCAAACACGCCTTCCCCGACCCACACTTGGAGTGTGATTTCATTTATCCATGTAGCCAACGATCCACTAGAACACATCTCCAATGGATACAGACACAGGGGACCCAGAAGGATACAGCCAGTCTGTATTGAAAGAGGAGAAGGCACGGATGATGAAGCCAGAGAGGGAAGGAAGGAAGCCTCTGACCTCGTTCCGCGAGGAAAAAGCAGGCATCCATGGGCAAAAGGGGGGAAAAAGTGTGCTTGGGGCACAGGAAGCACATGCAAAAATGCAGAGGCATGAAGAAGAGGGAATTGCAGCCATGAGCTTGGAGAAGTGCGACTGCACACAGCTGCGGCCAGGCTCAGATGCCAGGGGAAGGGAGTTAGCTGGCATCTGCAGAAGGACCAAAGCAGGAAGTAGAAAAACCCATTGGGCAGCAGAGTGGAGACGATACTGAATGGGGCATGCTGGAACCATCCCTATATATGGCATGGCCTGGGAGCTGATTGAGGAGATGAGTACAAGAAAAGGACCAAGGCCGTCGGGACAGTAGGGAATTAGCATCATCGGGACTTGGTCCCCAGGAAGGTGGAGGAGAGGAGGGAGCAGTGAGGGGCAGTTGTTAGCGAAAGTGGAGAGACTGAGATAGGACCAGTTTGGGGTGGCACAGAGAACTGGCTCAGTTTGGAGCATGTTGAGTCTGTGAGGACTTTGAGATTCTCCCGGATGTGGGTCCGGTGGGCTTTGGGAAGATGTGGGTCTGGAGCTTGGGAAGAGGGGTGGATGCTGGTGGAAGTGTGACAACAGGTGATACAGCTGGAGAAGTCAGGGCAACCGAGAGGAGAAATGGATGGAAAGGGGGAGGTTCTGGAGAACCCAACATTTAAGGATGGGGAACTAGAGAGAGGACCAAAAACCCACAGCCACCCTGACACCCACACCTTCTATGAGCCTGTCTGAAAGCTCTGGAACCTCTAGGTTAATTCCCCCAGTCGAGTCCATAGTTTTGTAATCCTCAGGACATTGTACATCAAATCACAGGATCACAAGGGGCTTCCGTGCCATCTGTGGAGCCCCACCTCCTCATGTACACACACAGAGACGCAGAGTGCCACAGAAGACACAGTAACAACAAAACCCAAGCGGAGTCTTGCAAGACGGAAAGACACTTTGTAAAAAGAGAAAAGTAGCATGTGACTTTGATACAATGCAACTGGATGTAATCGGGGAAGGAACATCTCAGAACTCATCCCTTTTCTGATCTTCTGCAGGGAAACAGGATACATCTTTGAAAACAGACTGGCGACAAGAAATCATAGAAAAGCTGTCACAAAACAACTGTAGCCCTACTCTCTTTATCCTTTTGGGTCCAACCATTGTTTCTGCACTGTTGACAAATGCAGTTTTTGGAAAGTACCTGTGTTTCCACCTTTCCACAAAGGCACAGGAGAGAAGCAAGAGTCTCCTGGTAGCAGGCTGCTATTCCTGAACACACAGCAGAGGCTTCTACGTAAACCGTGATGTGACACCATCACCTTGATGGATTGGAAGAAAACCCCAGATTGGAAATCAAATTTTAATCCCCCCAAGTCTGCCTTGACCTCCAACAGGAACTCATATCCAGTCTGCACTGGGCAGACTGGATACAGAACAGCAAATCTTGCTCTGCTGGGAGCAAAATACGCTTCTAAAGTCCCGAAGGCCAGAGGGCAACCCCTGGCCCCTAGGGTCAGCAAAACACGAGAGACCCCTCCTTGAAACACGAGCCAGGGGTTTGGTGCCATCTCATGAACTTTCCAAGAGGTATCCAAGGACTTGAGCACAGATGAAAATAGGACAAACAGGGCGAATGCACTCCAAAGGATTCTACGCGGGCACTGACAAACCCAAATTCACAACTTTTAAACCACAGTGATAGGAAACTACGGGCAGCTGATTCTCATTGTTTGCAGCAGTTATGTTCTATAAAGTCTCCTCAAACACTGAATTAGCAAATACTGCACCACTGTCCCCAGCGGGAATACAGGGTTAGGTTCCTGCAACGCTCTGGCCACAATACTTTCATCACTTGATCAATACATAAGCCTGTCTTATGTGTGTTTCTGTTTTAGGATACCTTACGTCATACATTGTTGATTCATTAACGTGGAGGTCACGATCAGCAGCACTAAGCACTAGCTCGTGGCTGAGCGAAGCTTATCTAACACACTTATTTTCTCCATAAGGCACCTACCTTACAGTCTTCTTGGCATTATTCTTGTACTAACACCAGATGGGCACTTCAGCAATGGGCAGAGGCCATTTTAAACAGCAGAAAACATGGCACTCAATATATCGCGAAAAAGGACACCTGTTTTCATCCTTGAGGATTGTGGAATTCACAAGACACGAGCCTTCACAAGACGGCAAAGCACGGCTGTGTCTGACCTCAGCTGGGAACGTGCTGGTGGGCGATTCGAGTTCTTTGCTGCTCTGCGCATGTCCAGGAAAGACCACAAAAGTGCTTGGAGTGTTGATTTTGGAGTCACAAATAAATTTTAGCGACTAGGCGAGTTCGCAAATATGGAATCCGTGAATAATGAGGATCGTATGAGTGCTTAAATTAAACACTTCAATTTTAAGAATATTAATCCAATTATAAGATATTTTTTAAAGTCTAGAGGGAAAACTAGGAATGGAGAACAGATCGGTGTTGCCAGGGATTAGGGGTGGGGATGGTCTAATAATTAAGGGCCGTCCAGAGAGAGCTTGGGCAGTGATGGGACTGTTCTGTGTCCTAATTGTGGGGATGGCCACACGACTCTATGCATGGGTTAAAATACATAAAACTGTGCACCAAAAAATTCAATTTCACTGTATGGTTTAAAAAATAAATTTTTTTTTAAAAGACAAACTGATAGCACAGTCACCTCGCAGGATAGAAATGAAATGGTTTTAGGGATAAATTGTTGCAGGAGAACTTTTGTTTTTCCCTCTCTATATTTTTGTAAATTTTTTTTGCAATGAAAATGCATTACTTGTTATTTTAACTTAACAAAACATAAAGACCGATCACAAAACATAAACCGAGCCATCTCTGATGTATTCTTAATAGCAATTAACACAAGGGGATCTTGAGAGAAAATTTCCTAGCAGACACCACTTTCTTTTGGGTTCTAGACAGGACCAACGGCAAGGAATCCTCATTCAACGTCAAGATGTCAATTTAAATAACTAAATCCTAAGATC
Organism: Diceros bicornis minor; assembly: GCF_020826845.1. NCBI lineage: Eukaryota > Metazoa > Chordata > Mammalia > Perissodactyla > Rhinocerotidae > Diceros > Diceros bicornis. Next base: position 111,645 of record NW_026691844.1, on the reverse strand, counting down.
ACACACACAGTTTATGAGGGAACATCACTGTTATTTTCTCACCATTGGAACCCATATCTTCAGCACAGCAAATAGTAGAAATTTCTTTAATACGGCTTTCTCTGCAAAGGGGAAAACGCAACATCCCTGGGCATTTCATTTAACTTGATTTATGCATGTTGTACCAGGGACCACGCAAGCTATCAGGCATGTCATCATGATCCTCAAGGAGTTTGCTCTAAATCAGGAGTGGGCCAACTTTCTCTGGAAAGGGCCAAAGTATAAATATTTGGGGGCCGAGCGATCGCAACTATTTAACTCCAATGTTAGAGCAGAAAAGCAGCCACGGATGATGCATGAAGGAAAGAGTGTGGCTGCGTGCCAATATAACTTTATTTACAAAAATAGGCATGGGTGGGCAGGGTTTGGCCCGCTGGCTGTGGTTTGCTGGCCCCTGTTCTAGATGAAGGCGGTTGACTATGTGTAAATAAAAAAGTGGGCTGAGAGAGGGTCAGAGTAGGGATTGGTCCTCTATGAAGACAGAGCTAACATCTTAGCCCAGGAAGGGAACAGAAGAAGGGAAGAGAGAGGACCAGGAGGAAGCCAGGCATGGTGAAAACTTGCCAGGAGACTGCGCCTTCCAGTGGGAGGAAGTGGGCAGTGGCAAACTCAAAGAGGTCAACTAGTGTGAGGCTGCAGAGACGCATCTGGGAGGTGAGGGATTACCTTCATTAGAGCCATTGGTGAAGTGATGGAGACACAAGCCAGTTGCCATGGGCAGAGCAGTGAGTGAAAGGTGAGAGATCGAGGGTGGTGAGGACCTGCTGGGGGAGGCTTGGTAGGAGAAGGCTGGAGGGGAGTGGTGGGTAATGGGGTTTGGGAGAGTACTGAGTGTTTATAGGCTGAAAAGAGAAAGGCTTCTGGGTGCATGGACATCCTCGAACAGAGAGGAGTGAGCAGAGACCCAGCTGGGTAGGAGTTCTAGACAGAGAAAAAGTTATCTCCCCGAATGCAGTGGTTCTCAACCAGGGACCGCTAGCAATGTCTGGAGACACTGTTGGTTGTCATGACTTGGAGAGGGGAGGGGCCACTGGCATCTTAGTGGGTAGAGACCAGGGATGCTACTCAACATCCTCCAATGCACAGGATGGCCCCCCACAACCAAGAAGTATCCAACCCCAAATGCCAGAAGCACTGAGCCTGAGAGGTTCTGCTCTAAACCAAATTAAGAATGGAAGTCAACAGCAACTAGAAGGATGTGCAACTATGACATACAACTATCTACTGGGGCTTTGGGGGAAAAAAAAAGGAGGAGGACTGGCAATAGATGTTAGCTCAGAGCCGGTCTTCCTCAGCAAAAAGAGAAGGATTAGCACGGATGTTAGCTCAGGGCTGATCTTCCTCACCAAAAAATAAATAAAACTGTTAAAAAAAAATGGAAGTCAACGATGGAGTGGGGTGAGGTGGAGACCCCAGGGGGCTCAACTCCATGACCTCCATAAGTCAGTGGGGCAGGGATGAACGGCAAGTCTCCAGGAGAGAAGCAGAGGTTAGGAGTAACCCCAGGGAGGTGACTGAGCAGGCAGAAGTTCTGCTCCAAGGGTCCCAGGACACACAAGAGAACACACAAGAGAAACATCTCATGCCATCCTCCAGAAATGAGGGGGATCTGAGAAACGAGGGGGCTCTGGAAGCGAGCATCTCATACCTCAATTGTTCAACTCACTGGACCCCCCTAAAACTCTGTGGGTTTTCATTTTAATTAATCCCACACTGCCTTCACTCTCTGGCTTTGCAATCTCCCCACCCCACGCCCAAGTAATCTCAGGCCAGAGCCAGCCAATCCAAGGAGAAATGGCGGGGAAAGCCATTGCCCTCTTTAGCAAAGCAACAGAGACGCCACAGGAGAATGAACCAGGGTGGAACATCCCATACAACATCTCCAAGAAAGAGTCCTTCATTCCTGAAAAATCACATTGATCTCCCTCCACCGCCCAGCCCCGCCAAAATGTCGTGTCAGTTGATGTAAGAGATTAATGATCTGTAAACTTTCTCGCCCCTCTCCAAACCTCTGAGGGGCCTCACATCTCATGTATTTGATAGGATTTTGTTAACCATTACCGCAGGGTAGGGATGGGGAGGCTGGGACCCCAATGAACAACCTTTTATTGAGAAGCCAGTGCTCTGCAGCCAGACAAGCTGGGGCTCTAATTCCAGCTCTGTAACCAGGTCAAGTTGCTCGCCTACAAAAAGGGAGGGCAGACTCTACCTCACAGGGTCATGGTGAGAATTAACTGAGATTATATATGCAAAGCATATGGCACAGCTCCCACTGAGTGTTTCCTTTTATTCTTGTTAGTTAGGTATTATCTGAAGAATAAAGGAGCAGTGGCTTGGAGGACTGGTGAGGACATGAAGGAAAAGAGTTGAATCAAGAAGAAATATTTACCAGATGCCTACTGTGTGCCAGGCACCGTTCTAGGCTCTAGAAATGTCGCAGTGAATGAAATACACATAAGCCTCTGCCCTTGTGGGAACTGTAAATGTGTAACCAAGTGGTAAATCCATCTGTTCACTCCTGGAAGCCCAGGCGTAAATCCACAATTAATTACCAAAGCCACAAGGAAAAGAGGAACAGGGAACCGCACGTACACAAATGCATACACACAAACAACCACAAAGCCTGGCGTAGGTCTGACAACTTGTCTTGGATTTTCTTAACAAGAACCTAAACCAATTGCCATCCTTCCTTCATTGAGCGCTCACTGTACACCAGGCATACGGGGGCATCAAGACATTGCGTAATTGGCAGAGGTGCTCAGCAAACCTGGTTTTCAACTCCTGAGCCTGTGTATGCTTTCTCCCACACCTCACTCATCATCAGGGAACTCAAGGAGCCTCTTCCTTTCCTCCCCAACCCCTTCCTCATCATGACTGATTTCCTTTTATGGAGAAATCTGAAGAAGTAACCCAACAGATATTTTTAAAGCACAGCCTCAGACACCACGGTGGGAATCTCCAGCCGTCTTCTCTTAAACGATTCTTCAGTCCTTGTCCCACAACCAGAAAGGCCTGCTGTCAAGCCGCAGAAGCATGCTGGGGTTGGGGTTGGCCTCTGTCTGCTGCCACACAGGGACACGCAGGAGGGAGGCCCTCGGGGTTAGGGCGCATGAGAGGCTCATCCAAGGTTAGAGACCTCCCAAGTCTGACGGCAAAAGACCGCTTCATGACGGATGGAGCTGGAGGGGGAGGTTAGCAGGGAGCCCCGGCAGCAGTCCAGAGCCTTGGGTGGGCACCACACGGAGATGTTCCAGCCCTCCCTCTGGCACTGACTTGGGGCAGTAAGTTATGCGTCCTCTCTGAGCCTCAGTTTACTCCTTTATGAAATGGGCGAACAACAGCGTCAGCCTTTAGGGGCCACTCTGAGGGTCCAGAGAGATAGGATGGCGCGGCCCGTGGCATTCGGTGACACCCACTATAATAATCATGATAAAAACGTCCACTCCTTCTGCTACTATAACTGTGCTGTTCCCAAGGCGCCGGAGTTTGCCTCCGGACATCTGGAAACAGAATCCCAAAGTGTAAACATGGACCTGAAGTCCGGGGTAGCCACGGGCCTCGATCCCAGGAAGGGGATGGAGGGATTCTACAGTTCCCCGCCCCGGGCAGCGTCACCTAGCAGCAGCGACCCCAAGGGACCCCCCGGTCTGTCACCCTCGACTCCGGCTCCTTACCGTGTGCGCCCCGCGCATTTGGCTGTCCGTGGCCGCCCGGACCCAGGGACCCCACTTCTCGGAGGCGACCCAGAGAGGACGTGTGCCCCCTCTCCGGAGCGACTTGGGGTCGGAGAGAGCCAGGCACGGGTCCGAGGCGCGCTCCGGCGAGGCGCCCGCGGCACAGCAGGCACTGGCGCAAGGTTGCTCCAGCCCGGGGCCGGCACACGGGGCGCGGAGCCGTGAGCCCAGGCGGGCAAAGACCAAGGTCAGCGGCTTCCCGCCCCCAGCGGGACCAGAGTGACCGCCCCGGCCACCCGCCTCCCCACCTGGGAGGGCTCTTGGTCCACAGCTGGGGCTCCATTTTGGCGAGGGATCGCCTCCCCACCGCGCGACTCCCCGCCCACTCCCGGACCCCAGACTCACCCTCTCCGGGGTACAGGTGGCCCGCGGCGCCCATGGCTGGGGTCCCGACGGATCAGAGCGCGCGGCGCCGGCCCGCGAGGGTCGTGCTCCGAGGTGGCCGCCCGAGGGGCGCTGGGGGCGCGTCCTTTTCTTCCACGCCCGCGGCCCTCGGGTCGCAGCCCCCGCCCGGGAGGCTCCTTGAATCAGCCGCCGGAGGGGCGCGCGGCCTCGGCCGCTACAAATCCGGCGGCGCGGCTCGGCGGAGGCGGCCCCGACCCCGGGCTACTGATGCAGTAGAACCAACTGCTTCCTGCTACCTGGAAGTGGGTTTTAGTGAGGCTGGCTGTGCGGTTCACCCTAATGAAGAACTTTCTAACAGTGATATCCAAAGAAAAATGGAATGGGCTGCCTTATTGGCAGCATTTTCCAAAATCAGTCCATGATGTAAGGAAGTAAGATAAGTTAGTTCTGTGATTATAGAATTCAGAGTTTGAGAGGGAAAACAAGCATTGTTCACATAGTTTCAGAATAGTCTGATCAGAAATGTAATAGAGACACATGCATGATGCTTTGGGGACCCAGAGAATCAAACTCTGCCTGGGGTGGGGACAGGGAAGCCTTCACAGAGGAGGCGGCACTGGAACTGAGTTTTGAAGATCAAGTAGGAATTTTCCAGGCAGCTAGGGGAGGGAAAGTTGTTCCAAGCAGAAGAAATAGATCACATGAGCTGTATGGATTGGTGGTTAGGAGAGTGTACCCAGGAGCTTGGATCCCAGCTCAAATACTTTGTAGCAACATGACCTTGAGCAGCTACTCAACCTCAGTTTTTTCATCCATAAAATGGATGGTGATAATTTGGGTCACAGGCATTGTTGTAAAGATTATATCAAAGCATGAATGTTAAGAGCTTAGTACCTGCCACACAGCAAGTGCTCAATAAATTGTAAATACTACTAATTCTCTGGAAGGGGAAAGCATTAAAGATTGCTTTCTGGATGATCTGCACTTAGCACAGTGCCAGGCACACAGGACATTCTTGTCAATGTCGACTCCTGTTATTATTCAACATCATGACCCCTTCCATGGTCAAGCCTGACCTTGTCCAGTTCATCCTCATGAGTGCTGCTCTGTGATGCCCTTGTCCTTACTGGGTAGAAACCCACCTGCTCCTTCTCTGGCTTCTGAGATCCCTTAGCAGAGTCTTTAAAAATCCACTCATTCCCAACCCCACTGGCTTACAACGGGGTTTTTCCACCTTGGCATTATTTGTGGACAGATAACTCTCTGCTGTGGGGAGCTGTCCTGTGCACTGTATGAAGTTTAGCAGCAGCCCTGGCCTCAACCTACTTGATGCCAGCAGCACTTCCCTCCCACCATCTAGTCAGGAAAACCAAAAATGCCTCCACACACGGCCAAATGTCCCCAGGAAGTAGAATGAGCCTGCTCACACCTTTCAGTCAACTTACAGCCAATCAATCCCCCCAGTCGCCAGTACCCCAGCTGGTAAAGAGCTTCTACTGCAGACTCCTGTCCAGGGCTATTTAAGTGTCCAAATGAACCTGGTCTTGCTCTGTCCACTCACACGTCCTCACCCTGAAAGGAGCTGACACCGACTGAGTGCTGACTGTGTAGCAGGCATCTGGCTGTTTAATGTGCTTAGTGCTTTAATCCTCCAGTCCTGGAGATGGATGGTGGAGATGGTTGCACAACAGTGCGAATACTCTTAATGCCATGGACAGTGCACTCAGAAGTGGTTAAAATGGTAAATTGTGTCATGTATGTTTTATCACAATAAAATAAAACAGTGCCTGTATGTATTGTTATTTATATGTGCTGTTTTTTTTTTTTTGGATAAGATAGAGGTTGAGAGAAGCATAGAGACTTGTCCAGTATCACCCAGCAAGGAAGTAATAGAGCCAAGATTTGAACAAATAGGGATTTGATTTCAAAGTCCCTATTTTTATCTTGGCATTCTACACCCCGCCTCCAAAAAAAAAAAAAAAACACTGTAATATATATTTCAGGAGTTTTTACACACACACACACACACACACACACACACACACTCTGTCCTGTGAGCCCTCAAACTCACCTTTCCTTCCAAGGTGCCCAGAGGGTCCCACTGTTCTTGATGCATCTTTTAAAAAATGCAAAGCCCTGGATATTTGGAATCTCTAACCAGCAGTTCCTCAGAGGCTAGCAATTCTGGTTGTGGTCCCCTAGTGTCATGAGCTTTTGTCAAACTCTTTCCCCCCCAAGACCTCTTTTGGAAAAGATGTTTCCACCCACCCAACCTCCCCAACCCCTGCCCTGCCAGTCACACAGCCAGAGCTGGCAGAGTTAGCCATGACTCACATGAATCTGGGCTGGCTTATCACACTGTGACTCCTAAATCAATACTTCTCATTTGGGTTGAAGAGAAGCCCCTTCAGCAACTTTCCAAGTGTGGTTTTACCTCTTTCTTTCCCCATTTTCATTAAGGATGCCAAAATTTGGGTCTGAGGACCCCTTTGTTGACACTGAGTGACCAGGGTGAAGACACCAGCATTATTTCCCTTCTTGTTGCCAGTAAAACTCTCACATCTCTCCACGATGGCCAGGCATGAAATGGACCCTTGATCATCTTAATAATCAAATTACATTTTGCAGGACACTGTCATTTATATTATTTATTTAAGCCTCACAATCCATTAGCACAGCTTAAGGATCCACAGCAGAGCTCACTCAATAAACAGTTGTTGAATGAATATATTCTGCAAGGGAAACACTATTTTGGTTGGAACTAATTTTAATGACAAATTGGCTGAGAGAGTGGATGTGACTTACCTAAAGTCACACAGCTACTAAGAGGGCAGACTAGGATTTGAATTCCTATCTGTCTGATTCCAAATCATAAGTGCTCTCAACACTGGATGTTGCTTCTTTCCTGGAGTTAATGCTCAGCTCTTCTGCCCAGGAGGCCAGAACTGAGAACTCCCCTACGAGATCACAGTTGTGGATGGCCAGTCCTCAGAAGGTGAGCTGAAGGTGCCCCCAACCCATGCTAGAAAGTTTGTTCTGGTACCAGCCTCATGACCAAGGTCACGTGCCCATGCCTGGCTGCTTCCAACAGCTTTTATGGAAGGTCAGCATGGGTTGATCTTCAACATGGATTGAACATCAACATAGAAGACTTCCTGCTGTCTAGAGGCCTGGCCTTCTTGGGTTCACAGCGATGAAGACAGACAGGGAAAGAATAAGCACAACTCAGACTCAACTCAGCACGTTTGTGGGAAACAACATGAGCAGTTCTTTGGATTCATCCTGCCATGAATGTCTAGTCTCTCAATCATGCCTAGACGCCCAAGATCTCCACAAGGCTGGGTTCCAAGGTCTTTCCCCCACTTACCATGGTCTGTGTGTGGAGTGAGGGACCTTTCTCAACACCCCATGAGCATGTCAACCCCCTCATTCCAAGACAGTCTCAGATAAAACCTCCCTGGATTCCAGCATCCTGGGCTTAACCAGTGCTGCCTCTGTCTGTGCAGAGATAGTTGTCATCGCCTGGGTATGGAAGCTCCAGGGAGAGCTGTTGCATCAGAAACCCCTCTGGGTCTACCTTTCTGCTGGAGAGAAAATTGGTTGCAATGGGAGCCTAGAGCCCTTTATGTTTGGATTGTCGCTGGAGGATCATGGAATAACATTTACTCATCTCACAACCACAGAAGGATGAGCAGCACTGATGTGGATAATTGAATGCGACAAACATCCAAGTCTTTTCGTTTAGATCCAATTAGGAAGAGGAGATGAGGGAATCCATTATTGCAAATGGACCCATGCTCAAAAACAAAACCAATTCTGATGTCCAGGAGACTTCCTCTGAGTTAAATAATGAGGCAGTGATGGTGGTGGAACAGCTAGGAGGCAGCTTCACTGGGTTGAGACATTTCTTCCTCTTCCATTCTTGAGGAGCCTGCAAGTCTCAGGAGATGCAATGGTCTAGAGATAGATGACTCTAGTGCCCATGAACTTATTATGTGTCCACAACCAGAGCCAAAGGAAAGGGCAGAGACCAGAGAGCCAGGCTATCCTCAACAAGGTTGCCCTCTGCAGAAAGTCACAGGCAAGGCCAAAGCAGAGAGATTTACCCAGAGCTCTGCTCAAACCAAAGCTGAGTCAGACAGGTGGCAACAAGGTGTAACCAAGACAGAAGCAGGAACAAGTGACATACGCTAAGGACTTTATTTATAGTAGTAACTATTAGCAAATTCCTTGTACCATGCCACCACTCTCTACTCCCAAGTGCATGGCAGATGTTAGTCATTGATCTCATCGTTTTCTACCTCTGACCTTAGATGGAGCTTCCCAACCTAGCACACCATACAGCCAGAGCTTACAAATTGGATTTGACATTCATCATGAAATCTTCTTTCCAAGCAGATTCTAGACCAGGACTCAAAGCAGTTGGGATAGTCTGCATGGAGATAAAGAGCTTGTACCAGAAAGTTATTCCACGCACTGCTCCCTTTGTTGAGAAAGTCTTGTTCTGGAAGAAATGTCAGTTGAACTAAAGGTTAGTGATGCTTTTGATTGACAGTCCATCCCAAAGTCCTTTCCTCCTCAAGGGCCAATAAGAGCTCATGGACCACACTTTACATAGCACTGCCATAGACCATGAGATCCTGGACAGGAAGTATTCAGCTATTATTCATTTCTATGTAACTGTTACTCAAGGTACATGGACACTTCAACGTTTGTTGAACAGGCAGGGATGGAACAGACAGGAGTTTGGAAAGAGAAATCAGGATATGGAGAATTGGGCAGGGGATCTTGGATCCTCAACACCTAGCATGTTGACTTGCATCAAAGATGGATGGATGGGTGGATGGGAAGGTGGGTGGATGGAAGGGTGTAGGAATGGATAGAACAAGCCATGATTTAAGTTATTTGTGGCTGAGTCATGTTGTTCTAAGGAACAGAGGAAGAAAAATAAAGATGAAAAAGAAATTGTTAGTAGTCTAGGTGTGTGCCTCAAATATTTGTCCTTGCATACCACCTTCATAATTTTGCCATTTCCATGTGCCATCCACACTAACGTTTTCTCAATACAGGTATCTCCTGCTTAATGTCAGTTGTCCACTCCTGAAAAGCAGATGCACACAAAACTGTCTATTGGAACCCTATATTCCATTATTTAAATGGGAAAAGTTGTATTTTACATCAACGCCAAACTCTCAACCAATTTCCTGAAATATAGCTAAAACCAGTGAAACACTTACGTATCAGTAACAAGCTATCATGCTGGGATATGACATACTTGAAACATTGCTTCCTGTTGACTGAGAAATGAACAGAGCTATTAACAGTATGAAGTCATATTTCTTTTCCATTGCTTCCTTTTCCAAGATTTTCTTCACTCTCTCAACTTTTGGGGGAATCATTGGACAACACTAACCTTTGCTTTTGTCAAAATGTAGACGGTCCTTGAGGAAACAAGTTCATGACAAGCACATAACAGCAGAGAATGACTCACATTGAGTGTGATGTTGTCATAACCTCTCGGCACCAGTAATACCTGAGACGCACACTCTCCTTTGTTACCACTTGGGACACTTTTTCTATACACTGTTTTGTTTAAAGTCTTGTACTTAGCTTGGTGCCAATGTCAACTTTTCCTCTGTAACTATGGGCCAGAAAACATTATATTGAGAGACAGACACATTTTATGAAGTTTGGGCATTAACAAGACATTTTTGCATTCTACTAGGAAAAGTTTAAACAGGGAGATAGTCTGTGGAATATACCTGTGTTTTTCTTTAATCACTCACTTCTAGTTGTTTTTTTAGAATTTACTTAATTTCCTCTTTTATGCTGACAAGTCATCACCATTAGCCTTTGGAAAAGATAAGCGTAAAATGATGGAAATGGCTGAAAAAAATAACACCAAGTCTTTTCTCAGGGTTTCTAACTTTTTACATGAAAATTTTTAAACCTACAGAAAAGGGGAAGGAACAACCATGTACCCTTAACTAATTGTTACTCTTTTGCCCAACGGCTTTCTCGCTTTACATACATATAAACACACAACCACACTCACTTTCACATAACATCAAATTCACAAATTCATGTGACGCGAAATACACCTAACATAAAATTAACCATTTTAAAGTGTATAATTCCATGGTATTTAGTATATTCACAAGGTTGTGCAATCATAACCTTTATCTAGTTTCCAAAATTTTCCATCACCCCAAAGAAGACTCTATATTTATTAAGTAGCTAACTCCCATTATCAATCCCATGGCATCTGGCAGCCACCTATCTGCTGTCTGTACCCACAGATTTACCTATGGTGGATATTTCATATAAATAGAATCATACAGTATGTGACCTCTTTTGTCTGAATTCTTTTACTTATTATAATGTTTTAGAGGTTCATCCATGTTGTAGCATTGTTGTAGGCTGAGTTATAGCTCTTCAAAATTCATATGTTGAAATTTTAACCCCGCAGGAGCAGAGAACCCAGCTGTATTTACAGATAGAGTCATTAAAGAGGTAATTACGTGAAAATGAGGTCATTCGGATGGGGTCTAATCCAATATGACTCATGACCTTATACGAAGAGAGCAGGGGTAATGTAAGCAAAATGGTGGAATGGGAAGCCCCAGACTTCTTTCCCCAACATGGACATACTGATTTAACAATACACGGATTATTTCCCTTTGTGAAATCCAGAGACCAGTTGAAAGGCTCCTGCACCTCAATTGAGCGTGAGATCAGCTGCATTGAAGCCAGTAGGAAAATACACGACACCATCTCACCATAATCCCTCCCCCATCATAGCACCACACAATCCAGGAGGAAACCCCCAGATCCCAGATTCTCCCTGAGAAAGGAAGGAAAGCGCTGTACCACACATCCCATATTCTAGCATTTTGAGGGGCTGCCTGAAGGACTGGTTTCTGTCTTACCTGAGTCTGAGCACTGATGGGAAAGTGGTCCAGGTTGGGAGCCACTGAGAACAAAGGTGATGGTTTAGACTAGTGTGCACTCCCTGGCCACAGACCTTTCCCCATGTCAGCACAAGGCAAGTGAGTTAAAAACCCCCAGTCCTGGCTTCTCCTTGAGGAGGGAAAGAATTGGAGAATTTGTCCAACATTCCAGCCTTTCAGGGGGTTACCCGACGAACTGACATCTATATAACAGATTCTTCTCTGAGAATCAACCAGTCCCAAAAAGAAAGAAAAAGCTACCACTACGGAATCCCCAAGCAAACAGCCCAGCCAGGTCACCCTAAATAGAAAACCAAGTAAACAGGCTAACACATGTGCATAGAGCTTCCCATCAACTCTTTTACCCAATTAACCAAAAACATGTCATACAAGGGACAGAGACCGAAACAGTCATTCTGAAAATGAAGGCACTTTGGAGGAAACAGACTTTGAGGGAAGAAGAAATTAAAAAGAAATTCTTAGTAATATTAGAAATATAACTGAATAGAACTCAGAGATATAACTACAAAGATAATAACCATGAAACAAAGGATTTTATCTTTACTTTAAATAACAAAAAAAATCTTTTAGAATGTTTTTAATGATAGGAGACATGAAAAACTCAATAGAAGTGTTGAAATATAAAATTTAGGAAGACATCACAAAAGAACAAAGAGAAAAATAGTAGAAAAATGATGAATAAGTCAAAGAATCATCACAGATGGCCCAACAAAGAAACAACAGGCATTTCAGATGTATGGAAATATGAGAAGAAAAAAACAGAAAAATTCAAAGAAATAATGCAAGAAAATTTTCCAGAATGGAAGTTGTGAATTTCAAGATTGAAAATTGCTCAGCAGAATAGACAAAAATAATATATCCTATAAGCTTCCAGAGAGATAAAACACGTTTCCTACAAAACTCAAAAATAAGAATGCCCTGGAACTTTTCAACAGGAACACAAAATACTAGAAGGCAATGGAGTGATCTCTTCAAAATGCTCAAGGAAAATTAATTCCAACCCAGGATTCTATAGCTGGTCAAATAACCATTTAAGTGTGAGAATAGAATAAAGACATCTTTTGGGCCGGCCCCATGGCTTAGTGGTTAAGTGCATGTGCTCAGCTACTGGCGGCCCAGGTTCGGATCCTGCACATGCACCAATGCACTGCTTCTCTGGCCATGCTGAGGCCACGTCCCACACACAGCAACTAGAAGGATGTGCAACTATGATGTACAACTATCTTCTGGGGCTTTGGGGAAAAAAAAAAGGGAGGAGGATTGACAACAGATGTTAGCTCAGTGCCAGTCTTCCTCAGCAAAAAGAGGAGGATTAGCATGGATGTTAGCTCAGGGCTGATCTTCCTCACACACACACAAAAAAGAATAAAGACATCTTTAGACCTGATGGTATTTTCAAAAAGTGTGTCTCCATTGACTCTTTCTCAGGGAGCACGTGTGCCACCTCAATGGGGCATAAACCTACAGAGAAAATACAGACTACAGGAAACAGAGGATTCAGCCCAAATGGCATCTCTAGGGTAATGGTGAAGGGGGATCCTAGGATGGCAGCTGTCAGCTCGTTCAGCCTGAAGCAGGTCAGGAGGCTCCAGCAGAGGTTTCTTCAAGAAAACTAAACTGATAGAAAACTTCGTGTGTTTGAAAGTTTCGAGAGGAGATTTACATAAATGCAGAGAGTTTTGGGTTCCAAAACAAAAAGAAAAGAAGAAGACTCAGTCTCTCACCACCACTCCTGCCCGAAACTCACCTGCTGATACCAGCAGCACCTGCAGACACATTTGTGCGAGGACACTCACAGGGGTGGCACTGGTTCCATCATATCTGGAGAGCCTGCCTCAGCAAACACACACACTGCTGTGGACTTAAAGTGGAAAGATGATGTGAAATATCCAGATACTTGGTCTACAGGCTGGAAAAACAGACCCTAGAGTTGCACAGTGCTATGCATCCTGTTTGCACAAGACAAAGGCGAGAGACACATATCTTCTGTAGGTCCTTTCCCTTGCTCTTAAGTCTGTGGATCCAGGGCCGTGAGCAGACCCAGTGAGGGATGCCCACCAGCTCTCCCCATCTCACAATGACTCCTGAGGACACCTCCCTGGGATGTGTCACGCCCTGGTTAGCCCACCAGCACCTTCACCCGAGCAGTGACGAGCTAATTGTCAAGGGATGGAGGTCCCAGGGGAGGCCTCTTCTGGCTTCCTCTTTCAACTGCAGAGAATATTAACAGCAGTGGGAGTCACGTGCCCTACATCTAACGTTTGCCCCAGCAGAGCATGAGAAAACAATTATGTTCAGCTCTCAACTGACCACAGGAATGGAGGAGGGAGTATTTGCATGGATGACTGAAAAGCGCCAGGCCATCGAATACCCTGGAGAGTTCTGAGTGAGAAGAATGGGAGAAGGAGTCTGTTTTATTTTATTTATTTTTAAGTGGTTATTTTTTAATTTTATATTATTTTATTTTATGTTTTTGTTGAGGAAGATTCACCTTTAGCTAACAACTGTGCCAGTTTTCCTCTATTTTGTATGTGCGTCGCTGCCACAGCATGGCTGATGAGTGGTGTAGCTCCACACCCTGCAACTGAGACTCAACTGCTGAAGCAGAGCATGCTGAACTTAACCAGTAGGCTACAGGGCCAGCTCCCAAGGCATCTGTTTTAAAATGTAGGTTTATTATTATTCAGGTATGGTGAGGCCAACAGGTCAGGAGATGATTGCCATTGAAAAGACACCCTGTTTCTTACGGTTCCCAAGAGGAGGTGGCACACCATGCCATGGGGGTCACATGGGGAGGCACCAGGGTCAGTCAGGAGGCAGAGGGAGAGAGGGGAAAACGTGGGCAACAGCCTTTATTCTGGTTTCCATGGAAAAAATGGGTGAGGCAGGGTTAGCCGGCTTAGGATTGTCTAGTCTGAATAATTTTGGTGGGCTCTGGGGCACAGGGATGTCCCTAGTTGTCTGGCCCCTGGTCCCGGAGTGATCTAGTAAGTGGACAGTGGCCCTGAGTATAAGAGCTCCATGAAGGAGAGGGTTGGGGTGTGGGCTCTGCATTGGTTGGTTTGCACATGACAGGTGCACTCACAGGTGGTTGTTTGCTGTCTCTAGGAATTAGCTAGTCCTGGGAGGAGCAGTCTCTCCCCAAGCAAGTCCCCAAGATGTCAAAGCATCAAAAATACAGAATAAAAAGACACGATTAATGCAACATTCCTGTGTGTTCTCCAGGGTTTGTGGCAAGACTGCTCGAGTAATCAGTGGTTCTCAGCACGGAATACACAGTAGAGTGAGCTGGAAGTTTTTAAAAATGTGATGCTCAGGCCACACCCCAGGTCAAGTGAATCAGCATCGTTGGGGAATGGGGACCTCCAGACTAAAGAATGGATGGAGCTGCTCATTTCAGCAGAGCCAGAAGGAGGTGCAGTGTCCTGGAAAAACTGTGATTTCCCCATGTAAAAACACCCCAAATTCAGCAGCACGATCCTCTCAGGGGAGGATCCACAGAGGGCTTCCCATGTGTCCATCGTGTTATTGTTGCTTGTGTTGGGTGGTGGATACACACAGGCACTTGAGATTCTGTGTGTGTGTGTGTGTGTGTGTGTGTGTACAGTTGATCGTCATTACTAACAAAGACTATATCTAAGAATTCACCTACTTGCTAAAATTTATTTGCAATCCCCAAATCAATACTGGTGGGATGTCCTAGGCCATTCGCAGACATGCACAGAGCAGTGAAAAATTTGAGTCATCTGCACGCTCCTTCCCAGCTGATGTCAAACAAGGCAAGGCTCTCCCTTCTAGTTTCAGCTCTCAGACCACAAACATGTCATCGTCATGGTCTATCTAGTGCCACGTGTGTCACGTTTTTGTGCTTTTGTGCCTTCACTGTTTACATTGGCCCCCAGGCATAGTGCTGAGGTGCTGCTGTCTAGTGTTCTTAAGTGCAAGGGGGCTGTGACGTGACTTACAGAGAACATGCGTATGTTAGATAAGTTTCGTTCAGGTATGAGTTGTAGCACTGTTGGCCGTGGGTTCAATGTTAATGGATCATTAATACAAATTAAATGGGGTGTTTTTAAACAGAAACACACACAACACAAAGCTATGTATGGATTAGTTGATCAAAATGCTGTAACTAGAGACTTGCAGGATCCTAATCCAGTGATTCCCAGTTTGGCCACATGCCCAGTTGGGTGAGCAGTGTGGGATAGGTTGCACAGAGACTGAAGAAAAGACCCAAAGATGGTGAGTGAGACACATGGGTTTATTGGGAATTACTTACAGGGAATGTCCAGCAGTGGCCGGCTGGACGGAAGTGTGCACCTGCCCCTGCCCCCGAGAGAAGCTTGCTTAAGCAGGCAGAGGAACAAAGGCTGCGTGCTTGCCGAGGAGGACTGTCCATGTATGACCTGCATTCCAAGGACGAGAGCTCTCCCCAGAGGGCCTCCATGTTCCCTCAGACCATGACGGCCTTTGAGCTAACTGTCCCATGAGAAACAGCTGGGTCGGCCAAGCCCAGGATTGTGATCATCATGAGTGTTGGCATGTAGCCCAGACAAGGGGCCCCAAGGACGCATGGCTCATAAAGGGCACAATAGTTCCCCTACATTCCCCTAGAAGCAATAGTTCAGCGTTCATCGTGACTTTATAGAACACAACTACTGCAATAAATTAAGAGAATCAGCCATTGATCACTTAAGCATTCTTGCCTTAACCCCTGGAGAACAAACAGGGATGCTGTATTAATCTTGGCTTTTTAGTCTGCATTTTTTCCAGCTTTACTGAGATATAATTGACATAATATATGTGTAAGGTTAAGGTGTACAATGAGTTGATTTGATACACTTATATACGGCAAAGTGATTACCACCATCATGCAGCTAACAGCTCCTTCACATCACACATTTCTTTTTTGTGATGAGAATATTGAAGATCTACTCTCTTAGCAACTTCCAAATACACAATACAGTATTTTTGACTATAATCAGTATGCTGTGCTGAGATCCCCAGAACTCATTCATCTTCTAACTGGAAGTTTGTACCCCTTGACCAACATCTCCCCATTTCCCCCACCCCCCAGCCCCTGGTAACCACCATTCTACTCTCTGATTCTGAGTTCAGCTATTTTAGATTCCACGTGTAAGTGAGGTCACACATGATTTGTCTTTGTCTGACTTATTTCATTAGTATAATGCCCTCAATGTTCATCCATGTTGTTGCAAATGGCAAGAGTTTCTTCCTTTTCATAGTAGAGTAATATTCCACTGCATATATATATATCACATCATCTTTACCCATTCATCCATTGACGGACACTTGGGTTGTTTCTGCACCTTGGCTATCCTGATTTATTCTGTATTTTTGATGCTTTGACTGTGTGTATGTGTGTAAGTTTTGTAAGCCTGAAATATTTTGTAATTTCAAATTTTGAAATTAAAAATGTATTTAGAAATAAAATAATGAAACCTTGTAGTTCCAGCTTTATTGTGAGTTTTCCTTTCATCTCCCAGATGAAACAAAACTACAAGGCTACAAATTTTTCAAAGTGGAGCAACAACAGCATCAGCCTCACCTGGAAGCTTGTTAGAAATGCAGATTCTCAGGCCCCACCCTGGACCTGCTGAATCAGAATCTTTGGACAGGACCAGAACTCTGTGTTTTAACAAGCCCTCCTGCAGATTCTCATACACCTTTAAGCAAGAGGACCCGCTGGTCTGAGAGAACTGCCTCACAAGCCAGACTCACTGTCCACGTTTCAGATGATCAGGGGGAATGAAGAATTTAAGAATTTTGAAGACCCAGATCTGTAGATCTCCAATTGCCGCACATTAAGTTCTTCTGGGAGCTTTTAAAAATCACTGATGCTTGCTCTCCATCTGCAGAGATTCCGATTCAATTGGTCTGGGGTGCAGCCAGGATCTGGGGATTTGTTTAAGTTCCCCTGGTGATTCTAATTTGCAACCAAGGTTGAGAACTCCTGACCAAGAGAACAAAGTGGCAGCAGGGGAAAGGAAGAGAAGCTGGTGGTCTTGGGCGCCCCCTGCCGGCAGGAAGCTGTACATGTCGGCTCCCAGCACCCTCAGGCGGGCGGATAGAAATGCCGGCCCACGTGGGCTTTGTAGGAGTTCGCTGCACGTATCTGAAGTCTGGTTGATATGTGTCCACGAAATGCCCTTTCAATGGAAATGCCTATTTAAATCCATTTAATCCTATATAATTCCATTTCAAAGCTGTTGTTTGAATGTTTCCAGTTGTCATTTGCTCACACACACCCACATACAGAATACATTACCTGTAATTTACGTAACAAACCCTCATATAGCACTTACTATGTGCCATTCACGGACCTTAACCCTGCACAAATAACTCGTCCCTCCCCATACCTGCCCTTTGACGTCAGTACTATTATTACGTACAATTTGCTAATGGGGAAGATGAGGCACAGAGAGAATAGTAGTTTGTCTCAGCCATGAAGTGGAGGGGCTGGGGTTTAAACCCAGCAGCTGGCTCCAGATCTGTGGTCTTAACAATATCACGGCATTGTTGCCTCTAATCATGACGGTCTCTGCCCTGTTTGCTGTGGTATCCCAGGATCTAGCATCTGTTATGTGCCAGACACAATATCCCCTCAGCGAGTCCCAACCTCCACTTCCACTGTTTGGGATGGATCTGAGACCTCACAGTTTCCTGGACCCAGTCACTGCAGTATCTCAGAGATCTGGGTTCAAACCCTGCTCCTGCACTGTTCCAGCTGTGTGACTTTGGGCAAGTCACTTCACCTCTCTGAGCCTCTATTTCCCCATCAGAAAAAGTGGCCATAGTACCCATTTTTAAGTCATCACAATGCCCCATTCCAAGCTGTCATCTAACACCCCTTTCACTTGCCATGAGGATTCTTTAAAGGGAAAAAAACGTTTATTATTGTCTTAAGTGGCTGTAATGTAAATTCACCACAATACTCTTTCATGGGGTCAAGGGTCCATCCTGCAGATGTGCTGAACAAGGTGGAGAAATGGGAGACACCTCCCCGTCCACACACAGCTGTATCACTATCGGCACTAAAGGCTGGGCCCTCAACAGAGTCTGTTCAATTCTTAATGGAATAATCCATCTGAACTAAATGTGTCCTTTTAATGTGCTGATGCTCAAAGCTCTATTATAACCCCGCACTCATTAGGATAGCTGTAACTTTTTTAAAAACCAGAAAATAACAAGTGTTGACAAGGATGTGGAGTCAGTGAAATCCTCTACAGGGCTAGTGGGAATGTAAAATGGTGTTGCAGCTATGAAAATAGTATGATGGTCCCCCCAAAATTAGAAACAGAACTACTATATGATCCAGCATTCCCACTTCTGTGTGTATACCCAAGAGAACTGAAAGCAAGGTCCCAAAGAGATATCTGTACACCCATGATCACAGCAGCATCACTCACAATAGCCCAGAGGTGGAGGCAACTCTAGTTTCCAGTGACGGAAGGACGGAGCAACACAATGTGGTATATACTTATAATGGAATAGTAATCAGCCTTAAAAAGGAAGGACATTGACACACGCTGCAACATGGATCAACCTTGAGGACATTATGCTCAGTGAAATAAGCCAGTCACAAAAAGACAAGTAAAGTGTGACTCACTTATAGGAGGTCCCTAGAGGAGTCAGACTCACAGAGACAGAAAGTAGGATGGTGGGGGCCAGGGGCTGAAGGAGCTGTTCTTTAATAGGTTTAGAGTTTCAGTTTTGTGAGATGAAAAGTTTTGGAGATTGGATGCACAACAATGTGAATGTACTTAACACCACTGGACTGTACACTTAAAATGGGTAAGATGGTAAATTTTATGTTATGTTTATTTTACCACAATTAGACTTTTCTTTAAAATTTTGTTAAAAGTTGTGATTTCAATAAACTCTCCAAAGGATAAAGAAAAAAAATCTGATTACATCATCACTATGGCTCTTTTTAAAAACATGAGGGGGAAATCCTTCCAGCCAAAATGCTTATTCTTATTCTTTAACCAAAAATATTTGAAAACAGAACGGCTGCGCACCAAAGCGTTAATCAGGTCAGCTCTGAGCAGGGGCATCGGAAGGTCAGAGGCAGAATCCTACTTTTTTTTTTTTTTTTTGAGAGGAAGATTAGCCATGAGCTAACATCCAATGCCACTCTTCCTCTTTCTGCTGAGGAAGATTGGCCCTGGGCTAACATCCGTGCCCAACTTTCTCTATTTTATATGGGACGCGGCCACACCATGTCTTGACAAGTGGTGCATCAGTGCACACCTAGGATTGGCACCTGTGAACCCTGGGACCCCAAAACAGAGAGCCTGCACTTAACCACTACACCTCTGGGCCAGACCCTATTTTTTTTTCCCTTACATAAGTTTTAAGTGGTGAGATTATGGGTGACTTCACTTTCTCATGCTGTGTTTTTCAGCCTGTTTTGAATTAAAAAGTAAAAATGACAACCAAGTTTGAATGTGATGGATAAGGCGCTGTTATTTAGTATATTTCTAAAGCCACACTAGCTGATCACCTTCTGATGAATATTCTAAGGATTAATATTTTAATATTCTAAGGAGGCATGTGGCCAGCTCTCCCATAGGACACTGTAAATAACTTCAAGACAAGGCACCAAGAGAAAGATTCCTGGGTCTTACTGGGTTCTGGATCAGGGAGCTGGGTCAGACATGCCTCCTCAGGAACTCTCTATCCTCCTCCTCCTCCAAATTTGGCACTTTCAGGGGAATCCAGAATAGATGAGTGTCCTGGGAGCTTTCTGGGACAGGGAGGGGCCCTATCCCCACCCCTTCATTGTGATGTCTTCTAAAGGGGGCAGAGGGCAGGGTGATGTCACAGACCACTAGCCGGCCCCTCTCCCTCTCTGCCTGTGCCTGCCGCAGGCCCGGCCTCACCTTTTCCCCCCACACCTCTGCACCCCAGAGGAAAGGGGTCAGCTTTGCCAAGCAGGCCACCCGGCCACCTGCAGCCATAGTTGCAAATCACTCCACCCCATTGGAGCCCCAGTCCTCCCCAGAGACCCCCAGGTCTGGCCTGACACCCTGCTCAACCCCGAGAAACAAGGCCTGCAGCAGGACACCAGCCCCCAGCACGGTGGGCGACAGGTTGCCACCAAAGACCGGAGCGGTGGTCATCGACACGGGCACAGGCACCTGTAAGGTGGGCTTGGTGGGGCAGGCGAGGCCCACTACACCGTGGCCACCATCGTGGGCTGCCAGCCCCAGAGGCCGGCCCCCACCGGGCAGCAGGCGCTGGAGACGTTCATCGGCGAGGCCGCGCGCGCGCCCCGAGCTGACGCTGGTGCAGCCGGTGCGGAGCGGCATCGTGGTGGACTGGAGCGCGGCCCAGCTCATCTGGCGCCACCTGCTGGAGCACGACCTCCGCGTGGCCAGCCAGGACCACCCGCTGCTCTTCTCAGACCCACCCTTCAGCCCCGCCACCAACCGCGAGAAGCTGGTGGAGGCGGCCTTCGAGTCGCTGCGTTCCCCCGCCACGTACGTGGCTTCCCAGTCCGTGCTGTCCGTCTACGCGCATGGGCGGGTCAGCGGGCTGGTGGTGGACACGGGCCACGGGGTCACCTCCACGGTGCGGGTCTTCCAGGGCTACAACCTGCCCCACGCCACGGAGCGCCTGGACCTGGCAGGCACCCACCTGACGGCCTTCCTGGCGGAGATGCTGCTCGGCTCCGGCGTGCAGCTGGGCCAGCAGGACCTGGACACCGTGGAGGACATTAAGCATCGCTACTGCTACGTGGCGGCCGACCTGCTCCAGGAGCAGGCCCGGCCCGAGCAGGAAGACCGGCAGAGCCTGGAGCTGCCGGACGGACGGTCACGCTGGGCAAGGAGCTGTTCCAGTGCCCGGAGCTGCTCTTCAGCCCGCCCGCGATCCCAGGGCTGTCGCCCGTGGGCCTCCCCACCATGGCCACACGGGGTTTTCTCAAGGTGCCCCTGGAGGTGCGGGCGGACGTGGCCCAGAACGTGCTGCTCTGCGGGGGCTCCTCGCTCTTCGCGGGGTTCGAGGGCCGCTTCCGCGCGGAGCTGCCGCGCGGTCTGCCCTGCGAGGCCCGCGCGGTGGTGACGGCCCGGCCCAGCAGGAGCCTCTCGGTGTGGATCGGGGGCTCCGTCCTGGCCTCGCTGCGCGCCTTCCAGTCCTGCTGGGTCCTGCGGGAGGAGACGAGGAGCAGGGCCCCCCATCGTGTACTGAAAGTGCTACTGACCCGGAGCAAGGGTGGGGAGTGTTGTGGGCAGTAAAGCTTCCGCTACCCAGCGGGCTCTGTCCTCCCTTCCCTCAGGGCCCGGCCTCGTCCACTCCTGGACCCACCCAGACTCGCCTTGCTCTGACCCCACACACCCACCCCACCAAGATCTGCCTCCAAAGACATCCTTGGTTCTGCCCTGTCCTAATTCACCTCCCATGGTCCATCCCGTGAGAGACCCCAGTTCTGATTCCCTGAACCCACCTCCCCCAGGATCAAGGCCCAACACACCACCATGTCCTCACCCTGTCAAACCCGTCTCCATGATCTGTGTCCCCCAGGGCACTCTCAGGTTGGGGCCCCACCCAAGCCCAACCCCAAGACATCCCCAGATTCTAACCCCTAATCTCCCCTCCATCATCTATTTCTTTTGATATATAGTGCCCCAAGATTCCTCTGGGCTCTAAGCTCCCCAATTCACCCCATTGCCATGTCCATCAAGGATCCTCAACCACCGCCATACCCTGTTCCTCCCCAAGGAACTGCACTGGGCACTCCAAACCCCCTCCCAGAATCTTTCCATGAGTGTTGCAACCCCTAGGTGCACCCTCATAGTCTGCCCCCAATTTCTAATCCCCCCAAACATAGTCCCGAGATCCATTTCCCAAGACATCCCCGGTTCTAAGCACCTCAAATCCACCCCCTCATTGGTTTTCTCTTGTCTGTTTAACCAAAGTTCTCCTATACTCTGATAGTATGAGCACCCCCAAAATTCTCCCCACAAGTGCTGAAACCCCACATTCACCACAAAAATCCAAGTTCTGACCATCAGGGGTCTCCTCTATAGTGGCCCACTAAAGGATCCCTCGTCCAAATCCCATGCCCCAAGTGCCCCTCCCCCAAACTCTGCCCTCCCCTCACAGTTTGCTCCCCTAGACTCTTTCCATCCAGGTGCTCCCACAACCGATCCCCCATTCGTACCCCCAAAGAACACCATGTTCTGAAACCCCAAACCCCCAGGATGATGCCACTGCTCTCAGCCCAGCCCCTTGTTCTGCATCCCTCCGAAAATACCCCTGCATGGTCTGTCTCTCAGTGCACCTCCTGACCCCAGTCCTCAGCCCTGGAATCCTCCCAGGAAGGCTTTGGCCCCCAGGACCATCCCATGATGACCCCACTAATGCCCTAGGTCCCTCCCCTGTGTTCTGACCTCCCAACTCCCTCCCCAAATACAGTCCCCCACGGTCAACTCATGATGAACCCCCAGGACACCCCACCCTGGGGTTTTCAGACTCCCAGAAAAAAAAAAAAAAAAAGGATGTCAGAAGATATATGAAAAACCCAAAACAAGAACCCCCAAGAGGTTACAAAGTGATGAGGAGGAACTGCTTTTTCTTCTCACCAGGGGGCAGCGCGTCCAAGCTCAAGGGGCTGAGGGCTGCACCAAATTTAGAACCATGACGACTGCATCCCAGAGCTCAAAGGAGACCCACCCCGTACCACGGGGTCAGGGCGCTGCCAGCCACACACACACAGAAGGGATGTGGGACAAGCTGAGTCCCATATGCAACTGGAAGTGAGGAGGATGCACAAACCCCCACCACTCTTGGGCTGCTGACAAACCCAAAGGGCTCTCATTTAGACCAGACTAAGGTTTCCCCAGCCCCAAACCTTCCCTGGGACAGAAATTTCCCCTAGAACTCTCCAGAAATGTGCCCCACCCATTTGCACACTCTCAGGGGTGGGGAGCTCACTACCTCAAGTCTGTTGTTAGAAATCCCACCTCCTTCCAGGAGTTGTAGGTAAACCTCTGTGCTCTCTGCTTGCCACTCCCCTACCCGGGGCACTGAGAGCACCAGAGAGGTCCCCCCACCCGTATTCACACACACCCCTGGAGTCTAGTCTCTCCCAAGCCCACCGTCCCCAATTTCTTCCACTTCTGGTTTTAAGTCATTCACGCATTCATTCCACAAACATGCATTGACCACCCACTATGTGCCCAGCTCTGGGCTGAAATCTAAGGAAACCACAGTGCATCACTTGGGATGTACCATGGAGGACAGGACATGTGAAAGATGTCTAATGTCACTGTCTTACTCTCAGACGACATTTGAGGGACAGCGATTGTGTCTCCTTTATTCACTGAGTTTACTAAGTGGGGAGCAGGTGTCTGGATAGGAATCGGGAAAATCCAGTCTCAGCCAACAGTTACAGTTAAATCAGTAAATCCAAAAAAGAAAAGTGAATGGGGTGGCTTTCCATCCATCAGCTGTATTACTCCCTATAAAAGGTCTCAAAAGCAATCTCTGTGCTTTTTTCCCCCCTCAGCCAAGAAAAGCATCCATGGAGCTCAAGTTTGAGGTGAAACCAGGCTCAGGGTCCACCTGTCCTCGTTGATCCTCGGATTTCTGTGTGAGCAGGTGAGTACCGTGTGGACCTGGTACCGACAGGTTCCATCAGCCTCCGCTGTGCAGAAGACCTGCCAGTGGGCTTTCCTGGGCTTGGGTTGTCACCACAAGGAGTCAGGAAGACTTTCGGGTTAAAAATGAAATTACTCAATTTTTTATAAAATACTCAAATGTTTAAAATCTAATTAGAATTCTTCTTTGCATTTGGTCCAAAACTAAGGTGATATAAAAAGATATACCTTACAAAGTCTTGCCCTCACCTTCTTTTCTTTCCATCCCATTCTCCTTCCTCTAGCCACCTATAGGTAATTACTTTTATTGGTTTATCATGCATTCTTAGCGTTCTGGATTTTCTTTAAGTAAATGCAAGCAAATATATTTTCATTTCCCCTTTTACTTATACAAAACATTGTAGTACTCTATGCATTTTTCTCTGCCTTTTTTCCTTTAATATATACTGGAGATTTTTCTATTATTAGTGCATAGAGTACTTTGCTCTTTTTAGTGGTAAATAGTCTTAAAAACCAAGAGCTGGACACTAGGTATGCTCAGTGCCTCTGGAGTATCATTGCTTCTAAGACCTTTCAGTGGATATAGTAGTGTCAACTTAAGCAAATTTGCCTGTTATTTCATCTGAAATTGAATTTACTTGGGAATAGCCAAAAGAGTTGCAATTCAGGATATACATGCTATGGCAAACCACAGGCAAATCCAGAAAAGAAAGGAGGGGAGCTGCTTTTATAGAGAAGAGCAGGAGTAAGGAGGGGATGTACTAAAGGAAAATCCATTGGGAGAAAGTAAAGGTCAAGGCAGCAAAGGCTTCTCACTGGCTGAGCTGCGGCGTTTCTCGATGGCTGAGCTGCGGCGTTTCTCGATGGCTGAGCTGCGGCGTTTCTGGTTGGCTGAGCTGCGGCGTTTCTGGTTGGCTGAGCTGCGGCGTTTCTCGGTGGCTGAGCTGCGGCATTTCTCGGTGGCTGAGCTGCAGCGTTTCTCGGTGGCTGAGCTGCGACGTTTTTCGTTGGTTGAGCTGTGATGTTTCTCATTGGCTAGGATGTTGTCAGGTGGAAAAAAAAATCTTGCTTCAGTAATAAAGCAGTTTTACTTCGTGTCCAAGACACAAGTCTCTGTCACTTCCTGTTTGGTGTAATTGACGATATGCGAGAGGGTGTGAGAGCTCCCACTACAGGCCTTCCTGACTCCAATTGAGTTAAGGTTTCTTTTATCAATTTCTGCAGCAGAGAAAACGTAATTTTTAAATCATGAGTTTAACATGATATTTCTAATTCGATTTAACTTTACAGTGGTTTTTTGCTTAATTTTCTTTGATTTTATATTAATCTCTTATATGTTATACTAAAAATATTGCCTCTGAATAGCATTAATTTATTTACTTAATGATATTCTCCTTCAGTGTATATAAAAAATTACACCCAGAAGAGTCACTGTCTTTACGTAGCAATCTCGCTTCTGGAAATATACTCTGAATGTAAACCTCCCAAAATACAAGACCACATCTACACACGATGGTTATTCACAGAAGCATTATTTCCAACAGCAAAAGAAGAGAAACAACTCAAATGTCCTTCAGCAGGAAACCAGCTGAATTAGCAATATACTTAGTTTTAAAGTCCCGTGAAAGCATTCTTTTTCAAACTCTGTTGTAGTCATGTTTTCAATTTATATGCAAATTCGGTTCATTTAGTTATTTGTTTTCCATTTTGAGGATTGTGGTTGTATTTTTAAAATATGGTTCCGAAGTCAAAACTGTATAATGAGCCATATTTAGGGAATTCTAAATTCAATTCCTGTCTCCTCTTCTCAATTATTGTCCTACCCTTCTTGGTTACCGTTTGTATTCATGTTTTATCCTTTCAGCGTTTCTTTTGCAAATATAAGAAAATAGGTGTGTGTATATGTAAAAATATACATATGCAAAATATATGTGTGTATATATGTACATATATTTATATATATTATATAAAATACATTTGTATTTTACATACAATTACATACAATACATATACATATAAAATGCAAATGTATATACATTTATATGTATACATATACATATGTATATATCCTGGCCTTTCCCTTCTTTTAAAAAGAAATCATTCCATACACTTTTGTACCTTGATGTTTTTCTCCTTATATTTATTGGGGATAATTATCTCTATAACTACCTAGAGATCTTATCACTTTTTAATGGCTGCATGATTCTTCACTAGGTGAATATCCCATAGTTTATTCAACCAGTTCCTATTGATGGTCATTTGTGTTGTTTCTACTCCTTTGCTGTTATAAATGTCACAGTGAATAGTCTTAGAGGAATATTTTAGTATTTCTGTATCTTTGAGATGGATTCCTAGTAGTGGGAATGATGGAGAAAAGATAAATATTTTTGCAGTTTTGCTTGATTATGGTCAATTTTCTTCTGTAGGAGTTGTACCCCAGCAGTGTATGAAAGTGCCTTTCCAGACAGACTTTCCAACAAAGGATTTTTATTGATCTGAAAGATAAGAAATAGTATCAGTATTTACCATCTACATCTCTGTTCTGTGACTAAGATCATTGGTGATTCTACCAAGAGTGTTGTCCTTGAAATGGAAGTGGTGGAAACCAGAGTGTCCTGTGTTGGGGACATGAGGAAATGAGACAGAGAATGCAAACACTTTGGCAGTGATGAGGGAGAGAGACTGGGAAGTAACTGGAAAGAAAACTATGCTCTTAGGATAGGTTTATTTCCCCGCTACAAATACTGCATGGGGTTGAAATGGTGGGAGGAAGAGTCCAGGAGAGTGGCAGAGCTGGAAGGGGAAGGGTAGATAAGAGATCATCGATAGGCTTCAGATCCTAAAAAGGCAGGCGGGATGGAGCAAAGCACAGAGCTGCAGAGCACGGCCTTACAGAGAAGGGGAGACGGCTCCTGGTTTGTAACAGGAGAGGGAGGAAACCGTGGTGCAGGTTGTGATTTTGGTGACAAGACAGGAAAATGGACTCCTTAGGATGATTGCTTTGAGAAGTAAGAGGCAAGACCATCTGCTGAAAGTCAGAGTGTATTCATCGATACCTACTGCTGCATAGCAAATTATCCCAAACCTTAGTGACTTAAAACAACAATAACCATGTGTCATCTCACAGTTTTTGTGGTTCTGGAATTCAGGAGCAGCTTAGCTGGAAGGTTCTGTCTCAGGGACTTTCATGAGTTCACATCAAGATATCAGCTGGGGCTGCAGTCACCTGAAGGATTGACTTCCAAGGTGGTTCACTCACATGCTGGCACGGTGGTGCTGGCTGTTGGAGGCCTCAGTTCCTCTCCACGTAGGTCTCCCCACCAGGCTGCTTGAGTGTCTTTGCAACATGGCAGTTGGCTTCCCTTAGAGCCAGCAGTCCAAGAGAACAAGGCGGAAGCTACAGTGCTTTCTAAGACCTAGCCTCAGAAGTCACCTCCACAATATTCTGTTGGTCACACAGGTCAGCCCTAATTCAATGTGAGTGTGACAACCAGGAGGCTCGAATCATTGAGGGCTATTTAGGAAGCTGGTTACCATAGGGGAAAAGGTGAGGATGTGAGAGATTTAGAGACATTAGAGAAGGTATGATGACTAGGAAGCTTCAGAGACTTGTGGGATTGTCCTACAGGGTCAAGAGCTCTTTGCGTGGTGGAGACCATGTTTTTCTGGAGGTGGCAACGTGACATCTCTTGTGCAGGCTGGCCTGCTCAGATGTTGCCACGGAGCAGGCAGATTATTGGAATCATGCTTGGTTGGAGTTCTGCTGTGCCAGAGTGAAGATAGGGGGTAGGGATAAGGAAATATGTTAAAATGAGACACAGTGAAATACAAGTTGGGTAAGTATGAAGTGAAGAGAGAAGGTAGTAGATGGACAACAATAAAGTAGGAGAGTGGGTAGACTGGAGCCATGTGTGGTAGAACACATGTCCTGAAAGGAGGAAATGAGTGAGCAGGGTAGATGTTTGGGAGTTTGGGTTCAGAGAGAGAAGTTTCTGAACTATTGTTCTAGATGGTAGAGCAGTGTTAGGTGATGACAAAGCCTGGGGTGGTGCCCATGGAAATGTGTGGCCAAGATGGATGGGGACAAACTCCTAATACTGTGAGAGTCATCCTCATGGACGCTGACGTCATCCAAGTGAGGTGGGACTGGAGGTTGAAATAACAATGGGAGTCAGGTGCCAAAGTCTCCGTGAACAGGGGTTGTAGCTGGGACTGTGATTGTGACAACCACGCGGATGGGAAGAATGTGCCCTGAGACTCAGGGAAGCCAAGGACTTAAAATGGGGGGAGCAGTAATGTATTGGTCATACCACTGGGGGCAGAAGAAGACAAGTTTTGCCATCACATGGCCCTGAGTTCATCACCTGCTAAGCAAAATAAAGGCCCAGTATCAAATATATTATGTTTGAAGGAGGACATGACGGACGGGCTAAGACAGATTCGTCCTCAGTAACCTAGAGAGGGAGAGAGGCTGTGAATACTTTGTATTTTCCCATTTATTCCAGGGCCCTGTCCTGAGTGCTCTGTGGGGATAAAAGGAGGAGCATCCTGGTTCTCCACTGCCCTGTTGTTCACGAACATTTACTGAATCACAGGATGGCGGCCATGGTTCTGTCCCCGACTTGTGGTAAGTTCTTGGGTCCTTACAGGCCTCAGAGTCCAGGCGCTAAAGGCCCCTGCACCACAGGGGAGGGGGCTGAGCAGGGGAGGTGGGAGTGGAGCCCCAGGATCCATGAGGTCACTGATATCCGATTATGTGGTTCTTGGGATTTGGGACTTCAGTGGTTTGAGTGTCTGTGGAGATGTCACCTGTGTGGTGACTGTGTGGGATCTCATGAATTTTACCTCTAATTCCTTCTATAAACTTGATGAAGTAACAATGATGTCCCTCCGAACCTCAATTTCTTTATCTGTGAAATGGGAATAATCTGTGAACAGAGGGCATCCCTGGATTATTGTGACTCCTCCCTTCTTCTCCAGCTCAGTCTCCCCTGTACCCAGCCTCTCCTCGGAGAAGATGCACAGAGGAGGAAGGTCTTGTTCATGGCTTCCTGGCAAGCTGGTTACTGGTAAGTCAGATATTCCTTTCTCCAGATAATTATTCTTTTGACCAGAAATTGGACTTATCTTTTGTGGCCTGGAGCCTCACAGGCAAACCAGGTCCTCAGGCATCCCAGGATCTCCGAGCATCTGATGGAGGGTGAGGGGCTGCCCAGAAAATGTCAGCCTATGTCAACATTTTTTACATTTTCAAAGCTTCCTCCGGGGTCACCGTCTATATTGTGTTCTGCTGAGACTTTTAAAGGAAAGACATGACCGTGTCGTGTACTCAAGTAATTTATGACGGCTACTAGTGAGTATTTCTCTGTTTTCTGCAGTGTCCCAGCCTGTCAACCTTGGAGATTGAGAGAAATAAGATTACAGAGCCCACAGTCTTACTGGAAAAAGACAACCGTGTATGTGGTGGACATGCATCTAACCTTGGGAGTGGCTGGAAGTAAGTAGACTGGAGATGAGCATTGAGGGCTGAGCCTGGAAGCAAAGGAGAGCAGAGCTCAGCACCTGCCCGGACATCGTGTGTTTTGGGTTCCTCTTCCCTAGTTCTGTCATCCTCGGCCCTTTTCCTGTCAACATTGGTGAGGGTGGTCCTTGGCTAAGCCATGATGTTTGTGATGGTTTAAGACTTGGTGACCTTCCAGGATGTGGCTGTGGAGTTCACCCTGGAAGAGTGGGCATTGCTGGATGCTTCTCAGAGAACACTGTACAGGGATGTGATGCTGGAAAACTGCAGGAACCTCGCATCTCTTGGTAAGCCTGACATCATTCCTGCATTTATTTATTGACTCAGGTAACAAGGCTTTTTTTAATTCATGTAACATTCACAAAACAGAAAGACTGACCATTTTAACTATTTTAAATATACAGTTCAGTGGCTTTTAATAATGTCACAGTCTTGCGCAACCATCACCACTCTGTAATTCCAGAACCCTTTTATCACACCCATGATCATTAAGTAGTTACTCCCCAGTCCTGCCTACCCCCAGCCACTGGCTACCACTAATTTACTTTCTGTCTCTGTGGATTTACCTATTCTGGACATTGTATATAAATGAATCATACAATATATGGGCTTTGGTGTCTGGCTTCTTTTGTTCAGCATGTTTTTAAGATTCATCCATGTTGTAGTGTGTATCAGGCTTTGTTCCTTTTTATGGCTGAATGTATACCATTGTGCATATATACCACTTGTTGTGTATCCACTCATCTGTTGATGGACATTTTAGCTATTGTGAATAGTGCTGCTACGAACATTCATGTACAAATTTTTCCTTGAACAGTTGTTTTCAGTTCTTTCAGGTATAAACTTAGGAATGGAATTACTGGGTCATATAGTCATTCTATGTTTTAACTTTTTGAGGAAGCTCTAAATTGTTTGGCAGACTACCTGTTGTCTTGACATGAGTACAGCCATGATTGGCCGCTCCGTTGACCTACAGCCACCAGCACAAACAGAAATACAAAGCTGCTTTCTGTGTGGTGGGAACTGGCCCTTCTGCCACAGAGAGAGTCGCAAGTTGTAACATTTCAAGGCTCTTGGAGCGTCGAAGCACGGGATGGACTGGCCATCTGTGCCGGGTTGGGACGATAACCAAAGAGAACAATACACGTACACAACTACTGGGCTGGGATGTTAGCCAGGGGGCTCAGTGCACGTAAGCCACTGATAACCATTTTGTGCATGGGAACACTAAATGCTTGCTCTGCAAACTCTGTAATTGCTTACTCTGAAAATTACTGATGGTATAAAAACTACTGGAGACTCAGACCCGGAGAGATTTCCACCTGTGGAAGGGACACCTTGCCCAGGACGTGTGATCCTTGCCCAGCCGCGTCGATTGACAGGCTCTCCTGGCAGTGGGGCGTGGATGTTGTGAGTAACTGATTTGATGTGAAGTAATTGATTTGATATGAAGCAATTGATTTGATGTGTTCTCTTTTCGGTCAACCTGGTGTTTCTCTTTCCGGTTGATTTGTGTCATTTCTCTTCAGCCGATGTGGGTGTTTTCCCTTTCCAGTCGGGCTGATGTTTTTTTTCCCTCTTAATATTTGACCTATTTGATCTGTTTGCAGACTGTCGCCTTTACTATCCTCTATATAATAAAATATACCTTCAGTCCACTTGTTTGGAGTGGAAAGTGTCTTTTACGTCTCCGATCGAATCCCCGAACCTCTCATAACACCTGTGCACCATTTACATTCCCTCCCACAATATGAGAGGGTTCCAATTTCTCCTCATTCTTAACCACACTTGTTTATTTTCCTTTTTTTTTTAATTAAAGCCATCCTTATAGATGTGAAGTGGTATATATCTCAATGTGGCTTTTATTTGCATTTCCCTAAAGAATAATGAGATAAGAATCATCTTCTCTTATGCTTGTTGGCCATTTCTAGATCTTCTTTAGTAAAATGTGTATTCAAGTCTTTTGCCCATTTTAGGGGGAACAGGGTTGTCTTTTTGTTGTTGAGTTGTAAGAGTTCTTTATATCTTCTGGATGCTAGACATTTATCAAATATATGATTTGCAAATATTTCCTCCCATTCTATGGATTTCCTTTTCACTTTCTTGAAGGAGACTTTTGCTGCATATAGAATTTGTGGGTGACAGTTTCTTTTCTTTCAGAACTTTATTTATTTTTTTGTGTGTGAGGAAGACCAGCCCTCAGCTAACATCTGCTAATCCTCCTCTTTTTTGCTGAGGAAGACTGGCCCTGGGCTAACATGCGTGCCCATCTTCCTCTACTTTATATGGGACGCTGCCACAGCATGTCTTGACAAGCAGTGTGTCGGTGCACGCCCGGGATCCGAACTTGCGAACCCTGGGCAACCGAAATGGAGCACGCGCACTTAACTGCTACACCACCGGGCAAGCCCCAATAATTTCTATCTTTTTGATGGTCTCTATTTGGTAAGAGTTCCATTTCCTTTAGTTCTTTGTACATGGTTTCCTTTATCTCTTTGAGCATACTTAAAATAGTTGATTTGAAGTCTTTGTCTGGAAAGTCCCTGCTTTGGGGACAATTTCTGTTAATTTCCTTTTCCTGTAATGGGCCAAGCACTTTTGTTTCTTTGCATGACTCATTTTTTTTGTTGTTGAAAACTGGACGTTTGGCATTATAGTCTGGCAATTCTGTAAATCAGATTTCCCCCCATCCCTAAGTTTTGTTGTTGTTGCTTGTTGTAGTTGGTGTTGTTTGTTTGGTGACATTTCTGAACTAATTTTGCAATGTCTGTATTAGTCATGTGTGGCCACTGAAGTCTCTGTTTTGTTAGCTTAATGGCCAGCTAGTGATTTGTCAGAGATTTCCTTAAATACCTAGAACCCAAAAACGCACAGTCTTTGCAAATGGTCTCTGTGTATATTTTGAAGCGGGCTTTCAAAACTCAATCAGGCGACTGACAACTCTGTCTTAGCCTTCACTTCCTGCTTGTGCAGAGCAGGAAGGTCAATCAAAGGTGAGGGCTTAGTGCCTTCTCAGGTCTTTTCGGAGCATGCACCCAGCCCTGGGTATGTGCGTGGTCTTACGTATACCTAGGAATATGTGGGAGCTTTTCGAAGCCTTTTTTGTCCGAAACATCTTATTCCCTGCTTTCCTCTTAGACTTTTTTCTTAGTCTTTTGTTTGGTTCAATGGTTTTTCCTTGCCCCAGGCAGCAGTGGCTAATACATTTAAATGTGTTTGGCACATGCCCCGGCCCTCCACCCTTCATAGCCACCTCAGCACTGAGAGAGTTTGGAGTTAGACAAAATAAAAGCAAGCCCTTTGAGCCAGTCATTCAGGGAGCCACCAGACAGGTCAAAACAAGCAACCACAGCTCTTTGAGAAGAAAATCCGTTTCTGCTCCCTCCAGTAGTAGGAACACAGGCTGCTGTCTTCAAGGTGACTGCCATGGTGGGGAACAGGTGATGGGCCAGGGTCAGTTAAAGTGTCACAGAGCTCTCTTACCAAATTCACTTATTTGTTTTGATTAAGCATTGTTCTGGTTGCTGTAAACTTCTTGTAACTCTCCAGTGTTCCAATCAAGTTGATTCTGACAGTTTTTACCAGTTTATTTGCTGGTGTTTTGTAGAGTGTTGGACTTTGAGAGTTACCTACTCCACCATTGTCACTGACATCACTTCTCACAAGTCTTTCTTAAGCACCTTTATGTTCCTGGGTCTGTGCTAGGTATTAGGAATATGGTGGTGAATGAGGTCTGTGCTGGGAATTAGGAATTAGGGAATTAGGTCCCTACCATCCTGGAGCTTGTGGTCTAATGCCTTCCCTATCAACTGAAGATCTACTCCTTGCCCTGACTTCATGTTCTCCATGGATAAAAGCTTTGGGGCTTTTAAGTCTGTATTCGAAACTGGGCATGAACTTCTGGGACCAGTTATCCCCTATCACCCCGGATATTGACTGAGGATGCTTACATTTTTTTTTCTTGGTGAAAGATAGTTTTACTATATTTGTTAGAATTTAAGGATAATTGTACTGCTGCTCCTAAAGTCACACTTGCTCATCTATAGAAGTGTGGGCCTCAGTTCCATGGTGAGGCTTCTTGTCCCATGCAGAGTCCCCTACATCATATGTCTTTTCTCCATGTATAGGGAATCAAGTTGATAAACCTAGTCTGCTTTCCGAATTGGAGCAAGAAGATAAAGTGAGGACAGAGGAAAGAGGAATTCTCCCAGGCACCTGTCCAGGTGAGCACTAGGTATATATGAGTCTTTGTCAGGAACCTCTCTGGCCTGTGGCTTGACAGTTTCGAGTATTACATTAGGAAATGTCCATCAGAGACATTTGTAAAATGCCCTTTTTTTCCGACAAGAAGGCCAAAAACGTTTAGTATGAGCCTCCTCGTGGACCTCCTTTGCTTTTTCTTTAACTTTCTGTTCATTATCTCATACTTTACTTTGGCCTCAGAGGGGGGAAAAAGATCTCTCTCTTCCTTCTTAAATTTAAGTCTCATATGAGCTCTTTGTCTAGTTCCTTCTCACTTTACATTCCTGACAATTCCTTCTTTCCATCAGCATCAATCTCAATATTTCTAGAGTCTTCTTTAATACAAACCTAAAATTTTCACACTCGTGTCCCTTTCATTGCAAACCTCCTGAAAATCTCTAACCCCTTCGGGTCTCCCTTCACTAACATGTGCATTTTACCTTTTCTTTCCTTCATCAACTTAAATTTCTTTTCAATTTGTTTCGGATTTGGAGACTCTTGCTTAAAGTCCAAGGGTTAACTTCTAAGCAGCATGTTTTTAGAGAAGAACAATCTAAAGGTTTAAAAATGGTAAGATTTCTGATTTTCCACAGTAGGAAAATACCATAAATTAGAAAAGCCACAAAGTTACCAAGGGATTCATTTTCCCAAGAAAATGTTGTCCCTCTGGAGAGATACCCTGAAACTCTTGTGAATTTGGAGAGAAGCATAAGTTATCTCCAAAATTTTTTCTTCCCTGAGTGTTCACAAAAGTAAATGTTTCCATAAATGTGACTCAGATATTGAGTGTTTCAAACATAAATTTGTCTTAAACTTATCAGAAGATGCTCTGTGAATCTGATAAGGACTATGGCAAAGCATCCATCTTTTTTAACTTCTGAGAACTCAAACCAGCAGAAATCATATACAGGCACTCAAAGTGGCAAAAACACCAATTATAATGATGTTATACATAGCAGAATTCCTGGAAGAAAAATTCCTATGATAGCATTGAACATTAAAAATATTATAAGTTATAGTTAGCATTCATTTCTTAATCAACAGGAGAGAAGTCATCTTGGAGTGAAACTCAACGAGTGTAATCAGTGTTTTAAAGTCTTCAGCACAAAATCTAATCTTATTCAGCACAAGAGAATTCATACTGGAGAAAAACCCTATGATTGCAATCAATGTGGCAAATCCTTCAGCAGCAGTTCTTACCTCACTGTTCATAAGAGAATACATAATGGGGAGAAACCCTATGAATGCAGTGACTGTGGGAAAGCCTTCAGTAATCCCTCATCCCTTAGACTGCACGTGAGAATTCACACTGGAGAAAAGCCCTATGAATGTAACCAGTGTTTTCACGTCTTCTGCACTAGATGTATCCTCAAAAGGCACAGGAGAGTTCATACTGGGGAGAATCATTACGAATGTAATCACTGTGGAAAGGCTTCAGCATGAGCTCCTCCCTTACTGTCCACAATAGAATGCATACAGGGGAGAAACCTTATGAATGTCATGATTGTTGTAGAGCCTTTAGGAAGAGCTCACATCTGACACAGCATGTGAGAACTCATACTGGAGAAAAACTGTGACTCTAATGAGTGTGGGAAATCCTTCACCAGTAGTTTTTCTCTTACTGTGCACAAGAGAATACATTACAGAGAGAAACCCTACGAGTGCAGTGACTGTGGGAAAGCTTTAAATAATCTCTCACCTGTTAAGAAACATGTGAGAACTCACACTGGAGAAAAACCCTATGAATGCAATCATTTTGGGAAATCTTTCACCACTAACTCTTACCTTTCTGTGCATAAAAGAATTCATAATAGGTAGATATGAATATAGCAACTGTGGGAAAGCATTCATTGATCTGCCATCTCTGGGGCATCTTCAGGACTCACATTGAATGTATAAATTATTTGTTGTGTAATAAATTATCCCTAAAATTTAGTGGTTCAAAACAACAAGCATTTATTATCTCACAATTTCTGTAGGTCAAGAGTTCAGGAATGGATTAGCTATGTAGTTCTAGCTCAGGATCTCTCATGAGAAGCAAGATGTCAACCAGAAATGCAGTCATCTAAAGTCTTTGGGACTGAAGGGTCCACTTCCAAGGTAGCTTACTCACATCCCTGGCAAATTAGTGCCAGTTGTTGGCAGGGGTCCTTCAGTTTCTCCTTATGTAGGTCTCTCCATGGTGCTGAGT
The DNA here is from genome assembly GCF_020826845.1 of Diceros bicornis minor. NCBI lineage: Eukaryota > Metazoa > Chordata > Mammalia > Perissodactyla > Rhinocerotidae > Diceros > Diceros bicornis. The sequence continues at coordinate 75,976 of NW_026691844.1, read as the reverse complement.
ATCGTCACAATATGGCAGCAGGTACCCTCCAAAGGAAGTGATCCAAAAGAGCCCATGCAAAAGCCGTAAGTCTTTTATGACCTAGCCTCAGAAGGCCATATTCTCTCTTCATCTGGATTGTGTTGGTCACCCAGACTGATCCTGCCACACAGTGGGAGGCAACTACACAGGATATGAATACCAGGAGACAGAGATCACTGGGAATCCTCTTGGAGTCTGGCCTTCAGTGAAGAAAAGCCTTCAGCACACCCTCATCTTTCTCATCTGATCAATATGGAGTAGCATTCAATAACCCACACGTTAACTCTCTCTGGAGAGAAGCCTTCTAAGTGCACTGTATGTGGTAAAACCTTCAACACAAACTCTGACCCTACTGTGTGCCAGAAGATGACCTACTGGGGAGAAACCTAAAGAATGCAATGGCTATAGGAAAGCCTTTGGTGATAGCCCTAGGGAGTCACGTCACAATTTACACTAAGGGAAAACTCTATGAATATCATCAAAATGGAAAACCCTTCAGAGGACCCTCATCCCTTAAGACACACGTGAGAAACACAGTGCAGAGGAACACCCTGTATATAAGGAATGTGGAATGGCAAACACTGGCACTCTCCCCTCTAGTCTACGCTGCTCTGTGCTTGGGGAGGTTGATGGACTATATCAAAGAGCTCATTTGCCTTAGGCTTCTGTTTGGGTTGGTCAGTGGGGAGCCCAGTTAGGAGATCAGAGGGTTGGAGGAGAGTGACTCCATGCCATGACTATATCCCTGCAGGAGAACTGGGGTCCGGGTGTTACCCTTGAGCTCTTCTCAGCCCCTGTGGTGCAGCTGTCTCCCCTTTCCCCACTATGACCCCAGACTCACTCCCTCCCCTCACCTTTTCTTCCTTGCTCTTCCAGTGACTGAATATGCAGTATCCCTCTTTGGTTTCCCTACCCCCTAGTCCTGTTAACATGAATCATTCTGGCCTAGTGACACATCAGTGCACAGAGAGCATAATGAAAAGTCTGTACCATTTCCTACAGGGGCCCCAAATAATCAGGATTCATCACATCACTGACCTCACCTTCCACCACTCTCCTATTTGCTCCATCCACGGTAGCCATACTGGTCTTGCTGTAGCTCCCTCACCCCAGCACAGTTCAATGTCAGGGTCTCTGTACTACCTAGACTGATATCCCCCAATGTAGCCACATGGCTCACTCTCAGTTCACTTAGGTCTCTGCTCAAGTGTGCCCTGAACAGAGAGGCTTTCATTCTCACTCCAGATAAATGAGCAAGTCTCCAATTCCCACATTTCTTATCATTATTGGGAGATATTCGTCTCAATAGCACGTATCACTTCTTTGTCTCCTACCTCTGAAGTGGTGCAGACTGTATCTCTCTGTATTTACCATATCCACCTGATGCTACAAATATTTAAGGCTAAGGTCTCTTTCTTGATTATAAGCTTCAGAGAAGAATCTCAAATTTTAGTATTTGATGGTATCTACCACACAGTACTTGCTCAATCATCTAAATTTAATAACTATCTGAGGACACAGAACTGTAGTTCTGAAAGCAGCAACAAGAGAGATGTGAAATAGCTAACAGAAGGTTTTCATTAAGAAAAGAGCCCCCTACTATTTTTGTGCCTTATGCCTCAGCTCTGAGAGATACTGTAGACATTAGATCCCAAAAGCCAGTAGCGCGTAATTACCCAGAACTTTTCACGTCTGTGTATTTTAATCCCAAAGATAACTTAGATCTCACTTAATCTATGCACACCAAGGAAACTTTTGAACGCAGTTTAACATTTACTTAAAGCTGACTTTTGACTAAGCAGTCACCTCATATCACAGGGACAGATAATATACTCTTAATTATGAAAAGCAATTTTCTCAGTCATTCATACATAAGAACTTGATTCTGGTACAAGAGATTCCTAGAGTACCTCCTTAAAATCTGTGGTTCTGACCAGTCCATTCACATGGACTGTATTACACTCCCAGGGGTATCCCTCAATACAGGTAGCATTTACTCAGCTATGCTTCCTTTTTTCTCCTTCCTCCACCTGGGACTAAACCACACAAAAACTTCAGCAGAACACTGAATAAACCTCAGGGTAAAGAACTGCAAAGCTAGGATGTCCAACACATTCTCTTTATTAGGGAACTTGCACATCTTTGTTGGGGACTATGACCTCTGTAAAAAACCTTCCTCTCCATCATGCCTCTGGATACCATTTGTTCTTCCTTCTTTCCAAACTACAGCATTTCTCATCATTATCAAGAGGACAAAACTTAAAGAGCTCTGTGAAAACCTGCCATACAGCCCACTACTTTAGTCCAATAATTTGCCCAATTCTATTTTTTTTCACCTCACTTGCATACCTATATGCCCCATGAATTTGAATATACTCACTTCCTTGACTGTGTATTTAAACCTGGCTATTCCATTATCACCTCTAGGTCATAATATCTTTCTCCAAGTTAATTTATAATTTTAAAACATGGCAAGATACTGAATGACTCCAGGTGAATAGCTTCATATATATGCATATGAATTTAATATGCATACAAATCTCCTGGGAATATTGTTAAAATGAAAATTTTGATTCCATAAATCTGGGACACATAGGGGAACTTTTAGATGACAGAATCATTCTGACAGTACTGTGGCCGAGAATAAATGATTCTATGCATTTGTCAAACCCCACAAAACCGTGTAGCACAGAGTGTATGTAATACGTGCAAGTTTAAAAAAAATCAACCCATGTGACTGAGTATCCCAGGATGGAATGCAAACTGTGACAAATGAATCTAATATTATTATAAATTTATGATATCATCATACTGAAGGGGGTTGGGGGGCAGAAGCTAACTTGAGTAACTTTGGAAAACGGGTGTTTTGACTAGAAACTGTAAGGCTAAATATAATAGGAACTGTACACTGTACGTAAACACTGTATTCTAGTTGGTAAATTTGTTTCTTCTGTGAGAATAGCCTAGAAATTCTGCAACTGCTTTACCCATATGCTGAGGGTGAAGAGTATGGATGGTAGGTAGAGGATGGTGGGAACCAGGTTTCTCTGTTGGAGATAGAAATTATAAAGGAGCAAGAAAGGAAGGTTAGGATGAATCCTGTAGTTCAGGATTATAGCTGGAGACATCAGTACAAACTCAAGTTTACCTTAATATGTATACAGATGGACAGATACAGAAAGAACTACAGATATGCCGACATACGTGGTTTACTATATATACATATGTTACTAGCTCTGTCTGCTTTGTCTGCTGAGAGGGCCTAGAAGTAGTGACACCTGAGTACCAATGAGCATACCCCGCACCCAAATCTGCTTTCTAATACCCTTTTCTCCAATAAAAGGAACCAGAGCTCTTTGGAGAAATGAGTGACTCGAGGGCAAAAGAATGGGAATGTGTCAAAAGGACACAGAAGCCAACTCGAAAGAAAGCTCACAATGGGCAAGGCTAGAACAATTTGAGCAACAAAATAAATTTACTGGATTATAGCCCAAAGTATAAAATACATATACATAAGTCCATGCTTATATAAATGAATGAGTGACTAAACGGGGGAGAAACGACTTCTCTACAGAAGAATTCCATTATAATATATGTAGACACTCCCTCCCAGCAGGAGATGAACTTAATTCCCACTCCCTCCACCCCCTTGAGAGTGAGCCAGACACAGTCACTTGCTTCCGAAGAATACAGCACGGAAAGGGAAAAACAAACAGTAACTTTACAGTGGAGAAACCTGGCAAATACTACCTTGGCCAAGTGATGGACGTTATCATCAACAGTAATGTCACGTGGATATTATGCTCCCCATACGATGTGACTGGAAGAACACTTCATCTCTGTGATATTCGTGCTAAAAACTGATAACCCTAGTTTATCCTAACAAAAACATCAGACTAATCCAAACTGGGGGACATTCTACAGGACACCTAGCCAGTACTTCTGATGACTGTTAAGGAAATCAAACAAAGGCTAAGAAACTCTCACAGAACAGAGGACACTGGAGAGAGCTGACAATTAAACATAACATGGTACCCTGGGTTGAATCCTGGAATAGAAAGAGGGCATTAATGGAAAAGTCAATGAAATCCAAGTGAAGTTTGAAATTTATTTTTTTTTTTGGTGAGAAAGATTAGCCCTGAGCTAACATCTGCTGCCAATCCTCCTCTTTTTGCTGAGGAAGACTGGCTCTGGGCTAACATCTGTGCCCATCTTCCTCCATTTTCTGTGGGACACTTGCCACAGCATGGCTTGATAAGTGGTGCATATGTCTGCGCCCAGGATCCGAACCTGCGAGCCCTGGGCCGTGGAAGGAGAGCACGTGAACTTAACCACTACACCACCAGGCTGGCCCCAATAGCTTTTTTTTTTTTTTAATGGTTATAAATCTGGTTTCTCCTTCTAGAGAATGGGACTCATAATACTGTGAACATCACAGGAGTTTTGTGAGGATGAACTGTGATAAATTCACATAATGCACCATGTACTGTACACCATGCCTGGCTCAGTCAGAGTTAAGAGCTCAATGATTATTGGTCGCATTATTGTTTCTAGAGCAATGAAATGTACCCAGCCTCTTGATGGCAGGGCCTATGACACCGTTCTTTGGGAGTTTCCAGAAAATAAAAACGATGTATAACAACATCAGTAACAAAAAAAGTGGCAAGGTGCTGAATGAACCGCTTCATATATATGCGTATGAATTTAATATGAATACGAATTACTGGAGAATCTTGTTAAAATGAAGATTCTGATTCAGAACATCTGGGGTAGGGGCCAAGGTTTTACATTTTGAACAAGCTCCCAAGGGACGCCAATGCTGCTGGTCCAAGGACCAAAATTGGGGCTGCAACTTTTCTATTTCTGCATGTTTTTAAATTTTCCTTAAAAAATACAAAAAAGTTTTCTCCATCTATTCTTTATCTCTTGACCACAAAAAATACTCTTATTTTTAAACCCAACTATATCATATGTAACCCACCAGTCGTCAAGATCTTAAATAAGCAACTATTTCAACAGTACAGTCTTCCCCGCTTATACGCAGTTTTGCCTTCCACAGTTTCAGTTACCTGCAGTCAACTGTGGTCTGAAAATATTAAATAGAAAATTCCCAACTTCGTAAGTTTTAAATTTCATGCTGTTCTGAGTAGCATGATGAAATCTCGCTCCATCCCACCTGGGACGTGAATCATCCCTTTGTCCAGCGTATCCACGCTGCATAAGCTACCTGCCCATTAGTCACTTAGTAGCTATCTCAGTTATCAGATTGACTATGGCAGTATCACAGTGCTTGTGTTCTAACAACCAGGGACATCATCTGCTTATGACATCCAACCATCAACATCATCATGGCTCAATGATCCTCCTCATGTATTGTCAGAAGGTCAATATTAACCTAGCGCTACATCACAATGCCTAGATCATTCACCTCACTTCATCTCAACATGTAGGCATTGTATCATCTCACATCCTCGCAAGAGGAAGGGTGAGTACAGTACAATAAGGTATCTTGAGAGAGAGAGACCACATTCACAGAACTATTTTTACAGTATATGGTTATAACTGCTCTATTTTATTATTGTTGTTGTTAATCTCTTACTGTGCCTAATTTATAAATTAGACTGTATCACAGGTATGAATGCATAGGAAAGAATATAGTATACACAGGGTTCTGTATTATCTGCAGTTTCAGGCATCCACTTGGGGTCTTGTAACACATCCCCCGTGGATAAGGGGAGGCTACTGTACAAAAAAGGGCTAACTACACATTAATGTTTGCCCCCACATGATCTCATACCTATGTAGATAAAAGTAATGTCTTGCAAAGTCAAGTCATATACAATTATCTTAGCCTTATCAGTTAAAAAAGCCTAAATACTTTACAGTAACCTAGATTAACCACAATCCTAGGAAATTGTGTGAAAATTTTAATTTGGTAAATTCTGTTTGGAAACAGAGTATCCTATTACTAAGGCTCCTGCTTAACGATTTGAGTTTTCAAAGGATAAGAAGCGATCTTAGATGATCTTAGATTTAGTAGCATATACAGGATATTTGAGAGAAAAAAGAGGAAAAGATGAAGAAAGCACATGCTGAACTGAGAAATAGGGAATAACAAAAAATGAAATGTAAAAGAGTCATAGTTTCCTGCAATTAATGACATCACAGAAAATTTTAAAAACCAGTTTCCTTAACTCAATGATTTCTAGCCATTCTGGCTTTGTGATTTCACACTTTCCCATCCTCCTTAAAATGTTTCTTAACACAAACTTTGGAAATTTAAAAAATGACATTTTTTTAAAAACTCTGAGATAACTGCAAAATAAGCTCAGCAAACACCATTTTAACTGGTATTGACTTTAAAAAGTGTTCAAATTTATTTAGTGAAAGAAACTAACTGACTTTGATGGCAAGAAATCTTTCTGGTATGTGTATACATAAATACAATGTTTCCAAACACGGTATACCATAGTAGAATTCAACAGGACACTAACAGATCCATGGTGCAAACCGTGCCCTGTGTTCAAATTAACTCTGAATCGGTTTTCCTTAAATGTCACAGGTCATTGAGGCTCCAGGGCTTCTCAAAGCCTCTAAAAAGCCTGTTAAACTGAATTTCTAAAAAGGAGGTTTTCATTGAGAACATTTCCAGTGATCATAGTCCCTATTCACTGCCTCCCCACAACACTTTACAAGCTGAGATCCAAAGATTCTTGAACCATAAAACGATAATTAAAATATTTTCTATAAGCCAAGGAAATTGCAGTGTTACAGTCAACAAAGCTCCATTGCCAGCTAGAGACTAATTCTAAATGGTTGAGACCATTACAGCACATCACTAACAACCTTCCTCTCCCTGTAAGAATTTTTCAAGAGCATAATATACAGAGACTAATTAAAGTGATTCAAATAAATTCTCAAATTTACATGGACAAACATATTATTAAAAATTTAATCTACAGGCAAGCAGAAAAATTCTTCTGAGTATTAAGCATGTATCAATCATCCAAAAATGAGCAAAATATGATAATATATTTCTGGTCTTTACCCATAAATCTAGTCCTGGAGTAAATCATCATTCAAGATAATTTTAAAATAAAAAATATCTACCCAGGATTTGAGAAATTTGGTTGCAAATAACAACACATCCACACAGTGAGGAATTGATGCTCTGAAATCTTCCAATAGTATCTTCAGAAAGCTTAACTTCAGTTACATAATAAACTTTGTGCTGAGCTGAAACTGATGTACAGGTGCATCCTGACCCAGATTTCTTAGTAAATAAGTTTCAAAACTGTCCCTTATAGCAAAGCCCAAGACACATTTTCCTATGTATTCTTCTTCCCTTCAGTCAATGGTTATAGACAGCTTTCCACATGGAAAGAATCAAAAAACCATTTTTTTTAGTAGAAAGCTAATTATACCAACCAAAAATGCTAAATGACTTCTTAAGTCTATTTCATTTCATAAACTTCATTTTCATAAAGGAAAAAAGAAACGCTAAAGCAAAAATACATTTAAAAATTCTAGCCAATTAAAATCAAATTTTACTTTAAAAACTATTTACAGTGTATATTAATTTCAAAAGGAGAGCATATTTCTCCTCTCATCAGTCTATATTAACATTCGTAGTTACTGAAACTTTTGCTGTTTGCAAGAAAATCCCTATGTCTATAAAGTTCACCTCCTCACTCTTTTAACTAACTAGGCACAATCTCCCTTCTCTGTACTGCCTTGTTATAAAAGCTTTGGGGAGGGGGTCTCAGGGTTAGTAACAATGACAGTAGAGCAAAGGAAAAGGATAGCATAACAGCCGTGAGGAAGAAAATGAAAGCAAAATAGAAGCAGGTCTTCCTCCTCCTGATTAACAAACACCAAGGCAGTTGAAAGAATTAGATAACTCGACAGTCATACTTCTCAGAAGCACATACCTTGTATGGTAGAAATGATGACTCAGAATAATTACAGAATATGCTTTGCAATTATTTTAAATGAGTATGCATAATAAGACTCCTGTAAGTAAATCTGCTTTCACAGGGTTTAACTTTTTTCAACTATACCATCTAATTTGACTTACTACTCACCTTTGCTTTAGATATGGCAGTAAAATATATAAAAGATTACTGGAACAGGTAAGCGGTCAGAATATAACAGCACGCGATCTCTCCGCATACTCAACAAGAGGATTTACTCTCAAGAGGCTTACTTCCTATTTTCCAGGTAGTTTTGTTCCTGTGTCTCCTCTAGCTATTTCTACCTATCAACCATTTCATTGCTCACTAATGAATAAGACAATGCGGGACAACGTGACTCTCCTATTCACTTACTATAGTCAATATACCTGTAGAGATCTGAATCAAAACTGAGATTCAAAAGTCTTCTAATTTACCTCTCAACTCTGGAGATTCATAAAGTTTTAGATAACAGAGTTTGACTAGAATCACCAGAAACTCTGTTATCTAAAATTTTATTACACGTTGTAAAAGTGATAGGATGAAACTTCAAAATCATTTAGTTCAACTCTTAATTACTTTACAGTTGAGAAATCATTCAGAGAACTAGTTAGATGGTGTCAACTCAGGTTTTGTAACTCCAGACCAACACTTGTTCTGCTAAATCATGCTGCTTTCCGTGTAACTACTCCTCCTTCTCTATGATGTTCTTGTTATCCAAACAGTGCACCTGTGAAAGCTGATAAACTCAAGTATTCCTAGAATGACCAGAAAATCCCAAGTCTCAGGTCAAATACATATACCACTGCTTCATTTTCTACCCCAACATTTTTTCTGAAACCCTCCTAACTGCCAAAACTTTCCTGTTTCTTGTCCATCACATTTCTATCACTATAATTAATGTTTTAGTTATCTAGTACCCTATGTTACATAAAACATAATGCTAATCATAATAAGCAAATATTGAGTGCTCATTATATCAGGAACTATATTAAGACCTTTAGATGTAGCATCTCACTTAATCTTCAACTTCAAATAAGATAAATAATACCGTAATCCCCATTTCAAAACTGCAAAAATCAAAGCCTCAGAAGTTAATTTTTTCTTTTTCTCTCTCTCTCTTTTTTTTTTTTTGCTGAGGAAGATTGGCCCTGAGCTAAGATGTGTTGCTAATCTTCCTCTTTTGGCTTGAGGAAGATTCACCCTGAGCTAACATCTGTGCCAGTCTTCCTCTATTTTGTATGTGGGTCGCCGCCACAGCATGGCCACCAATGAGTGATGTAGGTCGGTGCCCAGGAACTGAACCCGGGCCACTGAAGCAGAGCACACCAAACTTAAGCACTAGGCCATGGGGCTGGCCCCAGAGGTTAAATAATTTGTCCTAATTCACAGAGCTAACCAGAAGTAGAACCAGGATAAGTAATCAGGCAGTCTCACTCCAATGTCCATATTCCTGATCTCTACATACAATGAGTATATATAACTACATGGACTTTATTATTAATATGCAGATAACTCGAAATTTGGGGGCTACAGAAGAATTTAAAGAGTCTTTGTATTTGAAGAGGCTTCTTTCACATTAAAATAGCTTAATATGGCTTAATCCCATAAACTATATCTTCCTTAAAAAGACATGGCCCAAGTAAGAACTCTTAACTCACTCATATATAATTAAAACTCAAATTAAAGAAAATAGGAGGAAAAAAGAGTTGCAACAATACTTTAACAAATATCCAGATCAGCATTGTCCAAAAGAACTTTTTGTAGTGATAGTAATGTTTTCTATCTGCACCGTCCATCATGGTAGCCACTAGCCACATGGGACTATTCAGCATTTGAAATGTGTCTAGTGTGACTAACTGAATTTTGAATATTGTGTAATTTTAATTAATTTACATTTAAACAGCCACATGTGGCTAGTGGCTACTATATTGGACAGCACAGGTAGAAGATAAAATGCCAGAAAAAGATGAGGAAAGAAATTCTTATTACCCTTATTTAGAGAGTGCACTAACAGTCAAATCAATTTAAATCTCTTTTCCTACTTGTTCTAGCTTCAGTTATTAACCCAAACAATATATACCTCCAAGGAGATTTAAGTAACCCAAACTTCTATACTTAAATTCTTCTTTGTGTATCTCAAAGGAAAAAAATAATTAAAACCTGTATTATCAACAAAGCTCCTTATATTAGAAACTTTTTACTGTTTGGATACCTAAGAGGAAGAATTTGAACCTGAAAACTGCCATCTACTAAGAAAACTAAAAAGAGTCACACAAGTTTTCCATTCTCTTCATAATAAATACTTGATAATAAAGTGCTTACCTTGATTCTCCACTACTGTTTCTAACACTTTCTTCATCACTGTGTCCATTCATTGTAAATATCAAGAAGTTTTAAAATAAAATATATATCTTCCCAGTTTAAAAGATGAATATAAATACTGACTCCTCCTTGAATACCAAAAATTCACAGACGAATTTTCTTCAACATTCACAGGTTTCCTGGGACCCTTTTTGATTCACCTAAAGAAAACATATTAAGAAAATAAGAAAACTTCCTGTAGAGAAAAAGATAAGTCTATTTAGAACTTATACAAATCTACCTAGGCCAATCAGAAATACCTAGGCTTCCATTAACTACATTCCTGACTACTTACTAGAATTTATAGCACACCAGTGCTTATTTTTGACAGAAGAAATCAGAATATCTGCTGAGTGATAAAACTTTTAGACTAACTACAGCTGTGTAGCGATACATATACACACATTATGGATAACTAGCTAACTAAAGAAAAATGGTAATATATAACATATACATACACTCCAAGAATAGAAAACGGAGTCTTATTAGATACTTTGTCAAACCAAGTAAGGGGGGAAAAGGTTACCTTTAATCAAACACTAATTCATATCACCAAGAACTTCATACACTTGAATGAGACAAAGTTTTGAAAATGCTCACATAAGAACAGAAGAATAAAAGGGTATCATACAATCTTCGCAAAAACTGTACAGGTCAAAATAAACGTGTACTTTCACAGGTAAGCCGACAGTGGAATGATAAAATTTAAATCATATTTATCCAGGTTGGACTTGCGGAGATTCCATTAAAAAAAAAAAAAAGGTAATGGAATACACACTATGATTTTTTAAGTAACAGGTTTGGGGCAGAAATCACTGACCAAGACACAGCATTCCCACCTTTTAAGATTTCAGCACAACACTGGAGAGTCACCTACAAGCCATCCACGAATAAACCAAGGAGATCTCTGGCAGGGGAGGGAGAGGAAGAAGCGGGGGAAGGAGACGTCAGATCCTTCCCCAGCCAGAAAGGACCGAGACAGCCGACTGAGAGCAGAGCTGTCCTCCGACCTCAGCAAAGAGAATTCAGTCCTACGATGATTTCCATTCCACAAAAAAAGAGGAGGAAAACAGGCTGTTGCCAACTTCATCACAGCAAACTCTACATCTACATCGAGATTTTAATTCTCCAGAGACTAAGGTCCAGTAGACTCTTTGCAAGAACTGGTTATCCAAAAAGTAACTCTTCCACACAACATTTATTCCTCATGTTAAATATTAATTCCAACCCGTCAAAGAGCTTTACTGTTCAACAAGTCTTAAAAATCTAGGGACTCTAACAAACCGCCTCTTTCCCGAAAGTCTCTCTGCGTTGAGAAAGTTCACTCCTCTGTTCGTTCTTTCTTTTCCACCTTCCTTTCGCTCCTCAAAACGGCTTTCTCTGGACATTCTAACTTCCTTTTCCCCCTCATCTGCCTTCCCCGAGTCAGTCCTCTTTCTGAGGCCCTGCTCACAGCCCTGAGTGCTGCAGCTCCAGGCGCACGCAGCTCTCTCCAGCCTTTCCCGCGTCTCAACAATGAAGTCAAACCTCCCCAACCCTCCTCCCCTGTGCCCGGTCCTTCAACAGCTGCTCTGCTCCTGCTGAGTTTCCCAAGCGGGGCTCGAAAGGAGGCTGGAAGCCTTCCTCCTCCCTCCTGCGTCCATCGCAGCTTCGCTCCAGTCAGTGTCCCGGCCGGACGCACACTCCCACCCCCGTCCCTCCCAGGGCCTCCCTCCCGGTCCCCGAGTCTCTCTTCCCGCCTCACACTTCCCGCCGCCCCGCTCCGCGCCCTCCCGGGCTCGCCTGGGCCGCCGCCCCTCCCCCTCGCCGCCGCCCCCCACGTGCCGGGAGGCCGGGTCGCGGCGGGGGCGACGCGCCGGCCAAGCGCTCGCCGCTCGTGCCCCGCGGCTCTGCCCTCGCGGCCCCGCCGCGCCCACGCCGAGGAGGCCCGGGCTCCGCCGCCCGCCGGCGCTAGGACGCGCTCCGCGGAGCCCCCCGCGCGCCACTCACGCGCCCCCCGCGCGCCCAGCCCGGCCGCCGCCGCCGCCGCCGCCGCCCTCGCAGAGCCGCCCCGGCCTTCGCCCGGCGCCCCCGCCCCCGCCCGGCCGGCTCCCGGCCTCCCCGCCACATCCTGACCCGCCCGCCGCCCCCTTTCTTACCGGCGGCCGTGCAGGCTTCGCGGGGGCGGAGGGAGCCCACTCAGGTCTCCGCTGGCCGGGTGAGTCCTCGGGCTCCGGGTCTCGGGGGAAGCAGGAGTCCGGGGGGGGGGGGGGGGGGGGGGGGGGGGGGAAGCCCCGGCCCGCGGCTCCCACGCGCGACCCCCTGTGGAGCGGATCCCATAATCCATTCACGATTGAAGCACCAACGGCGAGGGCAGCTAAAACGAGAAGGAACGAGCCGTCGTCGTCGCCGCAGCCACGTGCGCGCTCCCGCTCCCGCCGCTTATCGGCTCCCGGCAGCCGCCATAACGCCGAGAGAGCAAGCGCAGCCGTCTCCGTCGTAGCCGCCGCCGCCGCCGCCGCCCGCGCGACGTAAGCTCCCTGCTCGCTCCCCTTCCCCACTGGGCGCGAGGAGGGATTTGTTGATGCAACTGGATTCAAGGTCAGGAGGGGGAGGGAAGCTGTACATACAATGGAATGGGATGGAGCTGATTGATGACATCCATTTGAAAGGTAATATGTTTGGAGATGAGTAGGTGTGGAGATCATTGGTGTAGGACTTACTGACTTTCTGATGCCTTTGAGTCATCCAAGAGGCTTTTGGATTGAAGTCTAGAGCTGAGAAGTAAGATCTAGACTGAAAACTAACTGTTAAGTATGTAGGGAGAAATTAAAGTCTTGAGGATACATGAAATAGACTTAGCAGACAACCTAGGAGTGTGCAATGAAGAATTTAAATTAATTTTTGGCTAGGTAGAGGAAGATGAGCTGGCTAAGGAGTTGCAGATATCAGATGGGTGTTGTGCAATGGAAGACAAAGGCATAAATGATTCAAGGAAGGAGTGGTGAGTAGTGTCCAATGCTGTTGAGAAGTCACGTGAACTAAGGCCTGAATAATATCCATTAGATTTAGTAGCATAAGGGTCATTTACCTTAGCAAGAACTATTTTGTTGGAATAATAGGACCAGAAGCCAGATTGGAGTGGGATGTGATAAATGAAGAAATGGAATCAGTGAGTCTCAATTTCTCTCTCAGACAGTTTGACTTTGACTTGAGAGTGAATATGAATTTTTCTGTTTGTTTTTTTGGGGGGGCTTGTGGATTTTTGTTTGTTTAGGTGACAGATTTAAGGTGTTTCAAAGACAATGGGAAATATCCTTTTGAAAGAGAGGTTGAATATATTAGAGTTAGCTGTAAGAATTAACACATATACCTTTTTTTTTCCCAATCGGGAACTGAACACTAGATATCACTGTTTTTAATTATGGGCTATAGACACTTAATTGGTGTAGTTTGAGAATTTCTGTGAGTCTTTTACTCCCCACATACATGCCTCATGCTCTACTGATGTTTGAAAAGTCTTGGTAGAAATCTATTTGAAAGCATATATTCCTGGGAAGAGTAATATGTTAAGAAGGTAGTTCTCAGCTGTGCCGAAGTTTAGAATTACCTAAGGAGCTTTAAAATAAAAATGCTCAAGGGGCCGGCCTGGTGGTGTAATGGTTAAGTTCGCGCAGTCTGCCTTGGCGGCCTGGGGTTCGCAGGTTCAGGTCCTGGCTGCGGACCTATGCACTGCTCATCAAGTCATGCTGTGGTGGCAAACCATGTACAAAAATAGGGGAAGATGGGCGCAGCTGTTAGCTCAGGGCTAATCTTCCTTAGCAAAAAGAGGAAGATTGGCAGCAGATGTTAGCTCAGAGCTAATCTTCTTCACCAAAAAAAAAGAAAAAGAAAAATGCTCAAGCCTTACTTAAGAGATTTCATTCCATTGTTCTAAGGTGGGGCCTTGGCATATGTGTTCTTTCAAAGCTCCCCTTTTAAAAAGATGATTCTAATGTGCCATTAGTATTGAAAAACTATGGACATCATTGTGTTAACACTGCATTGACTCACGACATTTGGTTTAGATGAAGTGTGGAGAGGCCAGAATATTTATTTAGAAAATAGTGGTTATTAACAGGGCAGTGGTGGGTGGAGATTTTGCACCTCAGGGGATATTTGGCAAGAATCTGGAAACATTTGTGGTTGTCACAATGAATCGGGTGGGGGCTGCTACTGACATGTATTGGGCAGAGGCCAGGGATACTGCTAAAGATCCTACAATGCACTGGACAGCCCCCCACAACAGAGAATTATGTGGCCCAAAATGACAATAATGCCATTGTTGAGAAACCCGACTATAAAGGATGGCAAACTAGGTAGTATCTTTTAGTGAAATCTCAGTGGGTGGGGGTAGTGGTTTGGTAAGGGTGCTAATGAACGAGGAGGATCTATTCTACGTAACAACTTAGCCTAAAACTAAGCCTTGCTTGTAACCAGCAACAAAAGAGCCTCAAATAAAATACGTTTGCAGAACTAAGAAATGTGACTAGCACAATAGACTGATTATATTATTTTCCTTGTTTAAAAAAAGATTATAGTGCAACTGAAAGTATTATTGCTGGTGGGGGTGTAAATTGGTTACAGCCACTTTGGAAAATTCACAGGCAGTGTACATTGTAGCTAAACTTATGCCTATCCTATAATTCAGCAGTTTCACTCCCGAGTGTATATCCAAGAGAAATGAATGCAGGTGTCTCCTAAAAGCATTGTATAAGAATCTTCCTAGCAGTTTGATTCATTTTGGCCTCAAACTGGAACAAAGTGAAGTATATTCATACAACGGAATATTACCCAGCAATAAAAAAGAATAAATTGCTACAAACAATAATTTATGTTGAGTGAAATAGACACAAAAGAATTCATATTATATAATTCCATTTATATAAAATCAAGAACAAACAAAACTAATTTATGATGATAGAAGTCAGGATAGTAGTTACCTTTCTGGGCATGGGTATTGACTTGGAAGGGGCATAAGGAAGCCTTATAAAATGATGGGAATGTTCCATATCTTGATCTGGGTGGATATGAGTGTATATGTATGAGAAAGCTCATCAAGTCGAACATTTTAATTTTGTGAATTTTACTGTGCATATGCTATACCCCAATTTTTAAAAATTAAAAATTAGGAAAAAACCCAGGAAACCTAATTTTGAAGTACTCGAAGTCTTGCATCTCCAATGTTTGGTTAAATACAGGGTCAGCTACTTAGTATGGTCTCAATAAATATAAACAACTCTAATGCATTGTTTAGTGAAAATAAATTTGGGATTTGGAGTCAGACCTAGTTTTGAACCACAGCTTCATTATTAGCTATATGATACTGAGCAAGTTACTCATATCAGGACTTTTTGTGACTATGGAAGAACAGAATAGCAGTGAGTTGAGAGAAGTACTGAAAAATCCTTTTCTTTTGTTTTTGCGGGGGGGATTTTAGCTTTGGTTTGTGATCCCCCAGCACTGAGAAATATCCACAGACGTTTAGGGGTGGGCCTCAGCAGGTGTGTAAGTGTTAGGTGACTTAACGCCTCTGGCTTTAGCAAGGATGAAACCTGAACCCTGTCTGGACCAATCAGATTGTCCTGAGAATTTAAACTTGATTGAGAAAGTTTATCAGACAGCTGATCTGTTCTAAGAAACCTATCAATTTAGGCTAGGGCTGCCATGTTTGGTAGCAGCATGTGGAGATTTAGAGGTGTGTTGTAGAACAAGAATACTCTCAGATCACTTACCACGTCACTCCGTGTTCTAAGTGTTGTAACTCTGTGAGGTTGGTACTGTTATCCCTACTTTATAGGTAAGGAAACTGAGAAGCTTGGCTAAATTAAGGAAGGGCTAAAGCTAAAATAAAACTCAGGCAGTGTGACTCCAGAGTCTGTGCTTTCATGGAGCAGTGCTGACATATCAGACACGGATCTGACAGCTGCCTTCGTTCCTGATAGTTTTACCGTTCCTGATCTCAGTCCTTTGAGAAGGTCGAGTCTGCTCCCTATCTTTGAATTATTTATCATAATTTATCCTTATAATACAATGTCATGTCTTTGCTTAAACTGGTTTAAGTGAATTTCAGCCAATTACAACTGGAAGAGTCCTGCTCCAGTTTGACTGTGAATGGGGTTGGAAATAACAAACCTCAGAGAAAGTGAAACTGGCTGAATCAAGGTGGGGTAGCAGGCAATAAAGACTTTCCTGCCCTAAAATGGGAACTTGTTTGTGTGTGTGTTATGCAATAGTAAATCATTTACACAGGCTTTCTCCAATAGTGTCTTAGAACTCCAACTATATAGTCACTGAGGTAGGGCTTTAGAGAACTTGGTAGCCAAATATAAAAAATGTCAAGTGTGGCAGTTACTGTACATGGAGTTTTGGAAACTACATTAGAAAAGAGAGGAATTCTAAACAAAGTTCTCAGATGAAAGTAGATTGGAGCAAATTTGACAATTATTGGAAGCCAATTTGCCTTTGGTCTGAGAATATATAACCAGATCAGGAAGTTACTGAAGAAGCCCATTGCATTGCAACATAATTTTTTTTTGCCACCTTGTGTCTAACACCAGAGTTTTTACATTGAATGCCAGAAAGTGAAATTTTAGTCATAAGAATGGGACTCACAAGGAGGAGCAAATGATATTAAGGAACTCTAATTCCTCAGCTCCCTCCAAAAAATTTTCCACTGCCCATCCCCTTCCATGCCTCACAAAAGTGTGACGATCCTTCACGTTGTCTGTCAATATCCACTAGGATTCAGCATCTTGTTACTCCACGTGTCCTGCAACACAAACGGCGGCCTATTGCTCTGAAGAAACAGTGTACTAAGAAAAACAAGGAAGAGGCTGCAGAATATGCTGAACTTTTGGCCAAGAGGGTGAAGGAGGCCAAAGAAAAACACCAGGAACAGATTGCCAAGAGACAGGGGCTGTCCCGAGAGCTTCTACCTCTAAGTCTGAGTCCAGTCAAAAATGAAATTTTCTAAGAGTAACAAATAAGATCAGATATCCAAAAAAAAAAAAAAAAAAAAGAAGAAGAAAGAAAATCTTCATTAGACAAACACCATAGTGATAATTATCAGAGGCAAAATATATTGAAGGATGCTAAAATTAGTGGGTAAAAGTTTGAGGAGAAGCAGGATATTTGCATAGTCTCAGTATTTCCCCTAAGATATTTATTAATGACAAGGGAAGGGGAATAATTACATGGAGAAACTTGGCAGAGACCACCATGTCTCCTGACTTTATGCTCTGAGAAGGGCACAATGCCATTTCTGTGGTGTTCTTGCCAAAAATGCATAACCCTCATCTAAACATGAGAAAGCATCAGACAAACCCAAATCGAGGGATATGCGACAAAATAACTCCACCAGTATCTCTGCCAAAGTGTCAAGGTCACGAAAGAGAGAGAAAGACCAAGGAACTATCTCAGATTGAAGGAGACTAAGGAGACTTGACAACTAAATGCAATGTGGGATCCTGGATTAGATCCTGCATCAGAAAATGGACCTTAGTGGAAAAATGTTTAAAGTCTGTAGTTTAGTCACTAGTATTGTACCAATATTAATTTTGATAACTGTACTGTGGTATGTAAAATGTTAACATTAGAGGAAGCTGGATGAAAGGTATATGGAAACTACTATTTTTGCAACTTTTCTGTAATTCTGAAATTATTTCAAATTTGAAAAGTCAAGAGGGCATTTATAGCAGTTCCCTAAATAACTCTGCATAGGTGGTGGGAAAAGAAGATTTCGATGGCCTTGAAATATGTGGATAATATATCTTTCCAACTCAGTCCAATAACTCTTTACCTGGGCATATACAGTTTGAGAACTTTACCTCTTTTAAACGCATAGAAGATCATAGCCTTTTTCTATATGAAATACTCTATTTTTTCCTCATATGACATAGGCACTCAAAAAATATTTGTATAAAATGGAAATAATGATTGCTGTCCTGCTTTTCCCTGCTGAACTTACAGTGTGGTTATAAAGTGTAAAAAAGATAAAGGAAGTGGAAAGTATTTTGCAAGTTGTAAGCATTGTACCGATGTAAGGTGTTATTTTGATTATTGATGGAAAATTGTCTAAGGTATTTTTGTAATTTATATATACATCGAATCAGTTTCTCCTCTTACTTTCTCTTTACTCTAATCATATTTCCACATGTTTACCAGGCTTAAAATTTCAAAATTGCCCTTGAAAATAAGGACTGAAGGAGAGGGGATGGGTGTCAGTTACCAAAACTCTGGCTAGTCATCTTAAAACATGCCCTTCACCTTTGTCCTTCACTTTTATTCTCTTCTATGCTGTAAGAAATTATAGACAAAAAAAGGAAAAAATTTAGAGCAGGGTAGGGCCCTAGAGTAATCTAACTCAGTTCTCTTAAACATACCTGATTATAAGAATCACATAGTGAGGTCATTTCGAATATGAATTCCTGGAACCCTGCAATCATAATCTATGGGAGGGAGCCTCAAATCTATATTTCAAAAATGAGTTTCGGCTGGTTATTATTGACAAGCAAATTTAAAAACACTGTCATTTTATAGATAAAGAAATCGAGACAAAATGACCAAATTTTTTTAAAAAATAGCATACACTATCTGGTAGATATTAATTTCTGGGATATAGTCTAGAACAGGAAACAATTTTGTAAACAACTCTAGTACGTACTTCACTAGGGGACCAAACAAAGCTGAATGCAACTAATCCTTCCTTGGGAGGAAGAGGATCAGGAAAGCCACCAGAGACTTTTGTAATACTGCACCTGCTGGGTAGACAGCAGAGGGTGAATATTCCAAGAAGAAAGGACAATATGCAGAGATACATACATGTGCATGGCATTCTCAGGGACTGGGAGTGGTCCAGTGGCCTGGACTGTGGTGTGCAGTGGTGTGGTGGTGAAGCTCAAAGAAGAAAGGCAGGCTGGGGTCAGAATTTGAAAGCCGGGAATACCTTGCTAAAAGGTTTGTTCTTACATATCACCAGAAGCACAGGCAACAAAAGCAAAAATAGATAAGTGAGACTGCATCAAACTGAAAAGTTTCTGTGCAGCAAAGGAAACCATCAACAGAATGAAGAGGCAACCTACAGAATGGGAGAAAATATTTGCAAACCAGTTATCCAATAAAGGGTTAATATCTAAAATATATAAGAAACTCATAAAACTCAATAGCCGAAAAACTAACAACCAATTAAAAAGTGGGCTAAAAACTTGAATAGACATTTCTTCAAAGAAGACATACAGGGGTCTGCCCGGTGGCGCAGCGGTTAAGTGTGCGTGCTCTGCTTCGGCAGCCCGAGGGTTTGCAGGTTTGGATCCTGGTAGCGCACCGACGCACAGCTTGTCAAGCCATGCTGTGGTGGTGTCCCATACAAAGTAGAGGAAGATGGACACAGATGTTATCCCAGGGCCAATCTTCCTCGGCAAAAAGAGGAGGATTGGCATCCGATGTTAGGGTGCCATCCGATCAGGGCTGATCTTCCTCACAAAAAAAAAAAGACATACAAATGGCCAACAGCTATACGAAAAATGCTCAACATCACTAATTATCAGGGAGATGCAAATCAAAACCACAATGAGATATGACCTCACACCTGTTAGGATGTCCATTGTCAAAAAAACAGAAAATAACAAGTGTTGGTAAGGATGTTGAAAAATTGGAACACTTGTGCACTGTTGATGGTAATTAAAATGGTGCAGCCACTACGGAAAACAGTATGAGGTTCCTCAAAAAATTGAAAATAGAACTACCATATGATCCAGCCATCCTACTTTTGGATATTTATTTAAAAGAATTGAAAACAGAATCTCAAAGATATTTTGCGTTCCCATGTTCATTGCAGCATTATTTACAATAGGCAAGAGGTGGAAACAACTTACATGTTCATTAACAGATGAATGAATAAAGAAAATGTGGTACATACATACAATGGAATATTATTCAGCCTTAAAAAAGAAGGGAATGCTATCATATGCTACAATATGGATGAACCTTGAGGACATTATGCTAAGTGAAATAAGTCAGTCACAGAAGGACAAATACTGCATGATTCCACTTATATAAGGTATCTAAAGTAGTCAAACTCACAGAAACAGAAAGTAAAATAGTGGTTGCCAAGGGCTGATGGGGGGTGGGCTGGAAGTGGGGAGTTGCTGTTCAATCCTGTATTTTCTATTTCCATTTAAATCATAACAATTAGCTAGTTTCTTGAAGTTGAATTCTCAGAATAATCTTTGACCTCTCCTTCAAGATTTTCCTTTTCTTCCTTTGTACCTGCCTTCTTTCTCTCCTTGTTTCCTTCCTTTCCATAGTTATTTGCCAGGCGCTGTATTAGTCATTGATAGTACTAGTGAAAAAGCAGATGCAGCCCCCATTCCTCATGGAGCTTATAATGTAGTGGGGAATACAGATAATAAACATAATAAATGAATAAAATAATTACAGTTTGTGAGAGGTGCCATAAAGAAAATGTATAGGGTAATATGATAGAAATTTGCTAACATAAAGGAGCTGGAGGAGCCTAATTCAGGTAGGCCTCCTGAAACTGAGTCTTGAAGGATGAGAAAGCCAATGTCAAATGCTGCCAAAACGTGAGCAATTATAAACATTAAAACTTTTTGTTCTGAAACAATCACTGTTAAGAGAAGGAAAAGATAAACCTACAGACTGAGAGAAAATATTTAGAAGTCTCATTTCTGACAAAAGACTTCATATTCATTGCATGTTCATTGCAGCATTATTTGTAGTGGCCAAGACATGGAAACAACCTAAGTGTCCACTGATGGATGAATGGATAAAGAAAATGTGGTGTATATATACACTGAAATATTATTCAGCCATAAAAAGGAATGAAATCTTGCCATTTATGACAACATGGACGGACCTTGAGGGCATTATGCTAAGTGAAATAAGTCAGACAGAGAAAGACAAATACTGTAGGATTTCACTTACACGTGGGATCTAAAACAAACAAACAAAAAAACAAGCTCATGCCTACAGAGAACAGATGGCTGGTTGCCAAAGTTGAGGGGTTGGGGGTGGGCAAAGTGAGTGAAGGAGATCAAAAGGTACAAATTTCCAGTTATAAAATCAATAAGTAGTGGGGATGTAATGTACAGCATAATAACTATAGTTAATACTGTACCGCATAGTTGAAAGTTGCTAAGAGAGTAAATCTTCAAAGTTCTCATCACAAGAAAAAATTTTGTAACTATGCATGGTGACAGATGTTAACTAGACTTATTGTGGTGATCATTTCCCAATATATACAAATAGCAAATCATTATTTTATACACCTGAAACTAATATAATGTTATATATCAATTATACCTCAATAAAATAAGACTTTTATTCAGAATATAAAGAATTCACAAAATTCAACAAGAAATAACTCAAAAGACAGAAACATAAGTTTTGAACTGACACTTTACTCAAAAAGACATATTGATGGTAAATAAGCATATGAAAAGATGCCAATACTCATGATGGAAACACAAAGTAAAATCACAATAAAACACCACTATACGTCTATTAGAAGGTAAAAAAAAAAATCCTGACACTACCAAGTGTTGACAAAGATGTGGAACAACTGGAATCCTCATGCTTTACTGATAAGACTGTAAAACAGTATGGCCACTTTGAAAAACTGTTTAATAGTTTTTTTAACAAACAAATTTAAACATATACAGTGCTTCTATGTTTACTTATTCTTATATGGGAGTAGCAGTCTTACTCCCAAATATTTACCCAAGAGAACTAAAAACTTATGTGCACACAAAAATCTGTACACGCATGTTTATTTCAGCTTTATTTTTAATTGTTAAAACTTGGAAACAACTCCAATGTGAATAAATGAATCAACAGTTTGTGGTATATCTATACACTGGAATACTACTTAGCAACACAAGGGAGAAAGTAACCCTGATGGATTCATGCAACAACATGTGTGAATCTCAAAGGTATTTTGTTAAGTGAAAGAAGCTAGAACCCAAAGGCATCATATTGTATGACTCCATTTATATGACATTCTGGGAAAGGCGAAACTATTGAGATAGAAGACAAATCTGAGGTTGCCAGGAGTGGGGTGTGGGGAGGGGTTGATCACAAAGAGGCAGCAAGCAGGAATTTTTGGGGTGATGAAACTTTTTGGATCATGACTGTGATGGTATACACAGTTCTATGCATTTGTCAAAATCCATAGAAATATACATCACAAAGAGTGAATTATGTAAATTTAAAACGTGTAAAGTGTTATTATTGATTTCTAGTTTAATTCCATTGTGGTCTGAAAGTAGGCATTGTATGATTTCTATGTTTTTAAATTTGTTAAGGTGTTTTATGTCTCAGGATGTGGTCTATCTTGGTGAATGCTCCATGCAAGCTTGAGAAGAAAGTGTAATCTGCTATCATTGGATGAAGTGCTCTATAGATGTCAATTATATCTAGTTGATTGATGATGCTGTTGAGTTCAACTGTGTCCTTACTGATTTTCTGCCTGCTAGATCTGTCCATTTCTGAGAGAGGGGTGTTGAAGTCGCCAACTATTATAGTGGATTTGTCTATTTCTGCTTATAGTTCTATCAGTTTTTGCCTCACATAGTTTGACACTCTGTTGTTAGGCACATGCACGTTCAGAATTGTTATGTTTTCTTTGAGAATTGACCCCTTTATCATTATATAATGCTTTTATTTATCTCTGATAACTTTCCTTACTTTAAAGTCTGCTCTGTCTGAGATTACTATAGCTACTGTTGCTTTGTTTTGATTATTGTTAATATGGTATATTTCTCTCTACCCATTTACTTTTAATCTATATGTGTCTTTGTATTGAAAGTGGGTTTCTGGTAGACAACATATAGTTAGGTCATGTTTTTTGATCCCTTCTGACGTTCTCTGTTTTTTAATTGGTACATTTAGATCATTGACATTTAAAGTGTTTTTTGATATAGCTGACATATATTTGCTATATTCATTACTGTTTTCTATTTGTTTCTCTTGTGTGTTGTTTTTTTTTTGTTTGTGAGGAGGACTAGCCCTGAGCTAACATCCGATGCCAATCCTCCTTTTTTTTCTTGAGGAAGACTGGCCCTGGGCTAACACCCGTGCCCATCCTCTTCTACTTTATATGGGACGCCGCCACAGCATGGCTTAGCAAGCGGTGCGTTGGTGCGCGCCCGGGATCCGAACCTGCGAACCCCAAGCTGCCGCAGCAGAGCACGCACAATTAACCACTGCACCACTGGGCCGGCCCCTGTTTCTTTTGTTTTTTGTTCCTGTTTTTGTCTTCCACTCTTTTTCTGCCTTTTATGGTTTTAATTGAGCATTTTGTATGATGATTCCATTTTCTCTCCTTTCTTAGCATATCAGTTACAGTTTTTTAAAACTTTTTTAGTGGTTACCCTAGAGTGCAATATATATTTACAACTAATCCAAGTCCATTTTCAAATAACACTATACTACTTCCTGGGTAGCATAAGTATTTTATAATAATAAAATAATCCTAATTCCTTACTCCCATCCCTTGTATCATTGCTGTTATTCATTTCACTTATATGTAAGCACACATAAGCATACATATTCGTAAGCGTACGTAATCAAATACATTGTTATTTTAAACAAACTGTTATCTGTTAGATAGATTAAGAATAAGAAAAATAAGAGTTTTTGGTTTACTTTCAGTTATTCCTTCTTCAACTCTCATCCTTTCTTTATGTAGATCTGAATTTCTGACCTATATTATTTTCCTTCTCTCTAAAGAACCTCTTTTAACATTTCTTGCAGAGCAGGTCTATTGGCAACATAGTCCCTCAATTTTTGTTTGCCTGAGAAAGTCTTTATTTCTCCTTCACTTTTGAAGAATAATTTCATAGAGTATAGAATTCTAGGTTGGTGGGTTTTTTTCTCTGAACACTTTAAATATTTTACTCAACTTTCTACTTGCTTGCATGGTTTCTGAGTAGTTAGATGTAATTCTCATCTTTGTTCCTTTATAGGTAAGATGTTTTTATACTCTGGCTACTTTCAGGATTTTTTCTTTATTTTTGGTTATAATTTGAAGATATACCTAAGTGTAATTTTTGGGGGTATTTATCTTGCTCAGTAGTCTTTGAGATTCCTGGATCTGTGGTTTGGTGTCTGACATTAATTTGGGAAAATTCTTGATCATTATTTTTCCAAATATTTCTTCTGTTCCTTTCTCTCTTTTTTCTCCTTCTGGTAATCCCATTACACGTATGTTACATCTTTTGTAGTTGTCCCACAGTCCTTGGATAGTCTGTTTTTTTTTTTTTTTTCAGTCTTTGTTCTTTTTGCTCTACAGTTTTCAAGGATTCTATTGATATATCCTCTAGCTCAGAGATTCTTTCCTCAGCCATGTCTGGCCTACTAATAAGCTCCTCAAAGCTATTCTTCGTTTCTGTTACAGTGATTTTTATTGCTAGCATTTCTTTCTGAATCTTTCTTAGGGTTTCCATCTCTCTGCTTACATTACCCATCTGTTCTTGCATGCTGTTTACTTTATCCATTAGAGCTCTTAGCATATTAATCACAGTTGTTTTAAATTCCCAGTTTGATGATTCCAACATCCTTGCCATGTTTGATTTTGATACTTACTCTGTCTCTTCAAATTATGTTTTTTGTGTTTTGGTATATGCCTGGTAAATTTTCTTGATAGCTGTATATGATGCACTGGGTAAAAGGAACTGCTGTAAATAGGCCTTTAGTGATGTGGCAGTGAAGTGTTGGGGAGGGGAAGCATTCTATAGTCCTAAGATTAGGTCTCAGTTTTTCAGTGAGCCTACGCCTCTGCACTGTGAACTTCATGACTGTTTCTCAGTTTTTTTTTTTTTGCCCCCTTAGGTGAGACAGGATGGCTAGAGTGGGCTGGAGTTGGGTATTTCCCCTCCCCTAGGTCAGTTAGGCTCTGATAATACTCCAGTAGGTTAAGCTCTTGTTAGGCAGTTTTCCCTGAGGGTGGGCCTTGTTAAGAAGAACAGAGTGCTCTGGAGTATTTCAGAATGGTTCCTTTTCCCCTCCTCCTGCCAGGAGCACAAGGGGATTTTTCTCAGATATTTACTGTGGGAACCTAGTCAAGCTCCTGGAGGTAAATCTCACAATGTTCTGGGGGCCCCTCTATGACTGGATCACCCCAGAGTTCTTCGCTTTCAGAGTTGTCCACACTGAGCCTTCACCAATCTGTCCATTACAGTTCAGGTTTTCCTACCCTGGCGCTGGTTCTGGAGGTGGTTTCTGCGCGCGAGTCTCTGCTCTGGTGAGCTGCGGCTCTCTGTGTTTGCCTGTCCATCTCTCCACTCTTGGGGGAGCAGTTTACCCTGTGTCCTCCCCTGTCTTATGGATCCAAGAATAGTTGTTTGTTGATTTTTCAGTCTGTTCAGCTTTTTACTTGTTATCAGGATGGAGTGGTAACTTCCAAGCTCCTTACGAGCAGAACTGGAAACTGATAGTGAAAACATATAAATTTTTTAAAAATCAAGCAAGATAAGGGTCAGGAAAAAACTTGTGGATTTTTAAAGTTGTGTGTGTCATCAGTGACTGAGCAGTTTTGATGAAGTGGAGCTCATTGAATCCAAATTGCTTTATGTTTAAGAGGAAGTGAGATGAGTAAATGGAAACATGTAGTGTAGACAACTCTTGCAAGATGTTTGGCTATAAAGTGGAAAGGGAAATAGCTGGATGAGAATGTGAGTCCATAAAAGTTTTAAATTTTTTATGTGAGACCAATTAGGACTAAAACTAACAAAAATGTACTGACTTCTACTGGGAAAATTATAGAATTTAATAAAACATATAAAATGGCCAAATAAGTAGATATATCATGTTCACTGATGGGATAACTTAATGTTATGAAAAATTTCTGTGTTCCCTGAATTAATTTATAAATCCAAACAATCTCAATAAAAATGCTAATAGAATTTTTGTGTGTGTGGATTTTGCCAAATGGATTCCAAAATTCATTAGGACTAGCAAATATATAAGAATGCCAACATATGGGGCCGGCCCAGTGGCATAGTGGTTAAGTTCTTGCACTCTGCTTCAACGACCTGGGGTTCGAGGATTTGGATCCTGGGCGCGGACCTACACACTGCTCATCGAGCCATGCCGTGGCAGCATCCCATACACAAAATAGAGGAACGTTGGCACAGATGTTAGCTCAGGGACAATCTTCCTCAAGAAAAAAGAGGAAGATTGGCAATAGATGTTAGCTCAGGGCCAATCTTCCAAAAAAAAAAAAAAAGAATGCCAAAACAATCTCTGAATATATTAGGAATTGCCTTATCAATTTTCAAGACACATTATAAGGCTGTATTAATAGAAACAGTTTGGTACTGGTGCAGGAATAGATATTCGAAATTGAGATATGAGTGGGGTCCCTCTGAGGAAGAATGCTATAACCCCGCCAACATAGTATACTGTAAATCTTCCTCTTTGCCCTTCTGAAAGTGACCTGGGACCCTTTACCAAGGTATCTGTGCATGGGAAGAGGGAAATAGCCAGATTTTTTTGGAATGACTAAGATAGAATTGGAGTTGATGTTAATTCCTGGGGATCCCAAATGCTTTTTGGTCCAATACTCAGAGTGGAGATTGATAGAGATTAGATGATAAATAGTTCTTTGGTCTGATTCCTTCTCACAGTGGGCCCAGTGGGTCCACACATACAACTCAATAGGAATTCTCTTTGTACCTAAATTTTACCTGAATTTATAGTTCTCAAGAACACATTTGCAAACTAGCAGACTCTTCACACTGGCTCCCTGCCTGTAGAACAATGGCTTATATAATAGGAAAGACCAACTGGAAACCACTGGAATTTCCCTGCTCAACCAAAATAATAAATCAAAAGCAATATTGCATCCCTGAGGAAGTCTGTGGAGAGTAATGGCACCATGCAAGTCTTGAGAGATGCAAGTGTGTTGACTTGGCCTGTATGCATGGTAGTGGGGTTTTGGAGAGTGGTAGCAGATTTTCATACACTTAATCAGGTGGTGATCCTAAATGCTGCTGCTTTTACAGATGTAGTCTCCTTACTGGAGCAAAACAGCACAGTCTCTAAAAACTGGTGTGCAACTATTGTTCTGGCAAATGCTTTATTCTCTCTACATCAACCAAGAAGTAATTTGCTTCCACATGATCGGGTCAACAAAACATTCACTGTTGCTTTCAGCTCTAGCCCTCTCTGTCATAATCGAGGCTAAATAATCCATGAAATCATGCTAATAGATTTGTTGGGCAGGAAGTAGCAAATACCCTGGAAGCTTTAGTAAGATATATGAGTGGGAGATAAACCCCATGAAGACTTGGTGGGTTTGTAGGGCTCTAGGGTTCTGGGGCATACTGAGATCCCTCCTTCAATGTGAAAGTTAAGTTGATGTATCTTCCACCTATTAACATTAAAAAAGATCCAATGCTTTGTAGGCCTCTTTGGGTTCTGGAGCCAATATGTGTCTCATTTGAGTGATTTACTTCGCATATTTACTGAGTTTCAAATGGGGCTCAGAGCAAAAGAAGTCTCTGAAGCTGGTCCAGGGTACAGTATAAGCTATTCTACCATTTAGGCCACATGAATCAGCAGGTCTTTGGCATTTAGGGCTGTTTTCGGGATCTTCTGGCAGCCCTCCACAAGAGAATGACAATGCATGCACCTAGGATTTTAAAGCAAAACCATGCAGATATCCATTTTCCTTTTGAGAAATGGCACCTTTCTTGCTACTTGGTGCTGGTTGGGACTAAATACCTAATTATGGGACAGTCTGAGATGACTGTTATGAACTGGGTATTATCTGATCCATAAAGCTCTAGAGTTGGGCGTGAACAGCAGCACTTCATCATAAAGTGACATGAAACAAGTGGGAAAAGGACTTCCAAGGGCATGGGCCAGGATCCCAGGAGGATTCCAGTCTAGGCGAAGGGTGAACAGGGAGCACTAGAGGCGGCCTGATGGGGATGTCCTGTTGGCCCTTAGTCCATCTGCACCTGGTCTTCCTCTGTCCTTGTCTGTTC
This sequence comes from Diceros bicornis minor, assembly GCF_020826845.1. Lineage (NCBI taxonomy): Eukaryota > Metazoa > Chordata > Mammalia > Perissodactyla > Rhinocerotidae > Diceros > Diceros bicornis. Next base: position 47,607 of record NW_026691844.1, on the reverse strand, counting down.
CACATGCAAAGTTTTACCTTTTTACATTTTTTCCTCATTTAGTGTTGATGCGAATCCAGACACTGATTAGAAAACGGCAAGTTCCAATATCTGATCCAAGAAACCTCAACAAGAGAAGCAAAAAACATTCCTTCTTCCTGGAAAGCTGTAGAAAGACAGCCGCTGTCCTGGGGAAGGACATGGTCCTGGTAAGTGCTATTTGAAAGACACCCACATTTCAGTGGTTATTGCTCTGCCTGGGAAAGTCCCTCCAACCTCTACATCCAGGGAGATCTGAGGGGCTGTCTCTGCTCCTGGCCCAGGTGAACCACACTGAAATCCACCTGTCCTCTGAGGAAGGGGGACTTGAGGGTTTCATTCAGTAGCCAGGGAGGAGGCTGGCCCTCCTCCCTTCTCCCACATACAATAAGCTGTGACCATACACAAGTTCTTCATTCAAGGAGGAAAGTGAGATTCTGTGTCTCATTTACATGAGCATAAGAAGTGAAAGAACCACACCACAACACCCAGGCTGTGAAAGAAACAGGATATAATGTAAGAGTCAAATCTACCATTTACTATTAAAGAAATAATATCACTCCTCCCCAGTGGGTTAACAGTGGCTGGTGTGGTGATGTCAGGGAGAGGGAGGGGGTGGTGCCCTCCCTCTGGGGATTTAGGGGAAACCAGGGAAAGTCTTAGGATGTCCTCATTCACTCAGGGTGGGAAGACCTGGCCCGGTGCACCCCGAGGGCGCCAGTGTCCCTGCTGGTCAGGAGGAGCTGCACTTGTGGTCTCCAGAGTGTGATGGCTCGTCGCCAAGGGCATGGTGGCTGAAGAGAAGAAACAGACTATTTTGGGGATCCTTCCTGAGATTCATGGCACAACTCCCTGTCCCCCTGCACTCTGATCCAAACCCTGTACCGAGTGCTCAGTCCATCAACAGCACCTCGTTTGTCCCTGATGCACAAGGCATCATTTAGCATCACCCATTTCAGAGGATGCAACCGAGTCCCAGAGAGCAGAGGGGAGCGGCCTGTCCCAGGCCTGCTCAGCAGTGGAGCTGGGATCCAGGCCCATGCTTAGCCCGAAGCTGTACTGAGCCCCTGGATTCAGTCGCTCCTGGTGCCAACACTCACTTGGCCCTGAACTGGAGGATGTCCGGTTCCTCTTTCTCACGAAGAGCCGCATTTTGCTCGCCTTTTGGTGTGCGGGCTCCAGCTGGCAGGAGACCCAGTAGCTACAGGACAGAGTGGACCTGTGAGCTACCAGGAGCCACACTTCAGGTGCCCCTCCCAGAGCCTGCCAGCAGCTGAGTCCTGGTGCCCCATGGGTCACCACACTACGAGTTCTGTGGCTGATCAGCGAGCCAGGCCACAGGCTCTGGAGCTGGTCATCAGAGAGAGTCTGCCCTGCCCTCACCCAACTCCTGTCCCCCTCACCTGTCATGGACGCTGATGGGCTCCATGGCCTGGAACCAGGCCCCAAATCGCTCGTCGGGGTCCAGGTCATACTGATTTGCAGCCTGCTGGAGCAGCTGGATCCTCCGGATGAGTGTGAATTTCTGGGAGGAAGGACAGGATGCAGACAGGGCTTGGGTGGGGAACGCTGTCAGGGACTTGTGCAGAGTGAGGATCTGGTCTGGGGTCTGTGCTCACTCGGGAACCCTCCTTCCTTCCCTCTCCATTCAGGACTTGCCTGTCCTCACAGTTGGCTTGAATTAGTTCCTCATCCAGGAAGGTGTCCTTGATGCCAGCCCCTCCCGCACCCGCCAACGTGATGGGATGCCCAGCTTTGTGGATCTGACTCTCCCAATAAATGTAAGACCCAAGGGATGAGGCCAGAGAAAGTCTTGCCAGGGGAGGTCTCTGATTTCCACATCCCCACCCTCCCCATAGCTGCTCACGTCACACCATTTCTGAAAGTTGACCCGATTTCCCTGGAAGGGAGACAGCCAATGTCCATCAGAAACAGCCCCCTAAGCCCAGAACCAACCCCCATCCCAGCCCTTCTCAGGCTGCAGGAATGTCAGGGCCCAGCAGAGGGCAGACCTTCCACAAAGAGAACTTGACACTGGGCCAGGCTCTGGGCTCCAGAGCAGGAGGGACAGGGGAGCTGAGGCCAGAGACTTTTTGTAGCACACCCTCTCTGATGACAGACGGGGAGACTGAGGCCTCAGGGAGGAAGGGACAGCTGGAACACAGAAGTGCTTCCTCACTTGCAGGGGCTGATGGCACTCCCCCAGGGGCAGGGCCCGAGGGGGAGGCTGAATCCATCTCAGACACAGCCTCCTGCAGCTCTGCAGGCAGGCAGCTATGAGCTTCACCAGCGGAGCGTCTATTCACGCATTGCTAAGATGGGCCTGACTCCCCAACTCCCAGGGGTGGCCATGGGGCTCTCATGAGAGGAGGTTTGCCAGGTACTGAGAGCTCAGGTCCCAGTGCAGGGCTCTCGCCTCCCAAACCTCAGGATCCTGCTCCCTGGCCCCACCTCCAGGCTCACTCACTTCCAGATCATCCTCCATCCCAATGTCCAGCAGCTTTAGGTGATAGAGGATCATGCCCAGGAAGGGGACGACACCCTGTGAAATCAGGGTGGGAGTGGTGAGATGAGTCCCACCTCTCAGGTGCCCCCATGGACCCTCCCCCAAATCCCTTCACCCCAGCCTCCTGCCCACCACAGACTCTCACAGAGAACAGCCTAGGACCCTCAGCGGCCTCCCCCCAGTTACCCCCTCCAGGACCACCCAACTTCCCCAGTCACCTCCCAGGGGCGGCTTTTGGCAAATCCCACGGTATGTGGTCCCTGCCCCTCCCCTCCGTAACCCATCCTGGGCCCAGCCCTTCCAAGCCTCCTCCTGGTCACTTCCAGGGCAGGCCTTTCAGGCTCTTGGGCTCATGGAGCTGGGCTGGAGGAGGAGGGACCCCTCTCTTAGGGAGGCCTCCAGCCATGAGGTGAGTGACCCCTCCTCTGACACCTGGATCCTCCCCCTCAGGCCACCTCACCTGCTGCTGCTGTCTCTCCTGAGCTCCCTGGGGGTCCATCTGCAGGGTGGCCCTCACAGATATCACCTCCTGCAGGGTCAAAGACAGGCTCAGGGAGGCCATGTTCCCTTCCCCATGTCTCCCAGGCCCCTGATCTTGGACCCTGGCCATCTGGTGTCTATGGCTGCTCTCATTCCAGGGTGCCCTGATTCTAGATCACTCCCAGCTCCAACACTCCCTCTTCTGTGCTCTCAGGCCTGCCCATGCCCCTAAGCCTCTCTCCTGATCAGGAAAGTGTGAGGAGGACTCCCCATGCCTCCCAGGGTCCCCTGAGGACTCAGTGTCATCTGACTGTCACCAGTGCTGTCCCCTCCCCCCTCGAGGAGGAGGAGCACAAAGCTCCTGCACATTCCTCTCCCCCTTGTACCTCATCACCCCTGTCAGGCCTGCAGCACAGATCATCTCCCTCCATTTCTCAGATGAGGAGACCGAGGCCCACAGAGGGGCACTGACTTGCTCAGGGGCCCACAGAGGAGACCGCTCCCCCTCGCAGCCAGAGGCCCTGGCCCCCGGCCTTCGCTCTTCCTCCAGACACACCTCGGACCAATGTCCTGTCCTCTGGACTCTCGGGGTGTGTTGAGGCCCTCAGTCAACCTGAGCCATGGATGGAGAGGCACAAGGTGTCTTGGGGTCCCATGCAAGTGGCTTCTGTGTTTTCCAGCCCCCTGGGATTCTCTGACACCAGGCTGGACCTGAGGCCATGCCAAAGTCCTCAGCTCCCTAGGATCCCCTCAGGATGGTCCCTGCACAGAACTCCTCCTTCACTCACTCAGGAAGGGGACCCCCGTGTGCCACATCTGAGTGACAGTGTAGGGGGTGACCACGGCACTGTGTAATGGTGACATTTGCATCCTTTTTCACTTGGAAACTTCTAATGTCCCTTCTCCTTTCTCAGCTCTCATGTTTGAAGTCTGTGGTCTGAGCCTTTGCACAATCCTTAGGCCCCTCCTGCCAGGGCCTCGATGGAGGCCATTAAGAATCTGTCATGAAGGTCCATTAAGTATCTGTAGGTTCCTCGATAATTTTCATTGCCATCTGGGGTATATCCTTGTCGACAAGCACCGGGGGAGACTCACTGGTTTGTCAGCAGTAACCACTATCGGCCTAGAGTGCACAGTCCCAGAGAGCACACAGTTCTGTCCCAGATCCACCATTTGGCCCAAGGCTGTGCAGCCCCTGTGTCCACAAGGCCTGTGTGACCTCACAGTGCCCATCCCTGGGACAGGCAGAATGCCCTCCCCTGCGAGGTGCAGTGAAGACAGAAGGAGCAGCAGGGGCCTGGCTTCCTGAGGACAGACTGGGCTGCTTTAGGAAGAAAGGAACCCCCACCCACTCCATCCACCCGCCAGCCTGGAGGATGATGAGGGCCAGCTGATGGGTCCGCATGGAAGCCAGACACCTGCTCTTTCTGCCAGCTCCTCACCTCTTGGAACAGTCCAGGCGACACCACTGTATCCCGTGACCAAGGCCTCCTGCCCCAAACAGTCCCCACCTGCCCCTGCAGCTCACACCCCCCGCTTCCTGTCCAGCTGGACAAGACAGACCGTTATTTCTCGGGGAACCTTAAGTGAAAAACTTACCAAAGCACATCCTGCCTGGTCCCTCCCCACCTCACCTCCCGTCCTTCCAGTTCTCCAGCCTCCACTCACCTCCTTGAGAAGCTTCCTGCTCTCCCGGTGGCATGTTCGCATGATGTTTTTAAGTATTTGCCAGTTCTTCCTGAGGAGGGAAAAAAGGAAAGAAACACTGTGGAGTGGTTTGAGGATAAATCCCTTTTGTTTGAAAACCCAGAAGACCCAGACAGCCTGGATGAGCATTTTCACTGTGTCCTCTGAGCCCTGAGGTGTCCGGGACTGGGGAGGGGGCTCTCCTATTGTCACCTGGGGCCTCCATTCTCTTATTTTCTCAGCAGATGTGTTTTAAACAGTCTTAATTTCACGTGGACAGAGAGTTCTGTTGCTGCAAACACTTGAAAATCTTCAATTTGGTTCAAGCCATGATCTGTCACTTAGGGAAACTGATTCCTGAAGCAGAACCACTGGCCTAAGTTTTCAGAAAGACTTCAAGCCTGCCAACCAGGTCAGACCCTATCCCCAGGGTTTGCTGTCTCCCAGGGGGTCCCAACTGACGGAAGGGCAATGCCAGCCCTGTGGGGGGTGTCTGGTCCACCCAGGTGGTGCTCGCATGGAGAGAGGCCTCCCCACCTGGACACCTGTCTCCACGTCTCTTTTAAACGTTGAATGGAGGGGCCCTCCAGAGCCCAGAAGATCGCATGGAGAGAGGAAAGGTTCCTCAGGCCTTGGCATTCCTGGGGAAGGGAAGAGAATGAGCTATGAGGGGGAGCTGAGCCCTGCTTCCTCTGGCTTCTGTCGCCTCATTGACGTCTCCTGTCCTGGATGAGATAGCGGCTCAGGGAACCCGGGAAAGGCACAGCTGGAACCTGATGAGGAATACTTCCAGGGAGGGGGATTTCAGCTCAAGCCAAGAAAGGAGCCCAGGAAGGGGTGAGCTTCCCACCACTGGGACCAGGAGTCAGGTCATCGAGGCCTGGCAGGAGGGGCCTAAGGATTGTGCACAGGCTCAGACCATGGACTTCAAACATGAGAGCTGATAAAGGAGAAGGGGCAGTTCCCCCGACTCCAGAGAGGGGCTCCCAGGGCCTCTCACATCTTACCTTGGCCACCTGGATCCAGAGCTCCACCACCCTGGCCCTGTCCTGGGCCGTCATGCTCGGGTCCCCAATGCAGGTGGTGACGATACATTCAACCACTCTGTTAAAGTGGGTCATGGTGGCATGGATGGTCGGTGCCAGGTGCTCATTGCCCCTGTTGTCACACTGGGACCAGATGGAGTCCAGGAAGTCGTGGGGCCTCACTGTCTTGAAGAGCTCCTGGGGAGGACAGGGAGTGTCACCCAGTCCTGCCACAGCCCAGCTCAGCTTCCGCAGCCCCCAGTCCCAGGCCGGGTCACTGGTGAGACCTGGAGCTCAGGAAGCTGAGAATGCGGCCTGAGGCTTGTGGGAGTCCCTGGGTCTTGCCTGTGTCCCCTGAGGGCACCCAGCACAGGATGACCCAGGAACCGATACTGTGGCGCAGGGAAGTGGCATTTGCTCGCCACCCAGTCTCACTTCCTCTAAGCACCAGAACTCGGCTCCTGCTTGACCATCTCTAGGGGCATCTTCCACCCATTCTGACCATCCGGGGTCTGACTCCTCTTTCAGATGCACATTCCCCCAAGGCAGGAACAAGCAGGGGCTTTGTTTGTCTGCCTTGTAGTCATGTACACATTAAGTGCCTAATTAGTGTTGAGGCTGTTGAGGCCTCCTGGGCAAATGAGTAAACTACCCAAGGACGAGACAGCATTTCAGTGTGCTCCCCTCCCCCACCAAAGCGCAGACTCTGCCCAACTTCGTCTCTGCTCCACCTCATCCAACTGCACAGCCACTCTGCATGGCAGCTGCTCTCAAAGTCCATCCCTACTGTCCACATGAGGACAGCAAAGGCTTGGGAGTAAAGAAGGCTGCTCAGGTCACATGAGGGTAAGTGGGGAAGCAAGAGGTTGGACCAAGATCATGGGATTCTGGATCAGGAAATGGCAGGTCTGGGGCAGCTGATGGCACAGGGAAGGCCTGCCCCACCTGCCCTGAGAGCCCCGCTGCTCACCACATCCATCAGTGTCAACTGCTCTGCCACCAGCCGGGGAGGGAACTCCAAGAAGTCAGGCTTCTCCTCCCTCAGCAGGTTCTTGTTGGTCACGTCCCAGGGGCAGGCGGGCTCTGGGGCTGGATCTGGCTCTGCTGTTATCTCTCCAGGTGGAGGGAGGATTCTCCCTGGAGCCAATGGTCCAGCTGGCTCCAGCTCAGGAGCTGGCACTGGAGCTGGAGCTGAGGTTGGTGGTGGCTCTGGCCCTAGAGGGACTGATGGAGGTGACACTGGCTCCAGCTCTAGCACAGGTGGTGGAACTAGAGCTGGAGCTGGATCTAGCCGTGGAGCTGGCCCTTGCTCTGGCGCTGGAGCTGGAGGGAGCTCTGGAGATGGTACTGCAGCAGGAGAAAGAAACAGTGTCACTCAAGTAGCTGACTTCGCCTGTGCCTGTCAAAGCCAGGAAAGACCGCACTGCCTTGAAGTGAACCAAGCCTCTGACCACTCTGCAAATTGTCATCCGAGACTGCAGTCGCCTCACCTTCCAGCTCTGCCTCAATGGGCCGTGGATGCTCCAGCTGGACCTGGAGAAGGTAGGCGTGGCCCTGAAGCCCCGAGCCAGGCAAGCTGAGATGCAGAGAGGCCAGCTTCATGCTGAAGCAGGGGTAGTGCAGGAGCTCCCAGAAATCCTGCCCTGGGTCCAGGCAGGTTCCCACCAGAGAAGAGATGGCACTGAGGGAGGCAATTGGGCAAGAGAGTCAGAGGCCTGGCCTTTCCCTCCACACTTCTCACCCAAGGCACCCTGGCTTTGGGCTGGGCCCTATGCCTGCCCCTGTCCATCCAGGTGAGAGACACATGGCAGCCCTGACCGCTGTGAGGCTGTCCTGGCAGTGGCAGGCCTGCATATCCAGCAGGTTGACACAGAGTCTGTTGTGACTCTTCCCACGGACACTCTTCTCCTGAAGGTGTGGGACACAGCCCACCCCAGCACTCCATGCACTTGTGCAACTGGATTGAGCACTGAGACAGATTTGTGACCAGGTTGCTCACACACCTCCTGTTCTGGGCCTGGAGGTGGTGGTGAGAAGAGGTAGTTGTGGAGAAGGGGAGGCAGATTCAAATGGGTCTGTGGTGGGTATGGGTTTCTAGGGGATAACTCAGCCCAGCCACCCCTCTGGTTCCCAGGGGTCCTGGCACCCATCCATAGCTCTTTGACTCCTGTCCTCCTGGACTGGAAGCCACCGGACCTCTGCCTTCCCATGGGAATCAAAAGATGCGTGAGATGCGTCTTCTGACAGGCTCCCCTCAGCTACAGCCTCCATCTCTCCCCCCACAGCTTGTTCTTTAGAGACAGGAGGCCGTCCTTCTGGACCCAAAGACCACTCACTTTTTTAGGTGGTCCTGCGCTCTGCCCTCCTGGCTGGAATAAGGGGAGGTGCCTCCAGATGTAAAGGAGACTATGAGGGCATCCCTTGGGATGGACGGTGGATGACAAGACCTGCGAATGATGTCTAATGTCAATGTCTGACTCTCAGACGGAAATTGAGGCCACGCATTCTGTCTCCTTCATTCACTGTTTACTGTCTCCAAATGTCCTGCATGCAGTAGGTGCTTAATTTACATGGTTGAATGAATGTAGTCCACCCAGAACCATCCCAAACACGTGAGTGGGCCTGGGGCCTCTCTGCTGCCCCAGAGATCCTTGATTGGCTACCCCAAGGAAAAGGACCAGGACCAGCTGGATGGAATCTCCAACTCCTTGACAGGGTGGTTTCCATGTGCTTTTCCAAACTCAGAAAGGCCGCATCTCAGAGATGGGTGAGGCAGACTACTTTTCACGGGGAAGAGAGAAATAAACACCATGCACAACCACAGCACGTCCACAGCCCTCTCTGCAGAGCCAGGCACCATGTAAGCACCCGTCATGGCTGATCCCATTAGTTCCTACAAGATCCCCATGAAATTTATCCTCTCCCACCCTGCTTCTCAGAGGAGCAAACTGAGGCTCAGAGAGATTTGGTGACACTCCCAGGACACACAGCTGGCAGGGGGCAGAGTCACCACTGTGCTGAGGAGGGAGTGGCCACTCACCTAGTAAAAAGCTGGTGCAGCACCTGGTGGAATGTGTCTAAGGCCGAGTAGTTGACCACGAAGGTGGTGAAGCTAGAGATGTTCCTCCTCAGGAAAGCTGGTGCGATGGACTCTGTCAGCTTCTCCATCATGCCTGTCTGGAGGGCCCGCATCCTGCAGGCCTCATTGAAATTCACGGTCGACTCATCCTCACACTGAGGGAGAGGAGGAGGTACATACACTCAATGACATCATGATGAACCACTGGGAGAATTGAGGTGACTTTCTACCCTCCTGTGTAGCTGGGGGGAAGGAGTGGAGGTCCAGATTCCTTTGGGAGTGGGACTTGGAGTACTCTAATGAGAAAACCCTGGGGGGTTCCAGGGGAGACTGAGATTTGAGTCTGCATTCTAGTAGTGCCTTGGTCATCTCAGAGTCCTGGGTATGAAGACCCCTCTGCACCCACACTCACCTCAGACCAGCCCTCTTCATTGATGGACTGGTGCACCTGTGTCCTCTCCAGGGAGATGGTGAACTGGAAACCATCTACCAGCTCCTCAACCATCACTTGGGTGCAGCTCTGCAGTGACAGTGCCCAGAAGTCAGGCCAGGAGGCATCAGGGGCCTTCCTGGACTTCTCCACAGAGGGAAACCCCACCACAGTTCAGGCACAGAGGGGCATCTGCATAGTCTCCATCAGGGAAGGAATGTGTTGACACCTCGAGAGCCTTGGATTCACATGTGGGTAGAAGAGCTTGGTCCCCAGCACTCACTTTCCTCTCCTGCAGCCAGATCTTCAGTATGAACATGACACACCACCAGATCTCCACCATTTAGCTACCTGCTCCTGCTCAGGGTCATTCCTCCTCATACTACCTTCTCTAACTCCACCTCCCACATACACACACACACACACACACACACACACACACAAAATGAGGGTCAAGGGGTGTGGGGCTGTCCATTTGGGATCACAGTTGTGGCCTGACCTAGAGGGGCCTGCCCTGGGCTACGCTGTTACCTGATGGTTCCTCCTGCCAAAAGGCCACAGACATTCGAGGTGAGGGCTGAGCCAATGTCTAAAGCGACTTAACATGCTCTCATTCTTGGCTTTCCGGGAGCCAGAGCCTCGGAAAGTCACGGGACAACACGAGAACATCCTGCTGTGTCGAGTGTCTCCACTCAAATGAACTGGACAGGAGGCTGTGGTTACAGTGTGGGTGCCTGGTAACCAGAGTTCTAAGTTCTGTTGGGGGCTGTCACCAAGGAAGTGAGGTCACTTCTTCAAGGTTCTATTTCTTGGCCCCTTCCTTTAATCAGACCCACCCAAAGCCCCCGCTAGGCTGTTGGCTGCTCTCCCTCCTTGCCCATGTCATCTCCATCACTGTACACAAATATCCATCACCACCCTCCCCACATCTCCTGGGAGCGGAACCAGTGGCCAGCTTTGAGGAGACAGAGCTGAAGTCACACCTCTTTTATCCTACCAGTTGTGTGTCCTGGAAAAGACACTGTGCCTCTTGAGATCTCCCCAGTCTCCCAACCTGCACAATGGGAATGGTGCTAAAAACAGCTTTCTAGGAACATCGTCAGGTGTATACGAGATAATACCTACAACACCTGTGGATTGGTGTCACATGTTTCTAATGCTGAACCTCCCATCTATGTCAGTTCCATCTGTGCAGCCTCCACAAACCCCGACTCCATACTTCTTGTCACACATCATTGGCCTGAATTTGGTCTGGTTACTCTTATCTGCAGGAAGGGTTAGGAATTTTATCTTTTAGTTTGTTGAATTGCCACCCAAAATAAAACTGATTCTCTGTTCTGAATATTAAGGGAGAAGTTGAACAGTGGAAACTACCCGTGCTCTCTCCCTACACTAACCTTCAAGTTGAAGGGGAGGAGACGACATTTTCAGATGAATCAAGCGTGTATTTACCTACCACAGGCTCTCTTTTCTTGTTGTTTATTCATCCACAGAGAACAAGAAATCTTGCTTCCAAACCAGAATGTATGAGACGTCCACTGCCCTCTGTTCCCAGCAGAATGACCAGAACCAATTTGTTGAATCAGTTTTGGTAATCACATTTTCAATTTTTAAACTGTACAAGGCTGTGTCTCTTAGACTCCTAAGTGTTTTCAGTTTTAACTCCTTCAAACTTCTCCCAGATGTTTCTGTCTTATGGTGATTCCTCCTTCATGGGAGCTCTGAAGCTCTTCCTAGCTCCCCGGTTGTTGATGGTGGCAGATACACAGGTTTGATGGGGCCGAAGGTGAGGCAGTGTGATTGCCAGCCTTCTGCTACACCATTCTCAACCCACAGACACCCTGCTTCTCTGCTTGTTCCAGAGCCTTCAGTTGTAATTACTCTTCCTCCCCAGGGCTGTCTCCAATCTCATGTTGATATTATTGCTGTTCTCTGAAGCATTTGATGATGTGTTCAAATGAACAAGCATTTTGGATCCTGAACCAAAGAACCATTTAGAAAACACACTCTGAATGTGATCTGCTTTTCCATTCATTAAACTTTTCTCATAAACTTAATCACTTTTCTCCATGTGTGTGGAATTCAGTAAGGATGTTCCAGAGCCCAGGTGATGTTACTTGATTTAGCTATAAATTCTAAGGCTTCAAGAGAGTTGTTGCCACAGATGGAATGAGTTGGCTGGGCATTCTTCCTTAATTAAGTGGTTGCATTGGATTTGAAGATACTTGTGGTTTGAGTCTTTTCCCTAAGGAGCCCCATCCCTCTCAGCAGGTTTCAGTATAAGAACTATCAGTATGTTCTGGCCTTGGTTTTTGCCATTGAGGAAATCAACAGAAACCCCCATCTTTTACCCAACATATCTCTGGGAGTTGATCTCTATAATGTCCTGCACAATGAACAGAAGGCACTGGAGAGTTCCCTCATTTGGCTCTCAGGGCTGGGCAACGACATCCCAAATTACACCTGTAGGAGAGAGAGTAAGTCTCTAGCAGTCCTTACTGAAACAACATGTGCAATTTCTGCCCAGATTGGAACACTGCTGGAACTGTACAAATTTCCACAGGTTTGGCTGTGTGGGATGGGGAGACATGAAACCATGTCTACTTTGATGCCATTCTCAGGTGCCTGAAAAGGAAGAAAGGAGGAGACTGTGTTTATGCATCTCTCACAGGATGTAATCTCCAAGGACGAGTGTATAGAGTCTTAGTGAGGTATGCACATTTCCTTTATTTGGTATCCCTAAACTCTATGATTTCATCCATGTCCATTGATAACAAGGTTCCAGGGACCATCTGCTCTTGGCCAGATTGGGTCCCAAGCCTGAGTCAACAAGTCATTTGCATGAACATCATTTGCAGTGATGCAAATGAACTGCATCAGAGGAGGCAATGTCAGGTGTAAGGTGCAAGTGTCAGAAAGGGCCCATGTCACTCAGGGCTCAGACAAGAACATTCCAGCATCACAGCCTCCAAAGTGCAAGACAGGGAGGGACAGCCTCACACACCCAGGGCCCAGGGCAGCCCAGGACATTCTATGTGTGACCCATGCAGGGCTGCACACCAATCATGAGTGCAGAAACATCACAAGCCCATGAGGCCCTGCCTGGGGAAGCAAAAGTCATGCTGAATTTATAAGATTCCAAATCAGTAACTCAAGATCAATGCAGAAATAAAGTTGCATTTTTGATTTTCTAGAAATTGACCTCCTTTCCTATTCCTCAGTTCTTTTAACCATGCTAATTCCGGGATCAGTATGTTGTGATGATCCACTTCTGCACCCTCAACATTGGTTTCCTACATTATTAATGCTGTTGTGAGAAATTCCTCCCTTTCCTCACCCTAAAGCAGAGGATACTAGCTGGAACGAACCCCTGTATTCACCATCACCCCAAACATCTATGACTATGACAAAGGTCACACACATCTCTATGGCCCTGGAGCAAAGGGGATTTTAGGGCAGTGAAACCATAGTTCCATATGATTCTGTAATGGCGGATACATATTACTATGCATTTGTCAAAACCCGTAGGATGTACAACACAAAGAGTGACCCTGATTCCAACTATGGACTTTCATTAATTATAATGTATCTGGACTGGTTCACGAATTATAACAAATGTACCACACTAAAGTTAGTAATTTGTAGTTAATAATGTTACAGTAATAATGTTATATAAGTTATAATGATTGCTAATGAGATGTTAATAATAAGAAAACTATGCTGGGAGGGATGAGGGGATATATAGGAACTCTCTATAATGTCCACTTAATTTTTCTGTAAACCTATAACTGTAAACCGTTATATGAAATAAAATCTATTTTTTTAAACCATATTTTCCTATCTGGTAGCCTCTAGATACATGTCAGCATTGAGAATTTAAAATGTGGCTAGTCTAAATTGAGATGTGCTGTAAATGTAAAATACACTATGGGTTTCAAGGATTTTATATAAAAATATGAATGTATAATACCTCAATGATAATTACATATTAACTACATGTTGAGATAATAATTCTTTGGAGATGTTGGGTTAAATCAAATATATTAAGATAAAAAAATGAAAGGCTTACATGGCTACTGACTTGGGAATTGCAAGATGCACCACCACACACACACACGAGACTCTGGCTGAGGCAGGGGGTTCTAGGTTTTGCAACCACCTCATAAATTTATGGCCTCCCACACTCAAATCCACCTCTCCTGACTTGGAGCAAGGCTGTTGCTATGGGTTGAATTGTGTCTCCCAAAAGATATGTTGATGTTCTAATCCCTGGAACCTATGAATGTGACCTTATTTGGAAATAGGGTCTTTACAGATGTGATCAAGTTAAGATGAGGTCATTAGTGTGGACTCTAATCCAATATGACTGGTTGGACAGGAAACAGCATTTGATGACAGAGGCAGAGATTGGACTGATTCAGCTGCAGCCAATGAACACCGATGATTAGCGGCCACCACCGCAAGCTGGGGGAGTCAAGGAAGGGCCTGCTGCTACTTTGATATCAGATTTCTAGGCTTCAGAACTGGGAGAGAATGAATTTCCTTTGTTTTAAGTCACCCACTTTGTGGTATTTTGTTACAGCAGCCCTGGAAAGTCATACAAGTATAAATGGCAGAGCTCATGTCACACAGGAAACATAAAACAGAGGCAGAAAAAGGGGGCTTTATTCTCTTCCTTCCAGGTTGGAGTGGTTTCCAGAAAAACTGGTTGCTGTAGCAGAGGTCCCTGGTGTCACTGTGGTTTTTCTGGGGCCACAGGAGCTGGTGAAGATGTTGGGCTGTTTGAGGAGACAGAGATAGTGGTATGCGGAGCTCTAACTATTATGCTGGAAATTTTGGAGATATTTGTGATTCAAGAGTCCTTAACTGGGGAAAAGGCCATCACAAGGTTATTGGAATCAGGTCCAACTTGCTCTTCCCCACCATTGCCTGAGAAAAATGGGACCTTGTCCAATTCATGATGAACCAAAGAAGAACTTCCATGTAAGCTGATTTATAATATTGAAAATTTTCCAAACTCTTAAGTGTCTGTTGATAGGATGCTGGTTAAAGCTATTATAATAAATTCAAATTAAGTACTCTAGACATTAAAAATCAAATCGGAGTCTATTTTTTGAGCAAAAACTAAGTTTAGCTGTTATAGGATACCAACGTTGTGAAATGAAATTTTTGTGTTTATATACATAAGAGGAAAATTGGCTGGAAGACAAAGCACCAAAATATTAATAGGGAATATCTTTGAAAGATGAACTTACAGTTGACTCAGTTTTCATTTTTTTTCTCTTTGCTTACCTGATTTTCTGCTAAAATGATCATGCAATTTTGGTAATAAGGAAAATTGTGTATTGTTTTACATGACTAGACCATCATCGCTGAAGATTCTATGAAACAGGTGGGAGAAATAAGGGATCAGGTGTGTCTCTGACTTTTGTCAGGAAACAGCGCTCAAATCTCTGGCTACAAGAGGAGTGCTGCTTTTCTGGGGTAAGGGCTTAAACAGCTTATTCCCTCTCCAAGGAGAAAATGATCTAACGTGCAGTTCAAGCCTGCAGATAAACTGCTGAACCTAAAAGACAGTTGTCTTCAGATCACTGTTATCATCTCATCTTCTTTTAGTCTGCTAAGCTGCAGCATCGCCTTATCCATCCTGTGTCATCCATGCGCCCCTGTTGTTGATGGTGGTGGTGGTTGTGTGTGTGTGTATGTGTTTGTGTCGAGGTAAAGGTGAGGGGAGGGAAAATGTCAAGGAAATAATAATGGCAAAGATGGCATCATAAAATTGAGACTTCACAAGTACTAGCCACCAGACTTAATCTTACATGCACCTTAAAATCCTGTGTCATTAAAATGTGACATTGGTGACAATCCCAACTAAATAAGAATACACCTCTAATTGTTGACTCTGTTTCACTCTTGAGTTTCTGTCCGACTTTCGTGTTTTGCTTTTTTTTTGGCAATACTTTATTTTCTAAAGAATGAAACTCCTAGGAAACAGTCCCTTAATAAACATCGAATCTGATTTCCAAGGGCCAATTATCCACTCTTATAATGGTCTCTCCACGATCAAAAATGTGAAAGGCCGTTGGCTAGAGTGGAAATCTTGGAGTTATGCCAGTGGCACACTGTATTTCCCTACTTGAACTTCTGCACCTGGTTTGGCGGGAACTAAGAGACAGTACTGAACTCTGCAATGTGCAGGATGGCAAAAAAGGTCAGCCCCAGGCTGACTCCAAGACCCAGAAGGCATTTGTGGATGCCAGCAATTAACCTAAATTATCTTTGTTCCCTCTCAGGACTCTACTGCTTTCTTGCTTTCATTGAGATTGAAAAGTGTTCAACCCAAGGTTTGTTGATGGTGAAGGAAGTGGTTAGTACCTCTTGCATTTCTACAGCACTGGGTTTTCAACACAGTCCCTGTGTGTGATTTTATATTATCCTACAACCATTTGGAGGTAAGAAAGACAAACATTGTCCTCAACCTGTTTCCGATGGAGAAAGTGTGGCATAGAGATGGTAAGTGAGCTTCTTAAGTAATGAAGAGAATATCATACAGAGAATGGAGGCCAATGCTATTTGATCTACAGGTAGACAATCGTGAGTTTGAACCTCTGCTCCCATAGATACCAAGAGATGACCTTGGGAGAATATAGAACCTCTCTAGGTTGCTTCTTCCTCAACTAGAAATGTGAATGATAATATTTACATGATATGGCTATTTTGAGGAAATGCAATAAAATAAATAGAACATCTGAATGACATTTTGTGGGATGCCTTATGTGTGATAAATGCTTAGTAGTGATAGGCATTATTTTAATCAAAGCTTCATTTAACTAGATTCTTAATGGCAAAATGAATAAGGCAGATTGCTTCACTCCTTTATTAATAAATAACTTTATTACAAAATAATGCAAAATGGCATTTTGTCCATTGTTTCCATTATGTAAAATTCATGGCCCTTCAAATGCTTCTGATACTCACTCTTTATAACCAGAAGAGAGGAATCTCACTGTTTCCTCACTTCCTGCGGCCATAGAGGGGCAGCTACAATAGGTACCATTTTTGCAATATTTTGCAGAATATATATGGCTCTTTTGTCTACTTGAATATACTTCTTTTTTTCCCTAAAAATAACACCTTAATCAAATGAGCATGTATAGGTTTTCATTGGAAAGTAAATCTACGATATTTGCATTTGAGTATTCCATTACTCGCTAAAATGGAAGCTGATTTAGATTCAGAAAGGATATGGATTTATAGCTGTTAAGGAAGATAAGAGGGTGCAAAATATTTGTACATAATTTGAAAATTACATGGAATCTAAAGACCAGAATTATCCATCAGTAGTTTCTCCTGGGAAAACCTAAAATGAGACCCCATTACAACTGCTGTTGTGTGTCCACAATGATGCACGTGCACATTGAAACATGGTGCCGTAATAGCCTCCATGAAGGTTTTTCCCTGGTATGCCAGACTCTATCCGTCCTGCAATCTACCAGCTGGGAGACCAGGGGCAAGTGACTTCCCTTCTTTGAACCTCATTTTCCTGGTCAGTAAACTGGCTTTAAGAGTTACTGTATGAAGAGGCCTGCTTCAATGATTAAGTAAGATAACTCCAGTAAACTGCCTATTTCAGTACTCGCCAGAATAAGTGCACAATAAGTGTTGTTTCTATTTCCTCCGACTCAAACACTGATCATAATGTTGGAAATAAGATGACTTCTCTATTGCACACCAGCAATGAAGAGCACTTCTTCAGAGGCCTGCAGAAGCAATGCATTAGTGAGTTCAGGACTCAGGGCTTACATAGGGGCTCAATGGATTCAGATCATTTCATCCTTTCCCCAGGTGGTTGGTCAAAGTGAAATGTCAGAAATCATACAAAATGGTATTCAAAGTGTTGTTTCTTCTTCAGTTGAAGATGGTATGTCTTTTATTTCTTTTCAAAAATACTATTTGGAAGAAAAAGTGAAAATGAAGTGAATTTTCTTGTCTTTCTCAGTAATAAAGTCCAAGGACAAAATGTATAGGTGTGACGAGGGAGGAAAAAAGGAAGAAGACCAGAAAAATAAAAAGGAAGAGAAAAGAATTAAAAGATATTATATGGATTGATTTTATTCAAATGAGTACATAATCTCCCAGGTGAACAATTTAGATGCATGTTTTGGCACACATTTTTAAAAATTTTTATTTACTTTATCATATGTTAGAGGATGAATCTCTTTCTTTATAATTTTATCTCATTTGGATTAAATACAAAAGGTTCAATATCACAACTAATGAAATTAAAAGTAATTTAAAAATTAAATCTTATACAAATAAATCTGCCCCCTGAATCATAGCCATCTGCTTCCAGAGATGATGGAGAAAGGGTGTGAGATAGGACAATGGATAAGAAGATATGAAAGGGACTTGGATCTTGGGAAAAGGAGAGGAGATGGAGGGGATTAGAGAGAAAGCTTCATGAGGAGAGAGAAAATGAGTCATAGGTTTGGTGAGGTGATAAAGAAGGAAGAACTAGAAATAGAACTGGTGTTGGAAACAATCTGAGGTTTAAGAAGTCCAATATAAACCTGGGAATTTTGGCTGATGGGAAACCATGGCTTTAAATTGTGACAGGGTGACTCATGACACCTCACTGAGTTGATGTAAAAGAATGAAATAAAGGTCAAGAAATTCTAAATCAAGTCTTATTAAAACTTCTTAGGGTTTTCATCAGAGAACTCTTTTACTCTAGAAGCAGCTGAGATGCAGAGGTTCTCAAGCCTGAGCATCATCGTCATCCCCTGGGGAGCTTGTTCAAACAGATTCCTAGCCCAGGACCCAGACTTAGATTCAGTAGGGCTTGGGTGGAGCCAGGAAATTTGCATTTGTAACAAGCTCCCGGGTGATGCTGATGCTGCTGGTCCAGAGACCACACCTTGAGTAGGACAGTTCAAGAGGATTGCTCCAATGTTTTCCAAAAGAGTTTGAGTCCCTGCCGAAAGAAAAATTTTTTTTTCTAATAACATAAGCTGGCAACACCAATCATGTTCATTAATCATCCATTGAACAAATGTTTACAAAGTGAGTACCACTTGCCGAGTGTCACACTCAGCACATAAAAGGATTCAAGTAACCAAGACTCAAGTTGACTTGAGGCAGCCCAGTGTCTAAACAGAGTTCCTATCCTCTCCTCCACTCTAACGGTTGTTGTGACTGTGAAAATGTCTCCACTACTTGTCCCCCAAATGCAACGTGCAATAACATCACAAAGGGTTATGGATCTACCACTGACACAGGATTTATATCATGTCCTGGAAGGGAGAATTTTACAAAGGGCACAGAAGATTGCAACAGTAAGTCCAAATAGAGTAACAGCCTTCAAAAATCAGAACAGAGTTAGTTGCGGCAAAATTGAACCAGTTCCTTAGAACATGACGTGAAATTCTAGAGAAAACCTACCGAAGTGAGCAAAGATGCCAGGAAGAAAACAGGTCATAGAACCGAAATGTGACACCAGGCCTACAATTGATTTTTCTCTTTTATTGGTTGCTTTAAAAAAATAACAGTGAAT
This sequence comes from Diceros bicornis minor, assembly GCF_020826845.1. Lineage (NCBI taxonomy): Eukaryota > Metazoa > Chordata > Mammalia > Perissodactyla > Rhinocerotidae > Diceros > Diceros bicornis. Next base: position 28,830 of record NW_026691844.1, on the reverse strand, counting down.
GTTGAAAGTAGTCCACACCTTAGAGTCTTAACTCATTCTGCAATAACAGCCTAATAGACCAGGGTTTTCAATCAAAGCCCAAGGCCATCCATAGTTGGAAACGTTACTAAGCAGATAGAGAAGCCTGTGCACATTATCAAATTAAAACCCAGGAAACAAATGGGAATCGTAACAGCATAACAGTTGACTTTTCCCATTTATCCAGTCCCTGTCCTAGATGTGGACATTGTATGAACAGGTTAGTCTTCTATTCCCATTTTGATTATCTCTATGATACTGGGGAATTATTGCCTCTGTGCACAGCAGGCTGTTACTGCTAAGAATTCTCCCAAAGAACATACACTCAGATAATTTTTAAGCTCTTAATATCTTAGGAAAATCTCTTATCTCTTCAGTCCGGCTGTCCTTATCAGTGGCTCCCAAACCTGTATGCTGAATGAAATCATCCAGGGTTTTTCTGAAAACATCAGATTCTGAGTCCCAACTTCTCTGAAATTCGTTTTACTGGGTCTGAGATTTACTTCGCGATTTATATTTTCAACAATTATCTCTAAATATTTCTGATGCTGTCAGTCCACAGAAACGTCTTGGGCACCACTGCCAATGGATAGGTGGAGCGTATACATTCAGCTGGTTTGATTATGAACTGTTTGCTCCATTCCACAGATGAGGATGAATGCCACTGACTGACCACCCCAAAATTATTGGACCTATCCAATTGGAAGCTACCTTCGTACCCCTCAACCTGGTTTGGCTCCAAGTAAGGGAAAGTCAAACTTCACACATGAAGAGGAAGAACGCACGGGTAAGTATTGATAAAGCCCAGTGCCTGCGGACCACCAGGAATGCATATGACATCCAAAGTGTTAGGTTTATTAATGTGCTGCAGCAAAGTGAACCTCCCATTGGGAAGCTTCAGTGTCTCAGTAAGAAGATGCTAGAAGGGGCTTATTGAAGTGTCTGGCCTTATGCCACGTGGCTTTGAGGAAAGCTAAGGAAGCAAGGGTTTCTTCTGTAAATGGTCCTGTCAGGAAATGAGTGCAAGTTGATAACTGGATATTTTCACTTTCAGGTAGGAGAAGAGACTAATGAAGTTGGGTAAGAGTTGTCTTTGCTTCAGAAGCAGAAGCATCCGTGTCAGCCAGGAGAGTGGAATGTTTGGGAATTTGTCAGGAATGCAAATTTTCAGGCCCCAGCCCAGACCTACTGAATTGAAATCTGTGGGGATGGGACCCAGCAGCGTGTTTGAACAAGCCCTCCAGGCAGTGCTGATGCACACCAGAGTTTGAGAACCACTGCCTTAGCCCAACCTACAACAGTAGTCAAAAAAGGTGGCAGGGGACACGCCATAAAAATCATGTCAAGAATTCTTGCCCACCAATGCTGGTGATAGGTTACACTGTTTTATATAATAAAACAGGGACCGTGGCTAGTATAGGGAATAGTCTATAGAGATGGCATAAGGAGTTTGAGAGAAATATTCAGGAACATTTGAAGGTAAACATTCTTCATTAATGTTACTCTGTTTCCCTGGGTCTCCAAAACATTTTTTTTTTTTTTTAGAAAACTTGATCCTGTCTCACGTTTAGATACTTGATGCGACAGGAATCTGAGAAGAAAAATGGGGAGACGTTTTTTCATCTTGTAAGGTCATATAGTTCCTGGCCTTGAGGAAGTAACTCTCTCCAGCTTCTCTTCTATTTTTCATTCTTAGAAATCAACCCTAATTCTTCTCAACTTGGCAAAAATAAATTTTCCAGAGACTGTGAAGTCCAAGTGAGTTTCATACCGTCATCATCTTGTGGACTGGGCATGAGAAGGGGCAGACATAGAATATACTTAAGACTCTCGCAACATTTTTCAATATGTTGTGTGGTAGATATTTTTCCAAATACGAACCTAAATGTACCAGCTCTATTTATTCGTTAGATACCCGCTAATTTAAAATGCTACTTTTCAAAATGCAATGTGATAACTAAAACATGGTGCGGTGTGTATAGAAATTCTGTGTACTATTTTGCAATTTTTTTGTGAATTGGGTGGGGAAGTGACCATTAGCCCTATTGCAGCCCTGGAGCTGGACATCCCACACACATGAATTTAGTTCTTACACTCTCTGCTCTCTTCGTTTCACCTATTTTCTTATTTCCCTAACAGGAACAACATTTTTAATTAATGCAGCTTTATATCTTTTAATAACTCATAGGTCATGGCATTAAAAATTTTCCTTTTTTTCTGAATCTCAGTTGAGCATGCCTTTCTTTAATACTAAATGTGTTGAATGCCAGAAAATATCCCTCAAGTGGTCAATTCAGATACTAAATCTCTTATAACTGATTTTGATTTTTACATATTGACTTGTTCTGAGAAAACTACTGGCAAATTGTACTAACCATCTATAAATGCATAATTAGCTTTAAGTCAACATCATGGTCACATGAACTATCAGCCACTCAAAGTCGGCTGCCCAAGTTAAATACACATATTTCTATGAAGCCCAGATCTCTGTGGTATAAAGAAAATGTCCAAATCGCCATTCTAGTGTGTGTTTTACTAGCTGACTTTCACAAATTATCAGAATAACAGTAAATGAATTTGCTCTGACTTAGTGAGACTCTCAAATAGGTGTGGAAATGGGAATGCAACACTCTCTTTAAAGGTTTGAAATCCTTTCTAATATTTTAATATCTTTTCATGCTTGGTGATTCTCAAACTTGACCATACATTAGAAACACTTGGAAGGCTGTACAAAATGTACTTATACCTGGGTCTCTGATGAATCAGAATCTCTGAGGTTAGAGCCCTATTGTCTATATAGTTTAACTTGTCAAATGATTCTAATATACAAGGGTGGTTGAGAACCATCACAAATGGCTCCCAGGGTTTCCTCTCAATCATCTGGCTAGCAGGCCAGATCACTGGAATCCTAGTTCATTTTCGAAGGAAAAGGGAGCACATACAGAATAAGTATCCAAATCACTAGGAGAACGGGAGGTTCGGAGAGATTTTAATAGTTAAAACTATTTCCAAAAGAGGGCCTGTGAGTCTGCACTGAGGATACTATGCTTCTCTCTCCTTCCACCCACCCCCTAAAAGTTCCTCAGTCTAGAAGCCCACAGACTTATATGTATTTGGCTTAATTCAGTAGGTAAACAGGTGAAAACAGATGTTCTTTTCTGGCCCAATACATGAAGTCTCTGATATTTCACCAGATTCTTTTACCATATTGATTAACTCTATTCATTTTACTAGTTTTTAATATAGTTGTTGTTTTACTCAATTGGTTAACAATGAATATTTACGGTAAGAGAATAGCAGACAGCAGAACAGGGAGACTGTGAACAAGAAAAGCAACACATACATGAAAAATAATGACAGAAAGGACAGAATGTGGGACAGGAAGGCAGAGCTGTATTCATCCATAGTTTTTCGAGAAGCGACCCGATAACAGGAGAACAGTTACTTCCTACTAGGTTTGAACAATTGTGTTGATTTCCCAAGCATTCTGTTGCAATGCACCCATCGTCTCGATATGTAGGAAGACAAGCATCCCCAAGGAAGGTGTTTCTTTAGTTCCAAATCTCTAGAGAAAGGTCTTGGGCACAGAATATTCAGTTTCAGGCATCTCTTTCCATTTTCCTTAGTGACATTTTCTATATTTTATGGCAGGGGATAGCTAATTCTTTTGATCTCCTCGCAAACGTTACTGCCTATGGAACTGCCGGAGACAAAGAAGAAACGGCTGTGGTGCTAACTCTGCGTCTTCAGGGTGTTCAATCAGCAGCATACGGTGCAGCTCAGAAACAAACCACAGAGCGGAAACGGAGGGTAGAGACACAGTTTATGGGTAAGCCCACACCAGTCACTCTTCCTCACAAGGCATCTGCTTGGATGAATGTGTTTCAAAATGGGTTGTCTCTGCAAAAAAAATTCATGGACCACAATGAAAATAAGACCCTTTCAGAACCTACACAGGCCAGGAGTCATGAAGTTTCCACAGAGTGTTATTGAATAAAGTAACTTGTGTCCTAGAATAATGAAATCATGTGTGGAAAGATTGCGACTGGTCACTCTCAGTCTAACCACATATTTAACATTCTTTTTGGGTATTTTCCAGGTTTGTATTTCAATGGGCACTTGTCCTTCAGCTGCTAAGCTGGAGGACTTATAACTTATCTAGTGCATGGTTTCTTGACTTTGGCAATATTGATATTTGGGGCTGGTTCATTCATTGTTGTGGGGACTGCCTTGTCTATTATAAAATGATTAGCAGCAAACCTGGTATCCAGATGCCAGAACCTCACCCTGACATCATGACAAACCAAAATATCACCAGATATTACCAAATGTCCCCTGGGGGGCACAAATCACCCCTGGTTCAGAACCACTGATGTGGAGAAATAAGATGTAAGTACATGAAATAGTAACCATACATGGCAGACATAATCAGTGTAAAATGACTATATTTCCCAGAGATTGGAAATCTTACTTTCAGGCAGGGTTGCCAAAGAAACGCTTCAAAGAGGTAAGAATCAAGGATGTGGTCAAGAAGGGAGAAGAGAAGGAAATACCATAAAAAATAAACTGACCCATCATGCAGTGATTGATGGAAGGATATCTGCATAAATAAGTGATGAAAGCAATATAGCAAAATGTTAGCAATTGTAGAATGTGGGTGGTGGGTATTTGGGTGTTTAGTGTGCAATCTGCTTGACCATTTGTGATAAATTGTTGGGAACATATTTTTTTAAATAAGGCAAAATACCAGTGAAAGAAAGCCAATTGTAAACGTTACTGCCCTCAAGGCATGATGACATGTGACTGTAAGATAAGTGCACAAATAACAACTCCTTGACTGCAAGTCTAAAGCATTCTAGAACTAGGACTATACCACTGTACCATATTTCCAAGGTGAAGCACATAGTTCAAGAGCTTTCACCAACTTTAACCAATTTGGTCCTCATGACAGTCCTGTAGAGTGAGCAAGGAAGGTGCTGCATTTTATGGATGAGGGAATGGATTCAAAGAGGTTGAGATTTAATCACTATGTGATATATGAATAAAAAGGCAAATTATGATTATTAATAATTCAATCCATTTTATTGCAAAGTAGTTTTCTGTTATATGACCATACCACAGTTTATCTCTTCTATTGATGGACGCCTGAGCTGTTTTCAATTTTGGCAGTACTGTGAATGAAACTCCTACAAGCATTCTTGTACAAGGCTTTTTGTGGACCTAAATTTTTGTTGCTCTTGGATGTATACCTAGGAGTGGAATTGCTGGTTTTCAGTTAAGAAACTGCCTAACAGTTTTTTAAAGTGATTGTACCATTTTACACACCAAAATATGAGAGTTCCAGTTGTTTCTCATCTTCACCAACACTTGGTGTTGTCGGTCTTTTTCATTTTAACCATCCTAATGGGTGTGTGGAAGTATCTCATGGGGTTAATTTGCATTTTACTGATGACTTATGATGTTGAGAACTTTTTCATGTGTTCACTGGCCATTTCTTCTTTGTTCACTGTCTACTCAAGTTTTTTGTCCTTTTAAAAAAGTTGGATTGTCTGTTTATTATTGAGTTGTAGAAGTTCTTTATATATTCTTGACACAAGTCTTTTGTCAGATACATGTGTTGAGAATATTTTCCCCAATCTGTAGCTTGCCTATTCATTTTCTTGATGAGTAAGTGTTGAATCCTGGATCCTAGGAAAGAGCTTGCAAATGGATCGACTCTCCCTTATTCAACTTATGTTCCAGTCCTCTTGATCAAGCACCCTAGACTCCAGTCTCACACACGATCTCCTGACTTATGCTGGTCCATGCTGGGTAGGTTTTGTAGCTCCCTGGGGCATAGTCCCTTTGCTCCCTTGTCAGCCTCAATGTGTCAGCAGCTGGGTTATGTTGTGACTTAATCCTAATTTTGATATTAAATCACAGTTGTAGGGATTAAAGTCCTGGTGGCCAGGAAGGGCAGATCCTGAATATCCACACCCCACTGAGATGGAGGTGGGTGGGTGAACATTGTCTTGTGGGGAAGCAGCCTCTGCATCATCTCCAAGCAAGTGGGAGACAGGAGGTTAGTGCATAATGGAAAGGAGTGGGCTACCTTTGGAGGCTCAGAGGGTTCAGGGGAATCTGGGGATTCAGGATCTTCAGGGACATCAATCTAGATAACTCCATCCATCTTTTTCCCAACTGGGCCCTGACCTTGGTACAGCAGACCTACCTTTGTTGGGAATTTATCCCTCTTTGGAGTTTGGCTGTTCTGACCATTGAGTCTTGGGCCTGGTCCCCAGTTTCTCTGCCTTCCCACAGAGGAGATGAGAGCCTGTTTGTATACTGCCAAGGTGGCTATGGTGGTTTGAAGATATGTCCACAAATTCTTTGATATTCTTCCCTTCAAAAGGTGGAGCCTAATTCCCCTCTCCTTGAGTGTGGGCAAAACTTGACTACTCACTCCTAACAAATAGAAGAAAGTGCAAGTGATGTTGTACATTTCAGAAACTGGGTCAGAAAAGGCACTGAGGTGTCTTCCTTGCTCTCTCTTGGATTTCTTGCTCAGGAGGAAGTCAGCTGACATGTCATGAGGAAACTCAGGCAACAGATGGAGAAATCCTTGAGGTGAAGAACCGAGGCCTCGTGCCAACAGCCACATGAGTGATTTTAGAAGCAGTTCCTTCAGCCTCAATCAAGTCTTCAGATGACTATAGCCTCAGCTGATATCTTTTATTGTTGTTGTTGTGTGTGTTGATTGTGGAGTGTTGGTTAGAAGTAAGCTTGTTTTACTAATAGAGGCAATTCTCACTTTAAAGAACATTTTTTCGCTGCACAGATAAAAGGAGGGCATGTTGGGAGAAAAAAAAAATAGTAGATTAAAGATAGACTTTGAAATACTGGACACCAGAGATGTTCTAGAATGATAAACTCAAAGATGATGGTACATTGTACAATAAAACGGGTCAGCAAATCATGGTCTTTGGGTTGACAACCTGTTTTTTTTAAAATAAACTCCAGATGTTACAATGTTATTACGGTGGTAGAGTTTTTATTTTGTAACTTTTTTGAGATATATGTCACATACCATACGATTCACCCACTTAAAGTACACAGTGCAGTAGTTTTTAGTATATTTACAGTTTTATAACCATCACTACAGTCTAATTTTAGAACATTTTCAACACCACAAAATGAAACCCCGAGCACATTAGCATCTCTCCCCATTCCTGCTCCATCACTTGACCCAGCCCCAAGCAACCACGGTTCCGTCTCTAAGGATTTACTATTCTAGACCTCTGCTCATTGAGTTCTGCAGATCTTCCAAGTGTTGACACATTTCATTATACGAAAACAAAACAAAACAAAACAAAATACCATACAGTGCTTAACACTACCCCCGACCTATCAGAAAAGTCTTACATAGTGGAAAGCTGTCAAGCTCTTTGTATCAAGTGTAAGTTTTCCATAATTTTGGCTGAGAGCTTGAATTTTGTCATTGTCAACAAATACTGTCAGTTGTTTTCCTTGAAGTGATAGGCTCTTGGAGGTAATTTTTGAGAAAATGTGTGCCAAATACCCAAAACTGAATAACCTCAGTTTGTCAGTCGTTCTTTTAAGTAAAAATGACGTTCTATCAAGAGTGGCTAGGTCAGCTCAGATTGTCACACAAGTGCTTCTCCTCAAGACAGCCATTGTCCTTCAGTGCATAACAGAAGTGCTTCCCGCCTACTTCCCATTTCATCACATACTACGTATTATATCAAAATATTAAAAAGAGGTATATTCAAGGTCAAGATTTAATAAAGTTAATAATACGGGCCGGCCCCGTAGCATAGCGGTTAAGTGCGCGTGCTCCGCTGCTGGCGACCCGGGTTCGGATCCCGGGCGCGCACTGAGGCACCACTTCTCCGGCCATGCTGAGGCCGCGTCCCACATACAGCAACTAGAAGGATGTGCAACTATGACATACAACTATCTACTGGGGCTTTGGGGGAAAAATAAATAAAATTTAAAAAAAAATAATATTACTGCTCCATCAAGAACGTTCTTCAGGGGCCGGCCCCGGGGCGCAAGCGGTTAAGTGAGCGGGCTCTGCTGCGGTGGCCCGGGGTTCGCCAGTTTGGATCCCGGCACGCACCGACGCACTGCTTGTCGAGCCATGCTGTGGCAGCATCCCATATAAAGTAGAGGAAGATAGGCACGGATGTTAGCCCGGGGCTGATCTTCCTCACAACAAAAAAAGAATGTTCTTTAGTAAAACTGGCTTTTTTTTTCCCCCAGCGTAAGGTCATGCCTGTGAAGACTACGATGACTCTAATATAGTTTGGTGCAACCACCTTGATTTGTGCTGAGGCGTCATCTCTCTTCAGTCATATCTGCTCCCCTCCACCTGGGGGCAGATGACCTCTGTCCCAGCTTCCAGTGGGACAGATAAGTTTTGCCTGTTTCTGAACTTCATATAAATGGAATCATAGAGCATATACTTTTTCGTGCCCGGCTTCTTTCACACAGCATTATGTTTGTGAGATTCATACGTGTGTATGGCTACGGTTTGTTCTCATTGCTATTTATATTTTCCTTGTAGAAATATCTGTCCCTTCTGTTGTAGATAGATATTTGGGTTATGCCCATGTTTTTGTTTTTGACTCGTGTGAGTAGTGCTGCTCTGAGTACTGTACCTGTCTTTGATGAACATATGTGCATGTTTCTCTTGGTATTTACCTAGGAGTAGAATTGCTAGGTTGTAAAGTATGTGTATTTCAGCTTAGAACTGCTGCTGGTTGGTTTTCTATGATGTTATGTTTTTGAAATCATGAAATTAGATTGGACAAACAACTGTGATTTATATATAACAAAATAAAAGATGGGAAAATGTGTACTAGATTGGAGAGGCAGTTTGGGGCCACACTCTTCGGAGCCTGAATGCCATGTGAAGGCAGAGTGGGCCGGGTGGTACAGTGAAGATGGGGCTAGGTTGAATCCACTCCTTACATTCTGTGTTACCTTGGCCAAATTACTTAACCTTCTTCAACATTAGTTTCCTCATCAGTAAAACGGGGATAGTACCCACCTAAAAGTGTTGTTTAGAAGATGAAATAAATAATGTATGAAAACTGCTTAGAAGAGGGCTTGGTACTTAAGACATCCCCCAAAGTATTAGTTTCTTTCCTCCCAAAGGATTTTATTTGGAAATATTAGGAGATATTGATAATATTTGAGCAGGAAGATACATCATTAACTGTTCTATCCTTTAAAGTGTTTAATAAACTAAAGGTAAGTCTGAGACTGAAGTGTTGGAGTTGCAATCCCCTAGTTTTCTGCTGGCGGGTATATTTTATGCCTGGCACAGAATGGGAGTGAGTGCATTTTGAGCTTCATTCTCAAGATATTGTTCTACGGCATGCACAGACCTGCCCATAGATCTACAGGGCTTTGAAGAGTAGAAATAACTTATTGTCATCACATAGCAAAAGCATTTTGGCGTTCTTCTTTCTGTAGCATCTGCCCCAGAGGATGAAGCCCTAAAAGGTAAAGAGGAGAGACCAAGATGCAAATAATTGGTCTTTGTCTCAGCTGTAAAGAGATGACCATTGCTGTCACAGCCAAAGAAAGGCAAGGCCAAAGGAGCTGAAGTCCCAAAGTCTTAGGACCTAATAGCATGAGCAGTGACGTCAGATGTAAGGAGAAGGTAAGGAACAGCATCAGATGAACCTGACTGGAACAAAGGGAGGTGGCCTGGAGATGCTGGTGTTTTGTCTGGATGTAAGGGAGGAGGGAGCAGAGTGGAGGGCACCTCCTGCTTTCCCAGTGGACACAGGCTGAGTAAAGACTTGTCTTCTTCAGTCTCATCATAAATGTGTCAGCCTGTGATTTAGTTATCTGTGGTCTCTTCCAATTAAACAAGATATGTGCAGCCATGACCATCCTGGAGATGCTCATCCAGAAACTTGTTGGAGGATAACTGTTCACAAAGCTTATGTAAAAAAAAAATGAGAGCTCCCTATAGGGAGGCTGAGTGGATTAGTGACAGCTTCCTCTCATCCTTCAGTCTCACACCATGCCAGAATAATCTTCCTAAAGTACCACATTGATCATGGGAAGCCCTACATCGAATGCTTAAGTGGCTCTCATTGCCTATAAAATCAGTCAGACTTCTCACCCTGGCATTCGTGGTCCTCGCTGAGCTGACCTCATTCTGTTGTGAGCCTTCTTTCTGACGACTCAGTAAACCATACTTTCTTCTTTAGCAAAACTAGTTTACTTGAGCTTTTATGACTTTTTAATTCTTTGTGCTTTTATAAATCCTCCTCATTCTTCAGGGGCCAATTCAACTTTATTTTCTGTCTTCCCTGAAGTTTTTTCTTTCCAGTCCAACTTCCAGTATTTTCCTTCCTGTGAATTTCTGTAGCAAATAATTTGTTCATATTTAATTTGGCAACTAATCTTGTGCCATCTTGTGATGATATTTTATGGTGGACTGTTGTTTACACCTTTTTCTCTTTGCTTACATTTTCATTGTTTTATTTTTTTCTCCAACCAATTCATGAGCTCCTTAAGCCAGAGTCCCTGTTATCAAGTTACTTTTTAAAAGAATGAGGTTACTTTTTATGTCTCACTATATCAAGCTAATGATTTACAAGTAATAGGCCCTTAATGAGAGTTTCTGTGTGTGTGTGATTATATGTGTCTTTTGACAGTAAAAATGAAGATAAATAAAACTATATGCCAGAAAACATCAAGGATATCTTACAAAACCAAAGATTTTCATAAGAAAAACAGAACTGAATTTTCCTGGAGCCAGACATGATGAGATGTTGCACAGAACTGAGGATGCCACGTCTACTGTGCAGAGACTGGATTGTTGGAGGCAAGTGTGGAAGCAGAGAGATGAGTGAAGAGGCTGTTTCACTCATCCAGGGGAGAGAGAACTGTAGCATATGCCACTGTGTTAGCAGCGGAACTGCAGAGAAGTGGATAGACTTGATGTGTAATTTTTGACAATACAAGTGATAGAAGTTGTTGATAGATTAAATGTTTGGGGAGAGGTAAAATCAAGGAGATGAGAGAAAAATCAGGGATGACTTTTGGAGGTGGTCAACGTTGTAGAAAGAAAAGTAGGAAAGTGTCGGGTCATGAAAGTTGAGTATAGCCAGGAAATCAGCTAAGATGAAGAGAAGAGCATCTATTGGATTTAGCAACGTGGAGCCCAGTGGCGATCTTAGCAGAACATTTTGGGTGTGTTGTAGGAACAGAATACACATCACTGTGTGTTGAATAGTGAATGAAGACTGGGAGGGGAAGAAGTGTAGACATGGTGATGAGAGTCTTTGGAGAAGCTTGTCAGTGAAGGAGAGCAGAGAGAGAGCCATCACTGAAGGAAGCCAGAAGGTCAAGGAAGCAGGAGATAAGACAGGCTTACTAAGCAAGTCGGTATTCTGTGTCAAGGACCCCTTGTGGGCAGTGTCAGCAGAAACATGTGGACTGATGATGAGTAACGATGGTTTCTCCACCTTTGTCCTCCATGCAGATACATACCATGGCTCCACAGAAGCCCCCAGTTGAGGACACGGTCCCAGGGCCAGGGTGGACTCAGCCTCTGAATTGAAGGAGATTATTTCTGACACCTAGAGAATGGGGGATCCTAATGGACTTTAAGGTCCCAAAGAAAAAAGACAATGGCATGGTTTGCCACCTGAGCGTGTGCACTGAAATTTGAAACCATTACACTTCTGTGGTGTTCCCAGTGGTATTCTTCTGTTATTTCTGCTGCCTGGACTCCTCCCCAACTTACATCGCCCCATCTCCACTTTCTGTCATTCAAGAGTCAGCTCAGTGGCCCCAATTTCTGGGGTGAGAGTACCCCTCCATGCTCCGATGGCACCTGGGTGCCCACTTCCATCCGACTTACTGTGTTGGGTTGGGATGGCACCCACCTGTCTCCCGCTGTGCATTCTCTTTCTCTCTATGCCCCACCACGAGCCTGAAACCTGGAAGCAGAGCAGCTGAAACACAGTTGACATCTGGCAGTTAGGAAGGAGCCCAAACTCCCGAGTCATATTTGAGCGCCACCATTTCTTGACTGTGTGGCCTCAGGCACATTATTTAACTTCTCTGTGTTTTGTTCTTCATCTGTAAAATGGGGGATACTTAAAGCACTTACCTCATAACACTGTTGTGAGGATTAAATGAAATAATACCTATAAAGCAGTAACAGTACCAGGCATATAGTAAGCACTCAATAAATGTTGCTATCATTATTAAGGCATGGTAGATATTGATGCATTTTTTATTGAAAGAATAAGTGAGTAAAGGGAAAAATAAAATCTGATGTGAAAGGAACCAGAACATGTGTCAGCCTGTTTTTCAATGCCTCTTCTGCCAGGCCAACTTGAGTATATCTCTGGTGAATTGCATAAGTTCTCTGAGCCAATTTTCAGGCCATGTACAAGGAGGAGTGAGGACAGACAAGCAGTGGTTTCCTGGGGGTGCCTGGAACCTGACAGAGCCGTCTGGCCAGTCTGATCAATGAGGATCAAAGGAAGGCTGCCTCTCCATGAGAAGGACAGTATTACTCATGACCTCTCCCTGCTCTCTCACTCCTGGTACCTCCCAAATTAAGTATCTATGTACAAGACCTTGTCTCCAGCTCTGCCTTTATTGATAAAGCTGAGACACAGATTGATAAAGGAGAAGTATGTAAATATGATTGTGTTAATCAGCGTTCTCCAGAGAAACAGAACCACTAGGAGACATAGGAGTGCCATTATCTTCCGTCTGCAAGCTGGAGACTCAGGAAGGCTGGCGGTGTAGTTCCAGTCTGAGTCCACAGGCCTGAGAATCAGGAACAACAATGGTATAAGTTCCAGTTCAAGGGCGGGAGAAGACTGATGTCCCAGCTCAAACCTTCAGGCAGAGAGAGAGAGAGAGAGAGACAGAAAATTCAACTTTCTTTGGCATTTTTGTTCTATTCAGGCCCTCACTGGGTTGGATGAGGCCCACACACAACAGGGAGGGCAATTTGCTTTACTCAGCCCACTAGTTCAACTGCTAATCTCTTCCAGAAACACTTTTACAGACACCCTCAGAAATAATGTTTAGCCAGCGATCTGGGCACCTCCTGACCTGGTCAAGTTGACCTATTTAACAGCCTAACTAATGATCACAATTATTAATATAGTTATGGGATATTTACGTATTTATGAAATGTGTATACCACTTTCAACTGTTCTTTGATAAGCAGGACTGTCTTCTGATATGAGTTTATGGCCTTTCTGATTTCTTGGTTTTAAATAGCTGTTCTTTTACAAACTGGCAATGATGATAGATAGTAGTCTCTTAAAAAATCTTGACTTGTCAAAATTAAAAAATCCATAACCCTACTTGGGTCTCTTGTATTTCTAAAACATTTAACTTTGAAGGGATATCCAAAAGACAGAACTCTTGGTTTGAGATTTGGGGGCCAAAGGGTATGGTGATGGACCCTGCGATGAGAAGCAGAGCCATGAGGTGGTGATGCTGGCCCGTCAATTTTGTGGCTCTTGTTCGTGGAGAAACAGGTTAAAACAGCTTCAAAGCTGGTTTTGGCCAATGAAGAGGTAGATTTAGAGTGACAACTGGGCTTTTCCATTTTATTTTCAAGACCTGGTTGGTTTTCTATCTTGGCTGTATCCTGGCAGATACTTGCACTTTTGTCCCAAGGTTTGCATGGCAAAGATGGTCCTACAGCAAAATATCAGCTCCCCTGATGTATGAAAAATGTCTGCTCATGTTAGCCAAGCTCAATTGTCCCCCACCTATGCTGACATTTTCCTGTGGACGTTCTGATTTCTTAGTTACTTTGGGGTAGCTGAAATTCTCTAGTAGGAAAGAATGAACTTAATTAGTCTTATGTATTTTAATTTTTCATTATACAAATAATATATGAAGCAGTACCTTTGTAAAACATTAATTAATTAAAAGTTATATATGGATCAAGCTAAAGGCTCCTTTAACCACAGCCCCACATATATCTGTCGCTGTAGAAAAAATATTCTTTTCTTTTTGTTTTGTGTGTTTAAAGACAATGGTATAATATGCACCTCATTCTGCAGCCTCCCCTTTTCACCCAAAACTATATGGGAGATACTTCTGTAACAATTTGCTTGAATCTGCTCCATTCTTTGTCACTCTGACATGTTACTATGAATAAACTACGTCTTGTTGAACCATTCTTCTTTTGGTGCACGTTTGGGTTGTCCCCATTTTTTGCTATTACAATATTATGAAGAATATTCTTATACATGTTTCTTTTTGCATCTGTGTGAAGGTATCTCCTGGGCAGATACTAACAAACAGAACTGCTGAGTCATAGAAAATGCTCATTTGAGAAATTCAACAGGTAATTTCAATTTGTTCTCCAAAAGTTTTGCCTCAGTACTGTATGAGTGGATTCATTTTTCCATGTAACCAACACCTGAAACAAACTTTGTAAATGTTTGTCAATCTGATATCTAAGGCATGTCTCTTTGTTGATTTATTTTGTATTTCTGTCATCTCTGGGAAGGTTGAACACTTCTTGGTTACTGGCATTTCATATTTCCTCCACTGAGAATTGTTTGGCTGTTCGTATCCTTTGCCACACTTCCACTGGATGGTTTGTCTCTCATTAGTTTACAGGAGTTCTTCATATAGTCTGCAGAGAAACCCTTGATTACATGTTGGAGTGTTTTCTTCTGTTTTTTTTACTTAATTTACGGTGCCTTTGGTCTTACAAAGTTGTATTTTGCTGTAGTTAGTTTTATGAATCTTGTCGACTAGAGTTCTGCTTTCTGAGTCTCGTTTAGCAAGACTGTCTATTATCCAAGATATAAAGATGTTCTATAATCTTTTTAAAACAATCTAATACTTTTAATATTCATTCAACTTTTATTGTTTATTATATTCAGATTTGGAGTTGATTTTTAAGGAGTGGTGTGAGACCAAATAGAATATTTATTAATATTTTGTCAAATGAATATCTGATTGTCCCAAAACAATGTATTGGCTATTACCAGACTTTATTAACATACATAGTGAATAGTTATGTCAAGTGCTGGTAGATCAAGTAAATCACAGACTGACAAATGACTGTAGGATTTAGCAATGTGGTGGTCACTTGTGACCATGGAAAAAAGAGTTGTAGTGGGGTGGTGGGGGTTCATTGGAATGGGTTCAAGAGAGAATGAGAGAAATCAGAGATGGTGAGTACACACAGCCATTCCTGAGGTCAATCAGTTGTTCTTTTAAACCAATCAGAAGATGTTTTTGACATTTTTAACAAATGGCTCAAAACCATGACACTCTACATGTAGATTTTAAAGCAGATGAGAAAGCCTTCCATGTTGAAGTTCTGAAGTATGAGTTTCATACACTCATTGTTTTTGGCAACAGAACAGAGTCAATCCTCCTTATTCAGTAATTTGATATTCGTGAATTCACCTAGTCACTAACATTTACAGGTGAATCCAAACCCAACACACACTGTGTTTTCCCTGGTAATTCCTGGACGGGTGCAGAGTGGCAGAAAGTGGGAGTTGCCTGAGGCGCACGTTCCCAGCTGAGGTAGAACAAGGTGACACTCTTGTTTCAGCTCTCAGGTCAACAAGTGTCCTTTTCCTGGTCTATTAAATGGTACGTTTTTCACCTTTTTTGCTTCTTGCTGCTGTTTTTCCTCTTTGTAATGATCCGCAAACATAGTGCTGAAGTGCTGTGTAGTGTTCCTAAGCACAGGAAGCCTGTGATGGGCCCTATGTAGAAAACACTTGCGTTAGATGAGCTTCCTCCAGGCATGGGTTATGGATAGTGATATTGGCTGGGAGTTCAAATAATGTGTCTACAGTCTATACTAAATAAGGTCTTTTCAAAAGAGACAACCATAAAACAAGGCTATGCGTTGACAGGTTCCCAAACATGTCACGACCAAAGACTGCAGAAACCTAACCTTGTCCTTCCCCTAGGAGCACTGGTTCAGTCTGGCTCATGCAGTGTTTGCTAAAAATTAATAGAATGTAACTCTTCCAAATAGGGAGGATCAATGGTAACATGATGGAGATATTTTCAAACCTCTCTTTTAAAAATGATGTCTAAAAAGCAGGTAGTTTCTCAACTAATGGTTGATTTGTCATCTTTACTTTGAAAGGACAGAGTTTTTAACAGCATCTGCTCAGAAGCATATCTTTGATAGACACATAAAAAAATCTCAGCAAATTGGGGATAACTGTTTTTTGCAAGAGAAAATGTGTATAGAATACATATATTAACTTCAAGACAGTAGTTACCTTTGGGGAGGAAAGAGAGAGGAAGGAGAATGGTGTCTTCCACTGTGTAATATTTCTTAAAAAAAGACATCAATAAGGTGTGCTCTGTTAAATCTCAGCAGAGTAAATGGTTTCTGTTATCCTATTCTCCTTCTAAGTATATTTAAAATAAATATGTAACTGGAACTGAGATGAAATAACACTAATGTAATAGATGCTATTTGCTGGAGTGCTCCCACCATCTGATGGACAACTCATGATGGGTTTGTGATGTCACTGACACCAGCTAAAGGTCAGGACACGTTGTTTACCAGCTGTGGAGCTAGAGAAGGCTCGGTCACCAGCAGCAGAGCCAGAGTTACCTCAACCTACAAAGTTAGAGCCACATAGAAGCAGATCCTGCTCCAGCTGTGGACTAGTGAGAGCTCTGGCAGCAGCTCCAGAGCTCAGTTGCAGCCAGCTCCAGAACTAGAGCTCCTCCAGCTCCCACACTTGACCAGCTCCAGAGCAGCAGCCATTCCCATCACTAGCTCCCGCACCACATCTGTCAATAAGGCAGAGCTAGAGTCAGTCTCAGGACCGGAGCCAATTCTAGAAGCAGGTCAGGCACCATCGCCTGAGACAGACCCAGCTCTAGCCCCAGCTCAGGTCCAGCTCCTGAGCCAGTTGCACAGCCAGAGCTGGTGGGATCTCCAGCATCAGCCACAGCAGTGGCTCCGGCACTAGGGCAGCTGCAGCACCACCCACATCGCCAGCAACTAAGGCCCGGCCGGCTCCAGCCCCCACCCAGAGATGTCTTTCCCTTTTCTATGTTTTATGATTTCTTATGTTTTATGTGTTCCAATTTAGATTCAATAAAGTTTAATGTTTTCATCACTTAAAGTTGTACAATTTAGGGCCGGCCATTAACTACATCCTCTATGCTGTGTACCGTCACCGTTATCTAGTTCCAGATCACTGCTTCACCCCACCAGAACCCCTGTACCCATGAAGCAGCCATGCCCCCATATCCACTCCCCCACCCCCTGACAAGCACTGATCTGCTTCCTGTCTCTGTGCATTTCCCTGTCCCTGGTGTGGCTGTCCTGAGCACAGCCAACCTTCCTTTGGCCCCTCCCCCCCATGCTGAAGACCCCTGAGGATGCCAATGTGTTCAGTGCCATGAACCCGATGCCTAGTATGACTTTGACCTGAGGAAGCCCGCCGTCACCAAGGGGGTGAGGTCAGGCATGGAGCCAGCTCAACCCTGCTCCACATGAAGAAGAGGGACTCGATATTGCCAAGGGCACCTTCTCCTCAGTCCCTAGTGCTGTTTAGCCACAGGGCCACCCTCCCCAGGGTCTGGCTAGCTGGGGAGATGAGCACGTACAGACTAGAGTGACAAAAACCAGGTGGCCATCTTTTCTGTCCAACCAGCTGGCCCAGGCTACCCAGGAGCAGTTTCACCCTGAACCTCTCGTGCTGCAGGCCTGATGCCTGCCAGTCAGCAGGCTGTCCTGGCCTCCCGTGGACCACTGGGAGCCTTAGGTGCCTTCTGCCCTCTAGGGTCCAAAGGACTAGCTGACCTTTGCCAAGGAGTGCTGCCCATGGGCATGAAGCCCTGCCTGCCACTGAGGCACTGCCCTCTGTGCACCTCCCTCACACCTTCCCAGGTGCGGGTCACTTGCATCTGTGACTTCAGGTGTCCCAGAGTCCCCACTCACCCAGGGGGCGTGACCTCTGCAAATGCAGCCCTTCCGTCCAGCCTCCAAGCCAACAGGCCCCAACACAGGCTTCAGGACCAGGCGCAGCTCCCACTCCAAGTGCTGGGACACCTCAGGTGGGGCCAGGACCTCAGTGGCAGGGACATTGTCCAATGCTCAGCGAGCACTTGGCTGGTTCCTCCAGCTCCAAGGTGGAGGAGAGCAACATGAGTTTTGACCCAGAGTTCCCTGATGGCAAGGAAAAGAAGGTGGCTGCCCTCCCCATTCTCCCTGACAGCCCACTCCCAGTCCCTTCTTGCCCGGGACCAGTGTTCCCCAGCGACACCTACAAAGGGGCCAAGAACCCCAGGAGCTGGATGCCGGCCTGGGGTGTCCTGCCGGGTCCAGAGACTCTGCTGATCATGCCACCCCCCCACAGTTATGGAAATCAACCGCCCCCTGGGCCCCGATGGTCTCTGGTTTCATCTTGGCCTCCAGCAGCACTTCTTCCTCCTCAGCCTCCACCACACCCATGGCAGCTTTGGTCACACACAAGCGTCGTGTCTCAGGCTCTTCAACCACAGCTCCTCGCTGGCCCTCTCCATCCACACGGTGGGCGATGCTGCATCATCCCTGTCCACCTGGTGTAAACAACAGCAACGTGGACAGGAGCGTCTTGTTTAGCCCACTGGTGGGACGTGCCCTTGGTCCCGTCACTCAGAGCTCTCTGAGCACAGACCTGTCCTGAATGGCTACTTTGACAAGAAGCCCTCTCTGGGCCCTCCAGGCAGCATGCCCAGCCCAGGCAGGAGGTAGGCGACCGCCACAGTGCCGACTGTACATGGGAGGAAATGGAGGCAGCCTTCTCATCCTGTTGGTTCTTGGGGATCTGGGCTTGAGTGGAGGTGGATAAGGTGCCCACCAAGCTCCCTCCAAATCTAGGATCTAACCGCCTGAGGCTCTGATGAGACTGCTCGTTCAAGTCCAACCAACCTGTAGTGAAGCCCGACTCCTTGCCTGAGTCACGGCCCTGTGTGATCTGGTCCAGACACCGTCCCCAGAGTGCACCCCTCACTGCACTCCATCCTCCCTAAAGCCTTCCTCCCCAAGGACCCTGCCAAGCCCCTGCCCCCTTCAGAGCTCCTAGCCTGCAGTGCCCCTCCCCCGAGCCCCCATCCAGGATGGACTCACCTCTGTGCTGGGCTCACAGGCCACCTCCTCAGGCTCCTGTGCTAGCAGAGCCTTTAGGGTCAGATTGACCTGGGGTCAAACCCACAGCTGGGTCACCTCACAGCCCTGTGACAGGCAAGGTCTTGTGGTGTCTTCTCGGAGCCTCAGTTTCCTCCATGAAAAATGCGGTCAGTGACTCTGACCTCAGGAGAGTGTGTTGGGATTCAAGCAGGGAGACGAAGCTGCCCAAAGTGCTTGGACTCAGGTGGTCGCCTGGCTGGGGGAGCCCCAACGCAGGACAAGGCCTCGATGGTCAATGCTGGGCTCAATGCTGGTGAAAATCAAGGATTTCTAGTCCCCTGTTCACGTCTGGACTTGGTCACTTAGAGCAGAGTGACCTTGAATGCTGGGACCACTGGTCATCTGTAAAATGGGGTGCAATCACTCAGCACCCAGTGGGCTCCCTAATAACAGTAACTCCCTCCAATAGTTGCCCAGCTGGGCTCCCTTCAGCTCCTCCTACACCCGCCAGGGCTGCAGGCAGGGACTGGCTGGACCTCATGTGGCAGGGAGGGGTGTAGAGGAGGAGGGAAAAGGGCAGCCTGGCCTTCTCCCTGCCCAGGGTCTGTGTCCACCACTGTCTTCGTGTCCGCAGGACCAGCCATGCATGGAGCTGGACCCTGGGATGGAGTCTGTGGACCAGGACAGTGAGGTCGGTGTATATTCAGTGACCCTCATGTCCCCAGATGTCCAACCTACCCAACTGTGCACCGTGTGGCCCACCTGGCTTCTGTGGCGTGTTCCTGTGACGTAGGGGATGTGAGGGTCACCGAGCAGTTGGCTGGGGAGGGGACAGACGAAAGCAGCCATGTCAAGGGACCGTTGTGTTACACGTGTGTGCTGCGAGCTGTGTCACCCAGAAGTGCTGTCTGCAGGGCCCCTCTGTGTGCCTGACCATGGACAGGAGGCCTGGTTGCCGCACAGGAGAGAGGCCTGTGAGACCGTGAGGGTATCCCTGCCACACTCATGTGGGCGGAGATCCCGGGCCATGTCCATGCTCATCGGGGCTGATGTTGCTCCGTGTCCAACCCTCACAGGACAGTTGGGAAACTGAGGCCAGGAGAAGCAGGGACAGGCCCTGGGGTCACAAGGTGGGCAGAGTCCAGAGGGGAAGAGAGCATTCCAAGCTCTTAGGCCAGCCTCAGCACTTCCAAGGGGTTTGCTTTGGGAATGAGAGCCCCTAATACCCTGGGGGACCCCTGCCAACGCCCTCCCATGTAGGGCCCTTTGCTATACGCATCCCCACGTGGACACACTCACACACACAAGCATACACACACACTCTGAATGCCCAGCTCGGTCTCAGAAGGGAAGTGCTCACTGGGGAGGTGACAGGAGGAAGGAAGAAAGAAGTTGGAGGCAGCTCTGCCATGGGGCATGGGCATCCGGTCCCCTAACAACATGCCCAGGCCCATAGCATGACGGGGAGAGATGCCAGACTGGTGGGCAGGGGGTCCCCAAGGTACACAGGGGGATGCAGGGGTGGGGGCCATCCCTAGAGCAGCCTGTAGAGAACCAGGTCTGGCGTCCTGTGGCCACCACTCTGGGCACCGGGAACTAGGATGTGACCCCCTAGGGGGGAGGGGATACAGCAGAGAAGGCTAGATCTTACGCCTCTGTAAATTGGGCTGCATAGATGAGGTGACTCTAAGGGTCCCACAGGCTTGTAGAAGAGTCTATTGACCTTCGTTCTCCATCCATGACCCACTGTTCTCTGAGTCCTTGTAAAATGCATTCCATTCCCTCGAGGTCTTGCTGAGCAGAAGGCAGCCTGAGAGCTTGGGGACTGGGGCCCCGGGCAGTGCAGAACATGGCAGAGCACTGGTCGACTTGTCTGGGGACCAGGGACAAGGCCATCCTTGTCGGAGCCTCGGGGGCCTCCTTTGGAAGTGAGGTGGAGTCATTGCCCTGGCTGGGGCGAGGAGGCCTTGTGAGTCAATGGGACACGCCACGGCCAGCGGAGGGAAAGCGAGGAGCAAGAGAGGCTTCTGAGGTCCCTCACGTTCCTCCTGGAGCCCACAGGTCCTGCTCCTTTGCGTCCTCGGCCCTGGTGGAACCACTGCCTTGAGGACCCCAAACAAAGAAAGGTGTGTGTTTTGCTTTCTGCTTTCCTGCCTGGGGCTGCAAGGCTGGGGCTGACCACCAGGGGTGTCCTGTGTCCACTCATGCTCAATGCAGCAAGTGGAGCAGGGAAGGGACGCCCAGGGCTCGTTCTGGGTGTTCCCCTGTCCAAAGCAACAGGCACCTTTGATTACTGGCATCCACGTCCACAATGGGAGCTGCTCAGAGGCGGGAGGGGACCCTGAGATCCTTTCATGATTCTTTCAGCTACTGTGGCCCCAGCACTCACCCTGAGCAGGGCCCATGTTAGTCCTGAGGGCAGTGCTGAAAGCACCCACATGGTCTCTGTCCTCCAGGAGCTCACAGCCTGGAGGTGGAAAGGACAAAATCATGAACAAATCCATGTGAAAAAGAAGAGAAGGTGCTACAGAGCAACGAAGCAGGGTGCTGGAGGAGGGAGGGCCTGGAGCCCCTAGGTGGGGGTAAAGGGCCCCCCTGGGGACATTTGTGCCCTGAGCAGAAGGACAAGAGGAGCCAGCCCTGCATCTGTCTGCAAACAGCGTGCTGGGGGGAAGCTCAAAGGCACAGAGACTTGGAGGCAGAAGAGGATTTGACGAGAGAGGAGGTGAGAAAAGAGCCAGTGTGGCTAGAGTGAGCTGGGGGGGAGAGAAGTGAGGGAGAGAGGATGGCAGGGCCAGACCCAGGCCTGGAAGGAGGGACTAGCTGTCTATGCTGGGTGACAGCATTAGCCTCACTTAGCACTTACGAGACCTATCATTGAGCATCTGACAGTGTCTCTACCAGGGTCCAGGCTCAGGTCAGCTGGGAGGCTCCCCGTCAAGGTCTAGCAGGAGGCTGGGGCTGTGTTCTCAACTGAAGCTCGATAGAGGCAGGAGCCATCTCGGAGATCATTCGCAAGTATCGGGACAGTGGTAGGATTCAGTTTGGATGGGGGGGTTTCAGGCCTTTTCTGTCTGTGGGCCGGGACCCTCTGCCAGTTCTTTGCACTAGGGGGTGTCATAGGGAAGGAAGCTCATAATATCTGATATGGCTTCTCCTGAATAGTGGATCAGAGAGACAGAAAGAGGGAGAGAAAGAGAGACAGTGACACACAGAGATAGAAAGATGGGGAGGAGAGACAAAGAGAGTAGACACAGACAGAGACAGGGAGACAAAGAGAGAGACAGAGAGACAGGGAGAGACCAAGAGAGATACAGACAGCCAGAGACACAGAGACAGAGAGAGACAAAGACAGAGAGAGAGAGACAGAGACAGAGAGATAGAATGAACACAGGAGAGACAGAACCACACAGAAGTCACAGACTTTTCATTAAGCTGACCGTGGAAGTGACATCCCATCACTCAGCCCTATTCTATTGGTTAGAAGCCAGCCGCAAAGTCCATTCTCATAGAGGAGCGGGGATTACATAGGATGTGTGCCTAGGAAGTGGGAACGCTGGGAGCCGTTGTGGGGGCTGCCCACCACATAGGCTGAGATGACCACCACTCAGGCACTTGGACCTGAGTCTAAACATAACAGGAGGCCCTGGAGGGTTGCGAGCCAGAAGGAGATGATGTCTGAACGTCATTTCATTTCAACCCTCCCTAGGAACACTGGGAAACAGGCAAGAGGGGAAGTGCCTCTCCCAGACGCCCAGCAGACCCAAGCCTCTTTGCGTTGTATTCTCTGCCACAGCCAGCCCTTTCTGTAATCCTTGCACTGCCAAGTCTGTGCAGGAGCTACGTGTGGGAGCAGCCCACGGGATTCACAGACTCTGAAGGGATCTCTAGGTCTATACACCTGATGACATCCCTAGGAAGTAGATGCTAGAATGACCCCCACTACAGAGAGGGACATGAACACAGGAGAGACCCTGAGAGGGGAGGCCCTGAGAGGTGCAGGGTTGTCCAGGGTGACATCACTGGCAAGAAGCAGGAGCGGGACTGAATTCAACTCTGTGTCCTCAAAGCTGGGGCCCTGGTTGCGTCCAGACCTCCCCAGAGGCTGTGGGGTGGACTGTGTCGGTGTGACTGTGTCTGGACAGGGTATGGAGATGGAGAGTGAGCAGTCAGCAGCCCGGGGGGCCCTTAGGAAGGTCTTGTGTGAGGAGGAAGCTTAGGTAAGGAGATCCCAGGAAGTGACCTCACAGAGCCCAATAGAACTTGGAACCCTGGTAACTAGGCACCCACATCCTAAACACAGCCCCCAAGCGAGCTCACTTCTCTAGCACTTGTCTAGAAGGAGCAATATGTTCAGTTGCTGCTTCCCAATGACCAGGGGCCGGAGCCCCAGGAAAGCCCCCAAAGACCGATGCAGATGCTGGTGCCCCTCTCACGGCCGACGGCTCTGGTCGTTTACCCGGAGGGACGGAAAGGTAACACCGGGAGGCCCAGGGAAGGCCATTCCAAACCAGGCTACCACTGTGGTCCCATCTGGGCAGCCCCACATCCCCTCCCCATGTGTGCCTGGAAGGGCGGGTTCATGTGGGTAGACCACCATGAGCAGGAGCAGTCGGTGAGGTGTTAGAAGCCTTGGGGGGTCGGTCAGGTTCAAAGCCCAGGTCAAGGCCGGCTGGGTGGGATGTGGAGTGCGGGGTGGTGCCCTTCTGCCTGAGGTTTATCCCAAGCCCCTGAGGTGTAGGTCTTTCCTCAGGGGTGGAATAATGTGCAGGCACAGGTGTGTGCCTGATCTGGGAGAATTAGGACCAGAGGGCAGAAGCAGCAGCAAGGACAGCTGGGCAGGGCTCTGATGCCTCTGGGACGGAGCCAGTCACTGTCTTTGCAGAGCTCCACGAAGAAGATCAGCGTGGAGTTGGCGGAAGGGGATATTCCATCCATCTCCCCGATGGAGGCGCCGGTGTCCCACAGGCCTGGACCAGCAGCTAACGGGAGACGGTCTGCAGTGACAGTGATAAAACCCTCAGAGCCACCAGAAGACCCAGCTTCAATCCCGGGAGAACCATCATACCCACCATGTCCTGCAGCAGCGCAGGAGGCAGCTGAGGCCCCAGCCTCCGTGCAGGGAGCGCCATCCCCTGCACAGTCTCCTGTAGGAGACCAGGAGGCAGAAGAGGCCCAAACCTCTGTGCAGGGAGGGCCATCCCCTGCACAGCCTCCTGCAGGAGACGAGGAGGCAGCTGAGATCCCTGCCTCCGTGCTGGGACAGACATCTCCTGCACAGACTCCCGCAGGACTCCAAGAGGCAGCTGAGGCCTCAGCCTCTGTGCAGGGAGAGCCATCCCCTGCACAGTCTCCTGCAGGAGAACAGGAGGCAGCTGAGGCCCCAGCCTCTGTGCAGGGAGAGCCAACCCCTGCACAGTCTCCTGCAGGAGACAGGGAGGCAGCTGAGGCCCCAGCCTCTGTGCAGGGAGAGCCATCCCCTGCACTGTCTCCGGCAGGAGACCAGGAGGCAGCTGAGGCCCCAGCCTCTGTGCACGGAGAGCCATCCCCTGCACAGTCTCCTGCAGAAGACAGGGAGGCAGCTGAGGCCCCAGCCTCTGTGCAGGGAGAGCCATCCCCTGCACAGCCTCCAGCAGGAGAACAGGAGGCAGCTGAGGGCCCAGCCTCTGTGCAGGGAGAGCCATCCCCTGCACAGCCTCCAGCAGGAGAACAGGAGGCAGCTGAGGGCCCAGCCTCTGTGCAGGGAGAGCCATCCCCTGCACAGCCTCCAGCAGGAGAACAGGAGGCAGCTGAGGCCCCAGCCTCTGTGCAGGGAGAGCCATCCCCTGCACAGTCTCCTGCAGGAGAACAGGAGGCAGCTGAGGGCCCAGCCTCCGTGCAGGGAGAGCCATCCCCTGCACAGTCTCCTGCAGGAGACAGGGAGGCAGCTGAGGTCCCAGCCTCTGTGCAGGGAGAGCCATCCCCTGCACAGCCTCCAGCAGGAGAACAGGAGGCAGCTGAGGTCCCAGCCTCTGTGCAGGGAGAGCCATCCCCTGCACAGCCTCCAGCAGGAGAACAGGAGGCAGCTGAGGGCCCAGCCTCTGTGCAGGGAGAGCCATCCCCTGCACAGTCTCCTGCAGGAGAACAGGAGGCAGCTGAGGGCCCAGCCTCCGTGCAGGGAGAGCCATCCCCTGCACAGTCTCCTGCAGGAGACAGGGAGGCAGCTGAGGTCCCAGCCTCTGTGCAGGGAGAGCCATCCCCTGCACAGCCTCCAGCAGGAGAACAGGAGGCAGCTGAGGTCCCAGCCTCTGTGCAGGGAGAGCCATCCCCTGCACAGCCTCCAGCAGGAGAACAGGAGGCAGCTGAGGGCCCAGCCTCTGTGCAGGGAGAGCCATCCCCTGCACAGCCTCCAGCAGGAGAACAGGAGGCAGCTGAGGGCCCAGCCTCTGTGCAGGGAGAGCCATCCCCTGCACAGCCTCCAGCAGGAGAACAGGAGGCAGCTGAGGGCCCAGCCTCTGTGCAGGGAGAGCCATCCCCTGCACAGCCTCCAGCAGGAGAACAGGAGGCAGCTGAGGCCCCAGCCTCTGTGCAGGGAGAGCCATCCCCTGCACAGCCTCCAGCAGGAGAACAGGAGGCAGCTGAGGGCCCAGCCTCCGTGCAGGGAGAGCCATCCCCTGCACAGTCTCCTGCAGGAGACAGGGAGGCAGCTGAGGTCCCAGCCTCTGTGCAGGGAGAGCCATCCCCTGCACAGCCTCCAGCAGGAGAACAGGAGGCAGCTGAGGGCCCAGCCTCTGTGCAGGGAGAGCCATCCCCTGCACAGCCTCCAGCAGGAGAACAGGAGGCAGCTGAGGGCCCAGCCTCTGTGCAGGGAGAGCCATCCCCTGCACAGTCTCCTGCAGGAGAACAGGAGGCAGCTGAGGGCCCAGCCTCCGTGCAGGGAGAGCCATCCCCTGCACAGTCTCCTCCAGGAGACAGGGAGGCAGCTGAGGTCCCAGCCTCTGTGCAGGGAGAGCCATCCCCTGCACAGCCTCCAGCAGGAGAACAGGAGGCAGCTGAGGGCCCAGCCTCTGTGCAGGGAGAGCCATCCCCTGCACAGCCTCCAGCAGGAGAACAGGAGGCAGCTGAGGGCCCAGCCTCTGTGCAGGGAGAGCCATCCCCTGCACAGCCTCCAGCAGGAGAACAGGAGGCAGCTGAGGGCCCAGCCTCTGTGCAGGGAGAGCCATCCCCTGCACAGCCTCCAGCAGGAGAACAGGAGGCAGCTGAGGGCCCAGCCTCTGTGCAGGGAGAGCCATCCCTTGCACAGGCGCCTGCAGGAGACAGGGAGGCAGCTGAGGCTAATTTCTGCGGCCTGGGAGAGCTGGCTCAGGACCCTCCCTCATTAGCACCTCCAGTCCCACCTGTTCCACCTACTCCCTTACCACAAATTTCCCTCCCCATCCTCCTAATTGTGTTTCTCTATTTCTTGGTTTCTTTCATTGATTTTTTTTTATTGTTTATATCTTGATTATTTAAAATAAATTTCACTTTCATCTTTTAACAGTTTACTGTTTTTCATTTTAAATTGTACACTTCATGAGCATTAAGTACATGCACAATGCTGTGCAGCCATCACCGCTGTATGTGTTTAGAATATTTCATTCTCCAAAAGAACACCGTGTTCTAAAAGCACTCACTCCCACTTTCTCCCTCAGGCCCTGGCAACCCCTAATCTGTTTTCTGTCACTGTTTCCTTTTTTTTTAAAATCAGTTCAGGATGTTTCCTATAAGTGAAATCATGCCATAGATGGCCATGTGTTTTCTGCCCATTTCTTTTCGCACGGCCTGATAGGTTTTCCTTTTCTGTTTTTATTTGAAATAGAATTTCTCTAATTTGATAGGAAAATCCCAGATGGAGTCTAGATTTGATGTATCAAAGAAAGCCCTTTCGGTAAATATGTGCATAATCTTGGGGTACAGACTGCTGTTCTAAGTGGGACACCAGAGCCAGAAGCCACACACGAAACGCGTTGCTCTTCCTGCGGCCTAAACAAAAGCAAGAAAGGGTAGAAAGCTGGAAAGACAAACCAAGAGGCAGCTGAGGCCTCAGCCTCCAAGCAGGGAGAGCCATCCCCTGCACTGGCTCCTGCAGGAGACAGGGAGGCAGCTGAGGCTACAGCCTCTGTGCAGGGAGAGCCATCCCCTGCACAGGCTCCTGCAGGAGATCAGGAGGCAGCTGAGGGCCCAGCCTCTGTGCAGGGAGAGTCAAGCCCTGCACAGGCACCTGCATGAGACAGAGAGGCAGCTGAGGCCAAATTCTGAGGCCTGGGAGAGCTGGCTCGGGAACCTCCCTCATTAGCACCTCCAGTCCCACCTGTTCCACCTGCTCCCTTACCACAAATTTCCTTCCCCATCCTCCTAATTGTGTTTCTCTATTTCATGGTTCCTTTCATTGCTTTATTTTATTGTTTATATCTTGATTATTTAAAATAAATTTCACTTTCGTCTTTGAACAATTTACTGTTTTACATTTTAAATTGTACAGTTCCTGAGCATTAAGTACATTCACAATGCTGTGCAGCCATCACCGCTGTATGCGTTTACAATATTTCATTCTCCAAAAGAACACCCTGTTATAAAAGCACTCACTCCCACTTTCTCCCTCAGGCCCTGGCAACCCCTAATCTGTTTTCTGTCACTGTTCCTTTTTTTTTTTAAATCTGTTCAGGATGTTTCCTATAAGTGAAATCATGCCATAGGTGGCCATGTGTTTTCTGCCCATTTATTTTCGCACGGCCTGATAGGTTTTCCTTTTCTGTTTTTATTTGAAATAGAATTTCTCTAATTTGATAGGAAAATCCCAGATGGAGTCTAGATTTGATGTATCAAAGAAAGCCCTTTCGGTAAATATGTGCATAATCTTGGGGTACAGACTGCTGTTCTAAGTGGGACACCAGAGCCAGAAGCCACACACGAAACGCGTTGCTCTTCCTGCGGCCTAAACAAAAACAAGAAAGGGTAGAAAGCTGGAAAGACAAACCAAGAGGCAGCTGAGGCCTCAGCCTCCAAGCAGGGAGAGCCATCCCCTGCACTGGCTCCTGCAGGAGAACAGGAGGCAGCTGAGGCCCCAGCCTCTGTGCAGGGAGAGCCATGCCCTGCACAGGCTCCTGCAGGAGAACGAGAGTCAGCAGAGGGCCCAGC
This sequence comes from Diceros bicornis minor, assembly GCF_020826845.1. Taxonomy (NCBI): domain Eukaryota; kingdom Metazoa; phylum Chordata; class Mammalia; order Perissodactyla; family Rhinocerotidae; genus Diceros; species Diceros bicornis. The sequence goes on along the minus strand of NW_026691844.1, from coordinate 527 downwards.
CTCCGTGCAGGGAGAGCCATCCCTTGCACAGTCTCCTGCAGGAGACAGGGAGGCAGCTGAGGCCCCAGCCTCTGTGCAGGGAGAGCCATCCCCTGCACAGCCTCCAGCAGGAGAACAGGAGGCAGCTGAGGGCCCAGCCTCTGTGCAGGGAGAGCCATCCCCTGCACAGGCTCCTGCAGGAGAACAGGAGGCAGCTGAGGGCCCAGCCTCTGTGCAGGGAGAGCCATCCCCTGCACAGTCTCCTGCAGGAGACAGGGAGGCAGCTGAGGTCCCAGCATGACCCTTTGAAGGAATGGAAAGAAAGTCAAAAGGGCTAAGGGTCAAAACAGTGTAGACAACACTATTGGTCACCTCTCCAGTAACTATTCCATCTCCTCTTCCTCACTCCTAACAGAATCACACTTGGGTTCCAGCAGCCACCCTCCTCCACACATAGTCATGTGCTTTAGAGGAAGACGACTCCATTCTTGATTTTAGGAAGTGGATACGTTGAGACTTAAGTCAGTCATGGCCACCTCTTTTCTCCC